>NC_138056.1:24254463-24444463 GCF_964194185.1 Rhinolophus hipposideros
ATTTGATTCTTTCTGTTCTGAAGATGGCTTGGTTTGTGCAGGCCTTGCCCCTGCCTCACACCATATTTTTGACCTACCTCTCACATGCCTATTCTACAGCCTCCTTGAGGCCCATACAAGGCAGTCCTCACTGAAATCAGTCTGGCGCCCTTGAGTCCTCTTTCAGGAGTGGCACGGCACTTGTCCAGGAAGAGCTCCTGCAGGGCAAGAACAGCGCCTGAGACCCAGGAGCTCTCAGCCCAGTCAATGTCAAGAAAGGACTGGCTTTTTAATGATTTTTTTTTCTTCCTTTCCATTGAATTGACCAATTATTTCCTTGTCAGCTAACACAGCCTTGGCTTTAATTAATGTGTATATGGTTGCTCAGGCTCTGTAAGCTCAAACAATCTCAAACACTTGTCCCAATGCAGTGTGACAGAAGGAGTCAAATTAAACATGTTCAGATTGCAGCTATATTGCTGACCAGTCGTGATGAGTATATACAAGCAACTTAATTTCTCTGAGCCTCATTTTCTGCATCTGTGTAATAGGAATAACAAGCTCACCTCATAGTGTTGCTGTAAGGATTAAACAAGCCCATGGGTATAAAGTGCCTGGCTTTGATATTTAATCTCTTTTCCCCTCCCCTTCAGCTCACCATCCGCGTGACTACTCCCAGCCCCTGACTTATCCTTATGTAGTGAGTGGAGGCTGATGTTGACTTTAAAAAGAATCCTTGATGATTCCACCTACATTTCCTTTGCTGGACCCCATTTGGAGCATATTTGTCAAGTTAGGGGAACAGTCAGTGACCCATCTGGGGAAGAGGACTCATGGCTGTGGCTGTATTATCACCATAATCTAGTTTCTCTGAACCTGTAAAAATGTGGATAATAATAGTACTCACCTCATAGGTTTGTAGCGAGAATCACATGAGATAATACGTTGAAGGTGGTTAGCAATTTGCCTGGCATATTGTGAGTATCTGATGATGGGAGCTGCTGTGATTGAACTCACTGTGACCAAGTAGAGTTGAATGGATTTTGAGAGTCAAAGGGGCACAGAACCGGAAGGGTGCTTAGAATCCAATCGTCTTGTGTACAAAGAGCCAAAGGGCCCCATAATGCGTGGCAAAGCCAGGACTCAAATCCAGGTAACCTAACTCAGAGTCCAGCGTTCACCAGATCTAATCAGCAGGAAATGGTTATTACTCGGACTGAACTTTTCTTTTTCCTACCAAAACTGGAAGACCAGAACAACCCTCAAGGAAGATCATTAATATTGAGGTTTGTTATTTATTTTGAGGCTAATTAGAACTCTCACTGCTGTGTTCCCCAAGAGAGAAACTGTTAAGAGGAGGCAGGGGCCTCGTTTCCAGGAATATGGAAGCTGTTACATGTTGCCTCTGAGCACAACTCCAGTGGGGACAAGAGTCCTGGAGAGTTGATGGGACATACATCATCCAGGAATCTGGCTGCTTTGAGCCAAATACAAATACAGACAAGACCCAACATCGAGATTTCAGCTTTCTCTTTTGCAAAACGAGGCATGTTAGCAGATAAGACAAAGCTGGGGAAATTGGCAAAAATCAAGTATCAGCCTCAAAATGAATGTATTTGGAGGGGAGTATGGACCATATGTAAAGTGTGTAAAAGTGATTTTTAAGTAGATTTTCCCCCTTTTCCTTTCCCTGCTGTTTATTTTGGCCATTAGTTTGAGATGACTATTGACATTCTTGACTGTTGAAAATCTTCCTCTAGGAGCTGGCCTTATGTTTGCATTTTTTGCCTTTGTTTGAATCTGAAACACCCATGACATATAAGCATGGGAAAGGAGGGGGGAGGAGAGGCGAGCCCATTGCTCTGTCTTATGTGGTGTCTTTACTTAGTGTAGCAGAGTGGTGAAAATCAAAGTCCTGGGTTTGTGTGCAGCTCTGCCAGAGTCCTCACAGGGTCCTGAGTAAGTCCTCTAGTCTCTCTAAATCTCATTCCTTCACGTTTAAAAAGGATATAATAACAGTATTGGCTTATGTTAGTCTGGGTCCAGTCGGGAGACAGAAACCACATAGTGATTTGAACAGGGTTGGCTTAATGTAAAGAAGTATTAAACTCTGATAGATGAGTAACGATAAAGATGTGAAGAGAATTCTAAAGGGTACCCCAGGGTTGAGGGAAAGTACTCAAGGAAGGACAAACTTGGGGCAGGGACGCCTTCCCAGAGGCTGGGATTCAGATTTGGTTGAGAAGGTATGGTTGCAGCCCACTTAATAGCAGAGAAGTTCACTGGGTTGTTTGGCCCAGAGCTGGTCCACAGTGGCCAGGCAGGAGGAAACAGCCCTCTCCGGTGCTGGTGAGCTAAGGTGGGTGGGCAGAGAAAGGTAGGATATTGGGAGTCTGCTTCCTGGCAAGGTGATACTTGGCCTAGGGTTTGTGGTGTTGAGGTTGGGAGAGCTGGGAAACAGTCTTCCAGGGTGCAGGCAAGCCATAGCAGGTGGGCGGGTGGACAGGGAAATTCGGGAGCCTGATGGAGGCTGGAGTGTCTGCATCAGGGAGGCCACAGGCAGGGCTCTAGGCAGGGCTGCAGGGTTGCTGAGGGCTGGGCACTCTGGGTGGGGCACAACACCACTGGATGTCCCCACGCATGCACAGGTGGATGCGTGAAGCAGCAGGGGCAAGCAAAAGTCAAGCAGCACAGCAGAACCAGGAAGAGAATCTTCTTCCTCCTGTAATGTCTTTCCATCGCCCTCTGCTGACAAAGCTTAACATCATGCTCAGTGTCCAGGAGAAATGCTTGAGTCCAGTCCATCAGCGCAGAGCAGGTACTGAAGGGTGAATTTGGAGCTGACAGGCAATAAATTGATTAACTGGCACAAAACAAACAAAAAAAGAGTTGTTTGAGGGATTAAATGAAAGAAGTCATGTAGGGTCCTTAGTACAATGCCTGAGAACTTTCAGTAGATGGAATCGGTTCTCCTAATTCCTGCTAGGGAGTATCAACCCACGTTTTCCGAAAAGTGTACTAAGGTCTTTAACTTATGTGGCATTAAACTTCATTGTTTAATGAAAAATTGGCTCAGAAGAACAGACTGAATATCCTGTAAAAGCCACAGATGAAAACAATCCCATAGGCCAGCATCTTTGTATGGTGATAATTAACAAGTTAATACCTTTAGAGAGGCTTTCTGGATAGCTGCATCCTGGATTGCTCTGGAATAGGATTGTAATGCCCTGTCTCCCATCCACCAAGGTGATGCTGAGATGCTCTCCGACAATGACACCTGTTTGTGTTGGTTTACACCCTCTCCCCAGCCTCTGATATTGTTTCCTTATGGTTCATGCCCATGTTCCCCTGCATGAAAGAGGCTTTATTGGGTCTCCAAATCTTGAGAATAAATAGAAAGGGACCTTAGAGGCCATCTGTCCTGACTTCATTTTTCAGATGAGGTCCAGAAAGGTGAAGCAGACTGCCCAATGTCATCCAGCTCAAGGCAGGACAATGACTGGAATCCGGGTCTTCTGAGTGCATCACACCGTCTAAGAAAGGACATGCAACGAATGAGGCATATGTTTTAAAACCTGACATTGAGTTTCCAAAGACGAGCAAATGGAAGTGTGAGTACTGGATGGTCTTTCCCCAAAATTCGTGTCCTTCCCAGAACCTCAGAATATGGCTTTATTTGGAAATAGGGTGATTGCAGACATAATTAATTAAGATGATGTCATACTGGAGTAGGGTGTATCCTTAATCCAATAGAACTGGTGTCCTTACAAGAAGAGAAGAGATACAGAGATACAAGAGAGGACGCCATGTGAAGACAGAAGCAGAGAATGGAGAGATCACAAACCAAGGGTCACCAAGGATTTCTGGCAACTGCCAGAAGCTAGGAGACAGGTGTGAACCAATTCTCCTTCTGAGACCCCGAGAAGGATCCAATCTTGCTGACACCTTTTTTTCTTTCAGATTTCTGGCCTCCAGAACTGTGTGACAACAAATTTCTCTTGTTTTAAGCCACCCAGTTGTGGGAATCTTAATACAGTGTACAAAGATCAATGTCCAGAGATTCTGTGTGCTGGGAGATATTGTGCCTAATGTGTACCCATAGTCACCTGTTACATTTCATGACAAACTATATTTTACATCATCAGTCTTGCCATCAGGATTCACCAGGTGTCTGTCATCTATCCATCCATATACTCTGTGCTATGGCAGATGCTGAATTCAGAGAGATGGAGCAATTTGTCAGGGCATAAGGCGGGTGAGTGGCCCACTGATATTTGGAGCAGTTCTGTTTTCCTCCCAAGTGAATGCTCTTTCTACTGTACCATAAGCAATACCTTTATTGCATAAAATTCTTCCCAAATATCTGGGGGTGGGGTAACAGAATGACCTGTTACCTGAGGTTATTGTATGAATTGAATTTGTTTTTGATCCTTAAATCTGACAAGGACACAGTACTACTTTTATACCCTGCTCCCCTCACCACCAAATCATTTAGACTAACTGTACATGGGAATAGATGAAAAAACTATGTATCAATTAGAATAAACACTTATTTTAAAAATGGTCCACTATGATAATATAAGGTTTGTTTGGGAATGGAAGATATAATTTGTAGAAACTATTATAGTTTCCTACTTGACAGGACAAAATTCTTAGTAAATACAAATGTCTTAACAACAACAACAAAAAAACACTATCATTTTCCTGATTAAATTCTTAAAAATTTTATAGGAAGAATTTCTTCACACACACACACACACACACACACACACACACACACACACACACACACATTTACAACCACAAATTAAAACAACAGTGAGATTCCATTTCACATTTGCTAAATGGCTACACTGGAAAAGACTGAAAACACATATACACCAATCACTCATTACATTTTAAGGTAGATTTGCAAAATTGACCTGTCTATTCTAATAGATCAAATTCTCTTTTTAAAATTTTTTTATTTTTAAGATTTTTATTAAAAGCAGAGTTAATATACAATATTATATTAGTTTCAGGCGTACACCATAGTTATTCAATGTTTATATACCTAAAGAAGTGATCACCATAAGTCCAGCAACCATCTGACACCATACTATGCTGTCATAATATTATTGACTATATTCCTTGTACTGTACATTACATCCCCATGACTTATTTTATACCTGGAAACTTGGCTCTCTTATTTCCCTTCCCTTTCCCCGCCTTTTTAAATTTATCAATTACAGTTGATATTCAATATTATTTTATATTAATTTTGGGTGTCCAGCATAATGGTTAGACATTTATATAATTTAAGAAGTGATCCCCCTGAGTAGTCTAGTAACCACCTGGCACTATACATAATTATTACCATATCATTGACCATATTTCCTATGCTTTACTATATATATCCATGACTATTTTGTAACTACCAATTTGTACTTTTTAATCCCTTCACCTTTTTCACCCTGACGCCAACCCTCTTCCGTCTATCACCCCAACAAATCTAGTACCCATCTGACACCATACATAGTTATTACCATATTATTGACTATATCCCTTATGCTATATCCTATATTCCCATAACTACTTTGCAACAATTGCTTTGTATGTCTTAATCCCTTCCCCTTCTTTCACCCACATCCTCAACTGCCTCCCATCTGGCAACCATCAAAATGTTTTCTGTATCTAGAGTTTGTTAATTTTGTTTTTAAATTCCACATATAAGCGAAATCACGTTGCATCTGTCTTTCTCTGTTTGACACTCCACTCAGCACAACATCCTCCGGGTCCATTCATGCTGCCGCAGATGGCAAGAACCCATTTCCTTCCATGACTGAGCAATATTCCTATATATGTACCACCTCCTCTTTATCCATTTGCCCATCGATGGATACCCAGGCTGCCTCCAGATCTTGGCTATTGTAAATAATACTAAAATGAACATATGGAAGCACACATCACCTCGAAGTAGCATTTTGGGTTTCTTTAGTTAAATACCCAGAAGTGGGATTACTGGGTCCTCCATGGTCTCTTCTTATAGTCTTTGTTTTATTTAAAGTCTATTTTGTCTGGCATAAGTATTGCTACTCTAGATTTTTGTTTTTTTCATTTCCATTTTCATGAAATAGATTTTTCCATCCCTTTACTTTCTGTTTGTGTGTGTATTTCCATCTGAAGTGAGTTTCTTGTGGGCAGCATTTGTAAGGGTTTTGTTTTCTTATCCATTCATCCTTCCTATGTCTTTTGATTGGAGCATTTAATCCATTTACATTGAAAGTAATTGTTGATAGGTATGTAGCTATTGTCATTTTATTATTCATAATTTTGATTTTTTTTCAATCTTAAAGAAGTCCCTCTAATATTCATTGTAATACTGGTTTGATGGTGATGAACTCCTTTAGCTTTTTCTTGTCTGGCAAGCTCTTTGTCTGTCCTTCAATTTTAAATGATAGCCTTGCTGGGTAGAGTAGTCTTGGTTGTAGGTCCTGACTTTTCATCACATTGAATATTTCCTGCCAATCCCTTCTGGCCTGCAAAAGTTCTGCGGAGAAATCAACTGACAGTCTTATGGGAACTCCCTTATAAGTCACTAGTTGCCTTTCTGCTGCTGCTTTTAGGATTCTCTCTTCATCTTTAACCTTTACCATTTTTATTATAATGTGTCTAGGTTTGGCCCTGTTTGGGTTCATCCTATTTGGGACTCTCTGAGGTTCCTGAACTTGTGCATCTATTTCCTTCACAAGGTTAGGAGAGTTTTCAGTTATTATTTCTTCAAAAGGGTTCTCAATCTCTTGCTGTCTGGTACCCCTATCATGTGACTGTTGTTATGCTTGATGTCCCAGAAGTCTCTTAAACTATCCTCATTTAAAAAATTCTTTTTTCTTTCTACTGTTCTGATTGGCTGTTTTCTACTACCTTGTTTTCCAAATCGCAGATTCGATCCTCTGCTTCATCTAGTCTAGTGCATTCTTCATTTAACTTATTGTATTCTTCACTTCTGACTTTTCCTTTTTATGATTTCTATGACCTCTTTTATGCATTACAATCTCTTTGTTGAAGTTCTAACTAAGATCCTTGAGCATCCTTATAACCATTGTTTTGAACTCTGTCTCTGGTAGGTTGCTTTCCTCCATTTCATATACTTCTCTTCTGGATTTTTCTCCTGTTCTTTAATTTGGGACACATTTCTTTGTTTCCTCATTTTGGCTGCCTCTATGTGTTTGTTTCTAAGTATTAAGTAGATCTGCTATGTCTCTCAGTCTTGGTTGGGTGTGGTAGATGTCCTGTGGGTCCCAGTGGCACAGTCTTCCTGGTCACCTGAGCCAGGTGCCCAGGAGTGTCCCTTGTGTGGTTTGTCTGTGCTCTCCTGTTATAGTTGAGACTTGATTGCTATTGGCACTCAGGGGGTGGGATTGACCCTCAGGCTGACTAGCTGTGGGTTATGCCACATCCACAGCTTATGGGCTGTTGTGGGGGAGGTTTACCCTACTGAGTGGGATTTGCCCCAGTGGGCTCTGGCACCTGTTAAGACCACCCTTTGTGTGTGCCACTTGTGGGGAAATTGGGCAGTGCTTTGTTGTGGTCTGAAGCCAACCTCCAAGTATGTTGGTTCTGGGGCCTCTTGGGAGGGAGCCCAGTACATGCCCACGCCAGCCACTGCCTGTACTGTCTGGGTTCTACCTGATAGGAGCTACAAAGCAATCCACAGTTGTTTGCTGCCTGTGCTAAACCTGGAGGCCTGTGGGAGAGGCCACACTGTGAACTGAGGATGCCTGCCACCAGTACCAGGCCTGAGTGACTCTGCCAAAAACCAGGACACCTGGAGGCCTGCTGCCATCTGCCAGCTCCCTTACATTTTAGCCACTGATAAAGCCTCATGCAGTATACGAGTTAAGTGAGGCAGAGTCTCAGGGAGTCACTAGAGTGGGAAGCGTTGTAGTCACCAGGTTAATGTAGACTCTGGTTTGGTGCCAGTGCTGATCCTTGAGCTGTTCAGCAAAAGTCTCAGAGCACACTGAGGCCAGTTGCTGCCTGCCTGGGGCCTGTGGTCTCTGATAGTTTCCCTAGAAAGAGTGCAATGCGGGAGGGCTGGCTGCTGGCAGAGAAAGTGCCTCCAGGTGGGTGAGTTGGGTGGAATGGGGTACCAGCTGAGCCAACAGGGTGGAGCAGCAGAGCTCACTAGGCCAATCAGATTCAGATTTCACCTGTGGGGGCGGGCTCAACATAGGAAAGATGGTGTCTGCCTGCTGCCTGCACGGAAAGAGACTCCTCACCAATGCCGACTGTCCTCCAGTCCTCCCCCTGAAGCCACACTCCTCAGTCTGGCCTTCGTATGTGTCTGAGGTTCCCCGAGTCACTGACCATCCACTGCAGCCCAAGGTGAGTGCCTGCGAGTGAGTGAGTCTGTGCGCAGGCCGTTTAAGAGGGTGTCTTGGTTTCTCACAGCCTTCTGTCCCACCGGAACGGTTGGAATCCCAACTGTTTTTCACAGCCAGGTATTGTGGGGGCTCCTCTTCCCAGCACTGGTACTCAGGGCTGGGGAGCCTGGTGTCAGGGGTTAGGGTCCCTTGCTCCTCCAGGGGGAACCTCCATGGCTGAGGTATCCATCCTGATTCTCAACATCCACAGGGAAGTTTGGGGCCATTCTGCCGCTCCTACCAGTCTCGACATGGCTTCTTATATTTTTAGTTATAGGACTCCTGTTCAGCTAGATTTCAGATGGTTCCTCAGGTTAATTCTTCTATAATTTAGTTGTAATTTTAATGTGTTCACAGAAAGTTGCAGGCACTGTGTCTATCTACTCCGCCATCTTGGATATCTCTAGAGCAAATTCTCTTAACATTACACTTAAAATATCAAATATGTACAGATGTCAACACAAAAAGCTAATGTTTTTGTTTGATTCTCTTGCCATTTCCATATTTATGTATAAAAATTTTCCTGGGTTTCAGAGTTAAGGAAGCTTTTATTTCTGAGGAAATAATTTCATTACCCCAAACAGTTTGGGGTTACCTTTGGTAAGTTTGAGTCTGGATGCTGACTTCAAAACTGTCCACAAGACTGGTGGGACCCAATGAGCTTTATTTATAGTCTTGGATCTCAGGCTCCCCTGGATTACAGTCACACAGCTCCCAGTCCTTCTCCCTTCACAGAAGTCTGCACTCCTCCCAATGTGCTAGTTCACTTGACTGGATTTTTGCATATCTTTGATATTTAAGATATTTAAATGTCTCTGGTCTAGTTTTAAAGACCTTTAAACTTGGTAGAATCCTGCATTCTTTTGAATATTTTTCCAGTCTTGGAGTTCAACAGATATTAAAAGATATTAAAACAACACCCTTCTGGATTCTGGATATTTCTCATTGCATTGTCTGACCTTGTGCTCACAACTTCCAAAGTTATCCTACTGACAATGAAGACTGGATAGGAATTTGAAATGCTGTAACTATTTAGAGGTTAATGTTTCTTGAATTCCATTTTTCTCTTATGAAGTTGTTACGTTCATAATGATAATATTTAGAGGAAATAAATTGCCTCTGGTGCCTCATAAATCATAAAGCTTTGCCTTGTACCAAATGGTACTTTTGCCCAGGAAAATTAATTCTTCCCTCTGAGGAGCAAGTACTAAGATTAAACTAGTAGGAGAAATTTCCCGTCTTCTTACAAGTGCTTGTGGGCATAGATAGAGAACTCTTTTTGATGAAATACTGTTTGAAGGTTGAGATCAGAGTGAAGAGAAGAATCAACTCATTGCTGATGTAGGTGTTATTGATATTGTTGAGAAAGGACAGCCCCTACCCCTCACTCCCATCCAGCTTCCCATTAAAAACAACAAGCCTGGAGTTAATCTTAACAATCAGAACTAATTTTCCTCCAGGGGATATGAGGGAACTCGACCCTCTGTGGAACTGCAGAAGCCAAGGTGCTTGGGGTAGTTTCGTTCCCTCTGTATTTGGTTAATGCTATTTGGTGCCCTCCCTTTAGCAGGCAAACTGCCCACCTTTCCCTATTAATCCATAGAACTCAGAGTGAGAGAATGGATGTGTATGCAGCTACAGAATCACTCTTTACTTTGCTCTTTCCTCTTTATTTGCCTTTTCCCCCCACCTCCCCAACAATGGCTCTCAGGGCATGGTTTGTTGAAGCACAGCACAGACCTGAATATAAATAAATAATAATACCTCACATTTATTAAGTACTTATTAGTGCCAGTCTCTGGGCTAAGGGCTTTTGGTGGATCATTTAGTTTAATCCTAACAAGAACCCAATGACTTAGCTATAGCCAACTGCTTCCTAGGCACCTCCCCTTGAATCTCCCACAGGTACCAACAAGTCAATATGTTCAAAACAGAACCTGTCGTCTTCTTCCTCAAGCTTCCTCCTTCTCTTCCTAAGTGGCTCCAGCCAGAAAACTGGGAGTCATCCTAGATTCTTCCTTCTTCTTTGTGCCCTCACCCAACATCTAATCAATCACCGAGCCCTGACAGTCCTAAATCTAAATCTTTCTTCACGATCTCCACTTATCTGCAATCCCCCACCCTCATCTTCTGACTATGGATTATTGTAACAATCCCATAACTGTTCTCTCTATCACTAGTCTTGCCTCCCTCCAATTGATACTCGTACAGTAGCCAAGAGAGACTTTTCTAAAATGCAAATCATCTCACTTCACCACCCATTGCCTTTATGATAAAGCCTAAACTTCCCAGATGTTTACTGGCCTTGGAACACCTGACCCTTAGCTTGTAGCCTTCCTCAACAACTCACAGCTCCAAAGAGCTACTTTATTTTGTATCATCTTTGAGCTTTTGTTCTGAACTTTGTCTGGATCCAACCCTCTATAGCTGCCTCTTCCCATTTCTTCCAAATCCCTAACTCTTATTCATCCTCCAGGTTTCAGCCTAAACAAAGAAGCATTTCCTGACCCCCAACTCTGCTATTCCGATGACCCCTCATACAACCCCACATTTCTCCTTTTATTACATTTAACCAGCAACTCTAGACTCTAACCCCCTTATTGTAGGCAGAAGAATCGCTCCTCAAACATGTCCCAATCCCTAGCACCTCTGAATACGTTACAAGGCAAAAAGGACTTTGCTGATGCGATTAACGATTTTAAAATGGGGAGATTATCTTGGATTATCGAGGTGGACCCTAAATGTAGTAAGAGTACTTATAAGGAAAAGAGAGTGACAGAAGAATCAGAATCAGAGAAGGATATATAATAAAGGAAGGTGAACACAGAAGGATGTGGGGCCATGAATTTAGGAATGAGGGCAACCTGTAGAACTGGAAAAGACACAGAAACAGATTTTCCCCTAAAGCTGCCAGAAGTAATACAATTATCTTGCATTGATGATATCTTGATGATAGCCTAGTAAGAACCATTTTGGATCACTGATCTCCAGAATTGTAATATAATAATTTTTTGTTGTTTTAAACCACTAAGTTTGTGGTATTTTGATATAGTAGCAATAGAAAACTACCATCCTCTGTGCAGATTTTGTTCATCTCTATATCCCTAGCACCCAGAGCAGTGACTGGTCCATAGTATGTGCTCAATTATATGTGGCAGTATACTATTTTGGAAATATTATGCTCTTTATTTTTCTCCTAGCAGTCTGTTCTCTTTCTCCCTACTTTAGCAGCTAGTCCCTGGGTTCTTTTCCTCAGGAAATGTATGATAAGAAGCAATGACTAGGTGGTCTCCCTTTTGAGATTAATGTATTTTAGCATTTGTATTGGCCACTGAGTGAAAAAAATTGGGGACGGAATAAGGCTGAGAAGGAATCACCAAGATTTAAAGGAGGTTTTTCTCCTGAAGACTAGAAAATGGTTCCTTCAGACAGGAAGAGGTGGAGAGAGAAAGTGGAGTTGGAGAAGGGAGATGGTGAGATCCCAGGAGAGGGTGGCTGAGTGCTAGGTTTAAAGTAGACAGGCTAGTAGTACACCATAGACAGCCCATCTGAATGCTTAGTGCCTTCCAGACATGAAGGGGTCAGGCAGACAGAGGAAACATGTACAGATTTGTGGAACAGCAGAAAGACCCCCTCCCAGGCTTTGGCAGTGACTCCCCCAGTGAAACTTGGACTAGAATCTTTAACATTGACCAAGATTGAACCTTAGTGATATGGGATTTATATATAGGAAGTAAGTACCATTCTAGGAAAATAAAGTTATATTTCTTCTGCTCTTGAATTGTGGTTTGAAATTCAAACCACCACACATACCCATCAAATGAATGAACCATCTCATGGCTTACTGTCTGTGGTTGTTGCTTTCATGTACCTGCAAAAATCAGCTCTGTTAGGGCTTCAGTAACTATCCAGCCATAACTCAAAATTCTTTCTTAGCTGTCAAAAAAATAATAAAAATAAAATGTTTTAGTAACCCATACCATAGCAAGTGTTTGAAGCCTATTTTCTTGATTTTTGAAATGAAAATTTGGATTTCTAAGTCTAACATTTTTGTGTTCATTCATTGCATTCAAATAGTAAGATTATATAGTATAGTGCTTTAAGAGCATGCACCTAGTGGGTTTAAATCCTTGCTCTTCCCCTTGCTAGCTGTGTAAGCTTGGGCAAGTTACTTCATCTCTTTACAAGAAGTCTATGAGTTTGAGCAACACACAGGCTTCTTGTCAAGATTATCTGAGTTCATACCGTGTTTCCCAAAAAATAAGACCTAGCCAGACAATCAGCTCTATTGCATGTTTTGGAGCAAAAGTTAATATAAGACCCAGTGTTATATTATGTTATATTATATTATAGACCCAGTCTTATATTATAGTAAAAATAAGACTGGTCTTATATTAAGTTTTGCTCCAAAAGACGCATTAGAGCTGATTGTCTGGCTAGGTCTTATGTTAAGGGAAACACAATATATGTAGAATACTTCCTTTGGGGCGTGCTGCCTAATTTACTTTGTATTGAACTTTAGTTTTTAAACCTTATATATGTATAGAGATTAAACTAATGTCCTTTGCCATAATTGGAGATAACAAAGATGATAGCTTGATACAGAAAGAACTCCTTGGTGGGTCAGGCACTTATGTGAGAGCTAGTTGATATTAGCCTGCCCAGGCTCTGTTCTAGGCACTGGGAATGTCAATGAACAAGACAAAAAATTCTGATCTCATGGATCTTACATTCAATTGGGGGAAATAGCAGGGTAAAGGGGATAGGGTTCCATTGTAAATAGGGTCATTATTTGGGCAGAGACCGAGGGATGTGAGGCAGGAGGGAAGAACAAACATATCAGGCAGAACAGCCAAGTGCAGAGACCCGAGATGGGGTATCCTGGTGTATTTGAGGGTCAGTAAGGAGGCCAGTTTGTTGGTGTCCACAGGGCGAGTAATAGATAAGTTCCAAATGATTTCAAGAACCAGATCACAAAGGATCGACCTTGTAGGGAATTATAAAGATTTTTGGTTTTGTTCTGGGTGGGAAGCCATTGGAGAATTTTGAGCAGAAGAGACACATGATCTGACTTAAAAATTACAAAGATCATGACCCAGCAATTCCAATCCTAGGTATATATTTAAAGTCTTAAAAGCAGCTATTCAAACAAAACCTTGTATAAGAATGTTCATAGCAGCACTGTTCACAACAGTCAAAGGGCGGAAACAACCAAATACCCATCAATTGACGAATGTTTAAACAAAATGTGGGATAGCCACACACTGGAATATTATTCAGCCATAAAAAACAATGAAGTTCTGACACATGCTATGTGACATGGGTGAGACCTGAAAACATGCTAAGGGAAGAAGCCAGACGAAAAAGGTCACATATTGTTTGGTTCCATTTAAATGAACTCTCCAGATGGGTAAATCCACAGAGACAGAAAGCAGAGTAGTGGTTGCCAGGGGCGGTGGAGGGAAGAGTAAGCCATGTTTGCTGAATGGGTACAGGGTTCCTTTTGGGATGATGAACACGTATGGGGACTAGATAGAGATGATAGTTGCCCAGCACGGTGAATGCACTAAAAGCCACTGAACTGTATACTTTAAAATGTTTAATTTTATGTTATGTGAATTTTAACTTAGTAATACAAATGACAAGCATTCCTCAGGCTGCTGTGTGGGGCATAGACTGAAGTGGGATGAGGACAAAGACCAGTGAGGAGGCTCCTCAATAATCCAAGTGAGGTTGCTTGGACAGGCTGCTAGTGGCGGAGGTGGTGGTGAGAAGGAGGCAGCTTTGGACATATAATTTAAAAGAAAAGTGCCTTGTTGTGCCTTGGTCTGGGGCTCAGTTCTCATGGGACCCTGTCTGTACTATACCCCTTGCAGCCCTGCTAGTTGCTCTCAGCATGGAGTAGGACTAGGTTTAGGAAGCCGGGGGGTTCCTCATCTCAGGGCAAACGCTGAGCCCAAGGATGGTCACATTGATGGGGTGCTCAGGCCACACAGAGACATTTTGCTTGGGACAGGGTGTTGGGGGTCACAGCACGCCCGATGAAGAATTACACTCCACTTAAGAGTGGATAGCATGTGAAATCTCTATACAGGCTGTTTTCTTCCATTCCATCATAAACATTGCGTTGAGAGAGGGAGAACCAATGCATTTACGGGTCTTAATTGTTCAGAACTGTGCCTAAGCCCCACTTGGTCAAGATTTTCTTTGACTTAGCAGCTGTCCAGAAAGTGACAAATTTATGATTTGAGAGCAATTTTATTTTTCTGCCGGAATCACACAGTAATTTGTGGGAATTAGCTACCTGATAAGATAAGGAATGGGGATAGGAATATGGGGAGGGGAAAGGAGAGGGCATTCAATACCCCTCAGTGTTCCAGGGAGGGCTGTGGAATTTTCAGAGCAGCCCTGGACACACTGCAGGGACCATTAAGGGATTAACCGGCCCTGCTGAGGCTGCTGCACCCGGTGAGGTTAGTAAATCATGGGAGGCCCGGGTCATTATCCTGGGAATTAGTTCAAGTTGTATCCGCAGAGACACCAGCTATCAATAGGAGTCCCAAGGAGAACACCAAAACCCGAAGCTGAACTCGGGACTTCAAGGGCTGACACACTCAGGTCACAGGCAACGGGGCTTGCTTTCTCTTTTTGGCACAAACCTCCAAAATCTCAAATCCCGCCTTCATTATCCGCCCATTTCTGCGGGGTCAATCCATCGCAAGTTTATTTTTCTCCACCAGATTGTATTAACTTTGCGCTTAGATCCTTTAGGGGGAAAAATAGCTGAAATACAAGAACAAGCATTTATTAGATAAAAAGAAAGTTTTCTTCCATGGCATTTGTCAATAACAGAGGCTTAGATTTTTGCCTTTTCTCTTTCTTTGTATGTGGTTTTTCTTTTTCTTTTTTTATTTGGCAGAGGTGGGAGTGGGAGTCTTATTTCACTTAAATATGGAACTATTAAAAAAAAAAACCCAACCCTAATCCATCTGGCCTATAGAATATGGTGGTTCTTGACAAAGGCAATAGTGGAAATAAAAAATGTCTTTGAATTGCTTGTGTTTCACTCCCCAGATGCCCAGCAAAACGGCAGCAAATCTTTTCCCCTGACCCTTTTCAGGACGTTTATTAATTATGCTGCCGAGTGAGTCTATGTTTGAGGAATCTGTCTCTGTGTCCTCATGGAGTTTGACCGCCATCTGAAAGAGCAATTTTGCAGAAAGAGGGGATTTGGTGTTGCTGGTTTAAAGACTCTTAGGCCCCTAATGTGCTATTGCTGAAGGAGTGTTAACAGATGAGGTGGGAAGTATTCAGCTTGATTCAATCAACTAACCTGCTACCAAGCAAAGGTCCTGAGGGTGTCTGAACGTTGGGGTGGGTTGCCTGATAGATAGGTTGATGAACAAGCCCATGGGGAGAAGGAGGCAAGAGAAGGAGGGAAGTGTGGTTGCAAGTTGGGACCTCCGCAGTGCCTTGGCCTGGATGAAATCCTGGCACTGCCACTTTTTGTCTGTGACTGTAGACAAGTCATTTGATGCTTCTGAGCCTCGGTTTCTCCATTAATAAAATGAATAATGGTACCTTCTATTTAGGGTAGTTGTGAGGCTCAGGAGAGATAATATTTGTGTCTAGAGCAGTGCCTGACATAGAGTAATAGCTGAGAACAGGTAGCTAGCTAGCTATTATTATTTTTGTTCTGGAGGCAAAGGATTACTTCCTTTGCTATGTCAAGGACAAACACAAATCATGCCCTGGGATGCTTTCTGGTTCAGTGGTAGATAGTGCTTTGTTTGTGGTCACCTGACTAATCACAGCTAGTGGAGGGGAAAGAACACTGGACTTGGGGTCAGAAGACCTGGTTTCAGGTACCTTCTCTTCCACTAATGACATGAGCAGACTTGAGAAATTATCCTTATCCTTTTGAAGCCTCAGTTTGCTAATCTGTCAAGTGGGAACACTCATCTGGGACACACTGATGAATTGTGAGTGTCAAACTAGATCAGTAGTTCATGTGGCTGTGCTGTGTAGACTGGAAAGTACTCTATGAATAGAAGATATCAGCAGTTGTAGTTGCTAATAATGAAGTTATGTGGGTTATTGATGACACAAACTGTTCTGAACCCTCTGACAGCTTTGGTCCCAAGAAGGTACTGGGAATGGAAGACAGGAGGATCCAGAATGCTGACCACCAACCCTATAAATGCTTTTGCTCCCTGGAGCTGAGACCAAAGTGTCACCTCCACCCCTAAATGCCAGATAGATCTTTGTAGGGTTAGTCTTTGTTTTGCAGCAGCTCTGCCTGTCGCTAAAATAAAGTTAATAATAGCTAACTTAATAATTTCATTCTCCTGCCTCTCCTAGAAGAGATGTTTTGAAGTATGGTAATTAACCACACGTCTAGCTCTAGGTCAAGAGGACTGGCCAAGCACACAGCAGATGGAGTGACTCCAGGGAATGTAACTGGCTTCCATTTCCCAAGGCCTGGGACCCAGTGTCTTTCTTCCTGGCATAGCTGAGCCACCTTTACTATACTATGTGATGTGCTAAGCTGCATAGTTTTGCAAAAACCTACCCTTAGAGCAGGAAATGATTCCTGAAGTGCAAAGTGCTGTACCTAGTACTTTTATGTAGTATGATCTACTCACCAACTTAACAGGGAGCAGCTCTGTGCCAGATGGGAAGGGGGTCGTGATTTGAAACATGATTTCCCCAATTTCTATACCTCCCCGTTAGGGTCCCTGTGTGCATGCTCCAAAACCCGCACATGTAAGCCTTTCCTGTGAACTGTGCCCAGTGTGGACCTGTGGAAGCTGTGGGTTTATCACTCTCATCTCCTGCTCCAGCTCTGCTCCTTTCTGATGAGGACTCCTCCTGTGTGACTGCTGACACCAGTTTCTAAGGACAGACTTTGATCAAAATGCTTTGTGTGCTAAACCGCTTCAATATGTAACCTAAGATGATCCGAGGAGACTATTCCACATAGTCAATTTGCCTTTTCCTCATTTTAGACAAATTATTTCAAAAATACATTTCCAAATTGTCCCATGGCTGCCCAGCTGAACTCCTCCAGATCCAGCAACCCTACATCTAAAATGCCCTGAGATAGACCTTCCATGTGACTTGTCTTTGGCCCATTATATTCTGGTCCACACCACAACCTCCTGGAAGTATCGGTCCTCAGTCAAGGTCAATTGGCCAGTAAGCACACTGTCTGAATCCGTTGTGGTCATGATTTTTATTTTTTGAAGGCTTAGTTTTTAAGAAAATTATGATTGCAAAGGTAATGTGTTTGCTATATGAAATAATTCAAAATGAAGTATATAAAATAAAAGGTAAAAGGAATCCTTTCACTTGATACCCCTCCTCCCAGTTAGTGAATGTTCATTTATATGTAACATTTAAAATAAAAATGAAGTCATGCTGCTGTATACACTGTCTTCAATTTATTTTTTTTTTTACTTGAAAATATCTTGGATATCTTTCCATGAATATAAATTTTAGAGCAGGAAACTGGGGTCCATGGATCCCCAGGGGGACCCATGGATGGACATGAGGAGTTCATGGACCCTGAAATTTTATGGGAATGCACGTGTGTGCATTTGCCAGGGTTCACGGCATTCCACAGGCCTCAGAGAGTTCTATCACCCCCAAAATGTATAAACAAAAAACACCCAGCCCTGTGTCCAAAGCTTTTTTTTTTTTTGGCACTGACTGCTCTAAAATCACAGTTAAATGTTTTAGACATCGTTGAATATCCATTGTGATATATTAGTGTAATGATGACTTTTATGAAGTTGCCTTTAAATGCTAAGTATCTTCAAGCACACGTAGAGAAACTCTCTCTAACTCAGTAACTTGCTCAGTAGACCACATTGTACCTCTCTTTGCTCTGTAAATTTTGCAGCAGTCTTGGGCCAAAAGCAATAAAATCTGACCTGGACAAATCTATGGAGTAACAACCGTGCTATTAATGGGGTCCCTGAACTGTAAGGCTGCGTGACGTTCCATCCTAACAAAATGGGCAAGGAAAAGAGGGAAAAAGATAGTCCTTAGTCAGGTATCCTTCTAAAAAGAGGAATGATAAAAGAAGTTAAAGTCTAGCTTGCAAATCTGGTTCTACTTCCTTGCTTTCTCCGATCATAGAATGGATTAATGATTGTTAAAAATGCTCCTAGCAATTCTCCAGTCTTGCTTCATCACAACTGGAAATTATCTTGCTAATTTATGTTTCCTTGTTGGATTATTTGTCTCCACTGGCACCCCCTAGAATGTAAGCTCCATCATTGGTCTTGGTTGCTGTAGCCTCAGATGCCTAAGAAAGTGCCTGGCAAATAGTACTCAATCAACATCACTGAAATGAACAGATAAATCAATGAATGAATGCTGCCCAGCTATGATCAATGAAAATTGAACACCTGGAAACTCAGGTTGGAGTTTGTCCATGTTTTCTAATTTTTAAAAGCTCTATCTTACTATGAGCCCCAGGCCCAAGTTCCTAAAGGAAGAACAAAGACAGAAAGATGTCTATTTGGAAGTCACAACTCAGGCCTGCAGCATCTCAGCCTCCAGTCAGCTATTAACTCCAGTTGTCGAGGGGATAACAATGACAAACATCTTTTCCATTCTCTGATTACAGAATGGGAGAACGCAGCTTTTTATTTTTAACCTCGTCTTCGGTTTTAGGATGACAAAATGCACCAGTGTGTACCATGCAATGATTTCACCCTCTGACACAAGTGGAAGGGGTTGAATGGAGACACGAAGCAGCTGCTATGCTATTCACTGGCACCCTGACCCTGTTCCGACCCAAAATGGTCAGCAGCCTGTCCTCTTGTGCTGCTCTGCAGCCGGCAGCTAGGTAAGGCAGCCAAGGCTCTGGAGGGAGAAGAGGACGACCTCCCCCCACCCTCCTCGGCCCCCTCTCTAGCACAGCCATGTCGTTTCTTGGACTCATAAATCCTGAGCCAGTATTTGATCCCACAAAGCAAGATTGCGGTTATCTGGGTGGATGGGCCTGTCATGGGGCCTGCAGACAAACCGCAGCCAGGCTGGACCGTGCTGGATCATTAGTCACCAGGACAGAAGTTCTGCACCGGGTCAACCCCAGGGCCAGTCCAGCTCTGGCCTCAGACAGGGCCCCAAGAGGACAGCTCATTATTGTTCTCAGGAACTCAAAGTCAAGCCTTCCCGTTCTTTTGGGAGGTGGGAGGGGGATAGGTGAATACATAAATCTCTTGCATCTGCCTGCAGGACTTCTCAGACTCTAGTGTGTGCAGGAATTATCTTAGAGAGTGTGTTATAAATACCGATAATCAGACTCCAGAGATTCTGATTCGGTGGGTCTTGTTCTAACATGACCCTTAAAATCGACCACTAACCACCTTACCAGGGTCTGTGCGGCATCCCAGACGTTGGTTTCATGCTGTCTAAGCATTCCTTCCCTCCCCACAACCCCACCCACCAGCCCCTGAGTAGGAGGCTGGACAACAGTGAGAAGGTAGGGAGTCTCTGGAATTCTGACATAGTTTATACAACTTCCTGCTTTAGGGAGCAGAAGGGAACCTGCACCGTACAGGACTGGGACCAAGGAGCAAAGAAGGCAGAGCCTGGAGCCCCCTGGACTTGACTCTGGGAAGCAGGTCAGCTTCTCAAATGATAACATTACAGATAATAATAATAATAATAACCATTAATTGACCACTTTTATATGCCAGCTACTGTGCTGAGCAGTTTCTGTGCGTAATCTCATAAGGCAATAACCCTACATTAAAGGTCCATTGTTATGCCCATTTTCCAGATTAGGTACTGTGAGGTTAAGTGACTTTCCAACCTCAGCAGTATGACTATAGAGACTATATTCTAAGCCCAGAAACTATGGTATATGTGATGATTTTAAAAATATTTCCACAAATGGGTTGATTTTCTTCCTATCGACTTCCTACTTCCTATCACCTTCCTACTTCCTGTCACCTTCAGTGTGGGCTGGAGTTAATGAATACAGCAGAAGGGGTGGTATGTCACTTTTGGGATTATCTGTAAAAAGACTGTGGCTTCCCCTAAGACGGAAGCCACACCATGAGCAGCCCTGTGGGGAGGCCCACGCAGTGAGGAACTAAAGCCTCTTGCCAAGAGTGACTGATGTGAGTGAGCCTGGAAGCAGAGGGTCCAGTCCCTTCCAAGACTGCAGCCCACCGACAGCTTGCTTGTCACTTGATGAGAAAGCCCATGCCAGAATCATCCAGCTAAGCTGCTCCCAGATTCCGGCCCTCAGAAACTGTGTGAGATAATAAATATTTGTTGTTTCTCTCTGTTAAGTTTTGGGGTAATTTGTTATGCAGCAGTAGATAACATGGTATCATCTGGGAGCTTTTTAGAAATGCAGACCCTCAAGCCTCACCCTAGATATACTGAATGGAAATTTCAGTTTAGCAAGCTCCCTGGATGAATCATATGCATGTTAAATTTGAGAAGCATTGTTCTAAGTCACTCCATTCTTAGTCAAGCATAGGAGGTCAAACATTAAAGTTCGCAAATTCATCCTAGAAAAAGTGCTACATACCCCATTGCTGAATATTACTACAGTCACCTTCGAAGTCCTCCCCTTGGGAAGCTTTGCACTGACGCCAGCGCCTAGTCCATCCTGCAAAGCAATTTTGGAACTCTTTTTCTGGAATGGCCATCAGAGCTGTCGTCGTATTACCCTTGATGTCCTGAATGTCATCAAAATGTCTTCCTTTCAATATTTCCTTTATCTTCAGGTAAACAAAGAAGTCATTGGGGCCAGATCAAGTGAATAGGAAGGAGGGTGTTCCAATACAGTTATTAGTTTACTGGCTAAAAACTCCATCACACACAGTGCCGTGTGAGCTGGTACGTTGTCGTGATACAAGAGCCATGAATTGCTGGAGAAAAGTTCAGGTCGTCTAACTTTTTCACGCAGCCTTTTCAGCACTTCCAAATAGTAAACTTGGTTATTAACTGTTTGTCCAGTTGGTACAAATTCATAATGAATAATCCCTCTGATGTCAAAGATTAGCAATGTCATTGCAACAATTAAGTTTGCAAACTTAATTGTCAGACCTCATGGAGATGTAAATAAATACATATCTTCCAAGGAAAGCCTTTTAAACCAGAACATCTTGTGTCTTTTGCACTTTAGTGAGGAAAGCCAGCAGCCTCTGCCCATCTCCTCACCCTGGCTGCCATGTTGCTTGGTTGGCTGAGCATTCCTCTGCCCCAAACCCAGCAAGTGCCAAGTGCCTCCTTGTACGAAAATCTCGGTAATGGTTTATGGGAAACAAGTTAGGGGAGTGCTTTAGATGGGAACCCAGGGAGCGTCATGGAGGCCAGATAACACACACATTGGGGAAAGTACCCGGGGGATATGAGGTCATAACATAAAAGTGTGAGGTTGCTTCATTTCTTTGATAGAGGGCCAGCCCACCGCTGAGGGGTCTTCCACTTTGTGGAATTCTTAGTGACTTCAAACGCCAAGTCAACACCTTGGAGGGGGGTGTGAGGAGAGAGGGTGGAAGGGGTGTTTTGATTTCAAGTTATGGACCGAGGATCACTGAAAGAACCCACATTTGGATGATTGCATCTTTTTTATATCATTGTTTATGGTGTGTGCATGCTCTAGGTTGTGAGGTACAGATAATTCCTGGAGACCTGAAACCAGCGAAGTCAGGCCTTCCACCTGGGGAAGCAGCCTTGCCAGTAGTAGGAATCGATGAAGGAGTGTCTGCTGACACTCAGCCTCAGCTGGTGGCACACACGGCAAAGTACTGTTATTTCAAACGATTCTTCCTTTGCCTTCTTCTGAGAGCCACGTGCCAGTATTCTTGAAAATTTTTGGACGGTTCAGGAAAACCACAGAGTAATTTGAGCAGGTGGGTGATATGTGGCTCTAGTCAAACTTTTTTGGCTGTGTTTCTAGCCAATCTCCACTGTGAACTTTTTAAACTACAGCCAAACGGAACTATTTCCCATTCAGCAGAAATATTGTGGGTTTCACACCTAGACCTTTGAACACAATACTCCCTCTGCTTGTAGTGTAACCCTCCTTTTTCATATTGCTAACTACTACTCATCCTTAAATTCCTGGCTAAAGTATCACCTCCTCTGGGAAGCCACCCGAGATTCCTCCAGACTGAGTCAGGTATCCCTCCTCTGTGCTTTGATTGTACCCTGTGCAGTCATCCCTCATACTGTTTATCACTCTGTAATTGTGGATTTACTTGTCTCTCCTACTAGACTGGAGATGCCATGAGGGGCTGTATTTCATTCATTGTTCTGTTTTTCAGTGTCTGACACACAGTATGTGCTCAATATTTACTAGTTGAACAAATGTATAAATGAATATTCTCTGTGCCTAAAATGATGTCTGGCCCCAGGTACATGTTCAAAAAAGGTTTATGGAATGAATTGGTGTTTTCTGATCGTTTCTCTGGAGAGGTTAGAAAGGTGGTGGAGCTCTTGAAGAAAGACCCCTGGAAGCCAGGAGATACTCTGCCTAGGTTCTTCCCTCTTACACTGGAGCCGACTGCAGGCTTGGTTAGTGCCCTGCTTTCATCATGCTTGCTGCTTCTCTCACTTCTCTTGATGTGATAAATAGAACTGAACTTCGTGGTCTGAGAGGTGCTGCCTTATTGATTCAAAAGCTAGCAACAGTGACCCCAGCACAGAAACATTTCCTGGGGATCAAATAACCGGCTCCGCTCAGCACTCATCAATCTGCAGTCTGGCTACATGTCCACTTACCCTAGGACTTACTACCTGAACCCTAACCCTAAATCCCTCAGGCCAGGGGATGGCCGGAATAATTTACTATCATCTTGATTTCCCAGGGTTGTAATTTAGGAGGACTTGCTGTTTAAGGCAAAACAAAGCAATACTTTGTCTGGTTCAGTCAAGGTTCTGATTGGTGCTACTTTCATGGCATGAAAATAATAATCCCGTATCAAACATGCTTTTCACACAAATTTTCTTATCTGACTTACATAAAAAACTAGGAATAACTATTCATATCTCCATGCAAAAATAAGGAAAGAAATTCAGAAAAGTTGAATGACTTACTACAGATTATCCTCTAGCCAGGGGTACTACTCCAGTTGAAACTAATAAATGCAATAGTAGTAATAATTGTTTCTTTAGTGTTTGTTGTGTGTCAGGCACTATATTTAGTACTTTACATAGGCAATCTGATGAAATTGTCACACCGATCTTATAAGTTATATATTATTACTCTCATCTGACACTTGCGGGTATTAAAACTCAGAAAAGTTAAGTAACTTGCCTAGGATTACGAAGCAAGTCACAAGCAGGGCCTGTTGACTCAGATCCTGAACCAGTTCTCCTTGTTGTCACTGTGTGACTCCATTAGGGCCGAAACCACATCTGCCTAGCCCGCTGCTGTGTCCTTGTTGCCAGCAGACAGCTGGCAGATGACAGGGAGCGAGTACCTAGCTCTTCTGCTTCCAAATCGGATGCTCTTTCTCATTTTCTGTTCTGCCTCAAACATGAAGAAGGCAGATCTGTGCCATATGTGCAGGGCAGTCTGGCCCATTTCCCATCCATCACCAAGGCTTTTCAATCCCTTAGCCTGAGTTAGCTCAGCCTCAGAATGGTCCTATGTACTATGCATGGGCATTACTGTTCCAAGGACTCGGTGGGCCCTGATCCGATCCTCCAGCCCACACTGCCTGCAAGGGATTACTACTGCATTATTACTACTAAGAGAGGGCAGCTGGGATTCAGAAAGTTGGAGTAAGGTGGCCATGGTCACAGAGGAACTAAGTGGCAGAGCTGAGATGGAACCCACATTCATGCCAATAGCAGACTCCATGATGTTACCTCTCTCTTTTTCAGAACAGCTTTATTGAGATGTAAGAAAGCATACAGTTCACACATTTAATGTTTGAAACTCACTGGCTTTTAGTATAGTTCGAGTTGTGCAACCATCTCCACAATCAATTTTAGAAAGAAACCTCTTAACACTTTGGCTATCTTCCACCTCAATTCCACTATACCCCCGCAGCCCCAGGCAACCCCCAATCTGCTTTCTGTCTCTATAGATTTGCCTCTTCTGGACTTTGCATATAAATGCAATCATGTAATATATGGTTGAGACTGGCTTCTTTTACTTAGCACAATGTTAAGGTTCGTCTTGTAGCACGTATCAGTACTTCGTCCCTTTTTATTTCCCAATAATATTCTATTATAGGGATATGCCACATTTTATTGATCCATTCATCAGCTGGTGGGTTGTTTCTGATGTTACCTGTCCTACCCACCTTATTTGTCTGCCAGGGATGTTCTGAAGGCCAGAGAAAAAGTAGATGAGAGAGGCTTTACAATCTTTACAGCATTGTACAAGTAGGAGGCAGCAGTTGTTATTGTGCTGATGGAAACAAATGAGGGCAAGTTGGCTTATGTTTGTTTGTTTGTTTCCAATGAGGCACAGTGTATCCTGCAGCAGTAGCTGGAAATTTAGTACTGGAAGAAGAGCTGTTTGTGTTCTTATCACTGCTAGGGCCTCTTCAGCATGCCATTCTGTGATAATAGTTTCTATCTTGACTTTTATTTTTTTGCTGTAAAACAAACGACAGCAAGTGGCTCTTTAAGGGAATGGTTTTTATTCTGAGTGATTCAAAAGTCTGGCATCTAACTTTTATGGAAAACAGATACATCTTCGGCCACTAAACTTGGGAATTGTTGACTGGAAATAACCTTACCAAACCAATTTAAAAAACTCTTCATGGATCTTTCTCAGCAATTCAGCGATTCATATATCTTTCAGATATCAAAAGGGGCTAGTCATGTGTGTGTTACTAAGGAGTCAACTGTGTATATTTTGTAAACACGCTTAAATGAACCCAAGAAGAAAACCAGGACAGTTAGGAAACTTCCATCCTCTTCGTCCTTATCCTGGGGTGAAATGAAACAGAAGTGGGAGATTAAGTTCTTTTCCCCATTTTAATTGAGCAAACTAGGAATTGTGACAACCAAGTCCTACAAGATGGTATACACTGCACAAATACTCCCTGTATGTAACACACTTTGGGATTAGGTTTTTCAGCAGCCAGTCTGAAGGCAGTGTAAAAATATCCCAGTAAAATCTTTCCTGTCTTCAGCTAAAGGCTGCTTTCACTATTTCTGAAGGGGCCTCCATACAGATTTATTGAGTGCTGACTGTGTCTGGCAAAGGGCATGGAGATGGGCATATAGACAGGTACCAGCCGGAGCAGGAGGAAGGTGATCATCAAGATAGGAAGAAAGGACTAGAGTGGCGGTGGGGGGGAGGAGAGAGAGAGAGAGAGAGAGAGAGAGAGAGAGAGAGAGAGAGAGAGAGAGAGAGAGAGAGAGAGAACAGGACTGGTGCAGGCAATACTTAACAGCTAATTTTTTAAATAAATTTAACTGTTTGCTAAACACATTACACGTATTTTCTTGTCCAATCACCACAATTTAATAATGGTACCACAGGTGGTACCATAATTAGGTACCATTATTAACGCTACTTTGAGGATGGGAACTTAGTTGCCCAAGTTATACCCTTAGTGAGTGACAGATTTCAGGCTAAGTTCCTAAGCACTGCCCTAAAGCGCCTCTCAATGTAACAGAAAACAGTCTACGCAGGCTGTTCCATAGCAGAAAGTAGACATGATTTTTTTTTTTTAACGGGAAATGAAGACTAATTTTCTCACTGCAAATTAGATAATTTAGCTCTGAAATCTGAGTGTCGAATAGGAATAGGTAGGCATTTTACATCTTTACCATTTGAGCATCCTTGGGACGAACGTGTTATTGCAGTGACTCTAAATGAGGCTGGGAAGAGGGTGACTTGTATCTGTGACACTTCCACGCCCACCCCTTCCCCAGTGTTCAGGGCCACTAGCCCCTTCTCTACCATCTTTCAAGTTACTATTTCGCTGCCCTTACATCCAAGCCATTCTATATCCCAGATCTTGTATTTGTTTGCTTAGGTAATAGAGAAAGTAGGCTCTAGAGCTGAAAGAGACTGTAAGATATTATTTAGTCTAACACTCCCATTTTTCAGATGAGGAAAACTGAGGCCCAGAGAGGTGAATTACCCTAACTCACAGAGCTGAATAATAGACCTCTGATGAATTGCTCCTTCTTATGTGTGATGGTGTTGGTTTTTGAGGGAAATATGAATGGGGCCCACAGAATTCCCCACTGTCTCAGATGAAGACCATTGGTCATTCTTAAGATGATTTAAGTGATGTTCAACAGCATTTAAATTCTCTGTCAATCCTGTTGGTTTAGGTCAAGGAGATAATTTTCATGTGGCCCTGTCTTGAACACCTAACACTTGATAATCACTCTCTTTAACAAAGAGAGAACAAAGCTCAGGCTCAGAGCCTCTGAGAGGCAACTAGCCAACTAGAATCTAATAACATTGTTTTGTTTTCATTGTATTTATTATTATGCTTTTATTTATAGCAAATGATACTGACTTTCAGTGTAATATACTGATATAAAGTTTCCCCTAAAATGTATCTATTTATGTTTTTCAAAAATTGATCTAAAGTATTAAGCAAATAATAGTGCAGCTGGTTCACAAATAGGATAAAAAAAATCTTCGTAATGGTAAGCAAATGATTTAGAAGCAGGAGAGGTGGCTGAAAACCATTTAAGTGGCAAAGCGTAATGATTTGGGGTCCTAGTCAGGGCCCTGAAGTAGGCATATCTCAAATCACACTGCCTAGCCCCTTGCCTACTTTGAGAAGAGTCATCTTGGTATGAGGATCGGGATACATTCATATTGATGAATCCCACAGTGTCATCACCCCCTGCTCCATGATTCTACCATTCCTACAGTCTGGCTTCTCCATGCGTGGTGTGCCTATTCATTCCTCTGGCTCCTCACACCCCACCTTCCCCTCCAATCCCACAATGACCTCCAAGTCTCCCTCTCTTCTTCCTATAGATTCTGACTCTAAAGATATCAGATCACTTGAGGGAATTCCTTCACAATGAAGAATAGTGATTCACTATGGCCTCCCTGACCAGGCTTGGGTGAGAGAAAAAATGCTGTGTGTGGCAGTGGAACGATGCTGGTGTGTGTGTGTGTGGGGGGGTCCTGGCCCTGCTGCTCAGGAACTTGTTGAGCTTTATGCGACACGTCACTCTCTCTCTCTAGGCCTCAGTTTTCCTATCTTTACAACAGTTGTCCCACGAGCCCTGAGCACTCAGAAGAAAGGAAGAAGAAGGAGAAAGGAAATGCTGAGGGAAACAGGACTTTCCGGATCTGTGAAATGAGAGTTATGTGTAGCCAATGGGAGGCCCAAACTCATAGGGTTGTTGTGGGGGTGAGTTAATTAAGGTCACGTCTGAAAATGTCTTACCGCAATACCCAGCACACAGTAGGTGCTCAAATATGATAGTCAGTCTTATCGTCCTGGGGCTGCGGAAGGGGCAGCCAGCTTCTAGAGACAGTGAGGGATGCTGACGGGTGTCAGGCTTCTCCAGAATTGTCTGTGTTGGAGTCACACCTGAGCCTCTCTGGGCTAAACTGGAGAATGGGCCTATTACCTTCCCCTGGGGATGGAGCACACAGTCAGAAAAATAACACCAAGAAGAGAGTGAGGAGATTTGGGGCCCCGGGCAGAAAGAAAAAGAAAAATGACGAGGAGCCAGTGAAAGGTCAGGAAATCAATTTTTTTTCTCTTTACAGATCTATACGTTTAGAGGCTTGTAAAGGTCAACGTTGTCTTTTTAAAGTACCTCCAGGATTTACATCTTGAGTAACACTTGGTTTCCTCCATGGTAAACATGAAGATCCAATTAGTTTTCCCTATAATTCAAAGAGATCCGAGAAACAGGGACCTTTCCGGTTGGGAGTCAGTTTGGCTATAAAGTTTCTTGCTACGCTATTCTGAGGATGAACTTTAATCCATATCTTATCTCTTGTTTGAAAATGAACATCCCTTCTCTTCTTATCATAATGTTTCTGCTTTCTTTTTCACTTTTTTCCCTCTTTCCTTAGGAGCCTTGGCTATATTCCTTTTTGGCAATTAGAGTAAATTCTTCATACTTAGTTATTTGCTGCACTCAGTTACCTTAAGAATTTTTCTCCCTGACTTGACTCTACAAGGCACTTTAAGATCCTGTCAAAACAGAATGTTGCTGGAACCCAAGCTTTCTGGGCCCTGATTCTGAGTCTCGTACAGCGACGTGAACTGGTGATCACTGAATATTTCTCTTTTTTATGGCTTCCTTGACCCGGGACGAAATCACTGATGTAGCCGGTTTATGAACCCCGTTTACAGAGGCTGCTTCTCAGTCTCTGGGTTTCTCTCTTTCCCACTGGGTTTATTAATCCATCCTGGTCTTTCCTGGGGGCGGGGGTTAAAGGATGAGGTGGGTATCTGCCAAGTACAAACACCCCCCCTAGGGTGGGCTTTCTCCTCATGCTGGGCTGTGGTGCTTGTGTGCTATCACAAATGGGGTTAGTTCTGGATTCCAAGGTCAAGGGGGTATGGGGTGTCCTTCACCCCCTTTCACAGAGGGTGAGAATCAGTAGCATTTTAAGTGCTCCAGCCCTTTCTGAAAGGCAGGGCTCAGCTTTGAGTAAGAGATGTGTGTGTGAGCTAAGGGGTTGTGGGGTCTTCTTGGAAATCTGGGGGAATCTTATTTTGCACTCTTTTGATCAAAAGAAGAGGAGTGAGCTCTTCAATAAGAAGATGGTATCTTATACCAAGATCATTTGGAAGATTTGGCAGGAGACATTGGTCCTCTCTAGCGTAATTCCTAGTTGACTGGGGATTCCTGATAATCATCGTGACTAGAGACTACTGAGCATTTGCTCTGAACAGGCCCTGTTAGGGACACTTTGCATGTACTGTCTTAATCTCAGCGCCTCCCTATGAGACAGGTGCTATTATCATCTCCATTTTACATATACAGAAACCAAGGCAGAGACAGGTTAAGTAACTTTCCCAAAGCCCAAGAGAATAAATGGCATGGCACATTACCTGTCACAGTTTGACACATTATTATTTTTTGTCTCTATCTTTGATGAGTGAAGAAAAGGATGGATGGCCAGTCACTTAACTAACATGGTTGAGACATGGAGGGTGCTTTTGCGTTTGCCTCTTAAAAGATCGCCATTTGGTTTTCCTCCTTGCCTGTGGCCTAACAGCCCAGATAGAAAATAGAGCATATCAGATCAGAATACATTTGGAAGTTGCAAAGAACAGAAAATCCAACTCAAACTGACTTTAATAAAGGTGATTTATGAGCTCACGTGATGGCAAGTCCAAAATGAGGGTGACCCAGCCCCTCAGTGACGTTATCATGGACTTAGTTTCTTTCTGTCTTTCTGTTCTGCCTTCTGCGGTGTCTGCTTCTTCCAAAGGCTGACTTACTTCATGGTGGCCAAATGGCTGCAGTGTTTGACGCTTCATATGTTGAGAGGATAAGAGAGAACTTCTCAATATACGAGAAGGTAAGAGAGAACTTCTTTTCCAGCATTCCAAGCAAGAATCCAAAGATTCACCCTGGTTGGAAAGTGAAGGTGCAGCTGACTCTTGAATCAATCTCCATTCAAGGCCAGGGGAGTGGAATTTATGACGTAAACCAACCAGCGATAGTCTCTGGAAATGAGGGCAGAATCCGCTTCCATTGGCTACATGAGATACACAGGGAGACAGGATACCAAATGAAAATCTGTATATAGTCAGGAAAGGGAGAACGTAGAATGGCGACTGGGTAAATAATTCATATCTTTGAATTATTGAAAGATAAAGCATGTCTTTGGTTCAAAGTGATAGAATGCCCAATGACTGAGGTATAGGAAATTATTAATCTCATTTCATGAAATGTGAAGACAGGCCATTCCAGCTGGCATAGTGGCTCAAAGATGTCCCCAGTGACCAGAACATTTTCTGCTTTGTCACAAAACACTGCTAGAGCTCCAGGCATTACATTCTCAGATGTAACCCAAACAGGAAGGAAGAAAGCAGGATGGACTTGCTTTTTGTCTTGTACTGAGGTAAGAAAATCTTGCCCCCAAATCCCCCAGTCATTTGTCTTTTCCATCCAACTGGCCTAAAATGGATCCTATGGCCATTGGTACCTGTAGAGGAGGCTGCGAAAGTACCTGGAATTTTCTGTAGTGGGAAGCTGGCAAGGAAAAAGTGAATTGAGAATGGCCTTGGATGGTCATCCAATAATGTCTTGTTTTGGTAATTCTGTGCTAATAAAATGAAGGCCATGTTTTAAAATCTTGCTGGTGTCAATTATAGAGAATATCACCAGGTTAGAGTTTTTAGCAAAATTCGGACTCATATGTAATTAGCTTTCATCCATACTATCTTTGAGTACAAAGTTCAATGTAGCATTAGGTATTTAAGTGTTGACATCAATGAGAGGTTTATCAGAAGCAAATTTAGGCATCAGGTTACTTCACACTGTCAGTAGTAAATGAATGCTTCACAGCTAATTAAAATTCAGATGTCTAAAGTAGGTTATAAAAATTGGATATTCTAATATAAACTGTTAAATAATCTGTTTTTTTTCTAGATGGCAAAAATATTTCTCTACTAATTAATTGCCTAATCTTCAGGGCTATAAGCTCAGTCTCAAAGTACATTACAAATATCCTATCACTCAATAAATTGTAGCTAGTATCAGCGAAACATTTTTGGCTTATTTGAGAACTGGAGCCATGAGGCCAAGAAAGTGACTCAATAGATTAGAGAAACGGTAGAGTGAAAGATGCTGAGAACAATCTGATTACACACACATACATCCATTATGTTTTCAGTTTCGAACTATTCCAACTTTAGACATTTTTTTTTCTCCTGACTTCCTTTGAAAAATGACAGGAGCAAATTTTTCACCACAGTTGGAAGCAGACTCCGTTAGAAGAAAGAGGCCAATACCCAGGGAAACTGTGACAAATGAATCTAATAGGAGGAAAGAAAAACTTAAAACATTCAGAGAGTTAAGGATCCAGGAGTAATTGCAGTTTGGCTGGGCAGGGCCAATGTGGACTTACATTTAGTACTGACTCACAACCAACATTTCATGGTGCTTTAGCATTTATGAGGCATTTTTACTTACACTGCCAATTGGCCCAGGCTCTAATAAATCTCCACTAGAGCCTATTTGGTATGTACAATTATACAGGGATGTAATAGGTATTTTTTTTGGCAGCCCAGTTGTTTATTCCCCATCTTCCCTTTTCTGGCAGCAGACACAGGCCTGGTCAATCATAGTGCCCATTTACCGGAAGCCATGGAAGACCAATCAGGGACTTCCGCTGGGATTTTGATGTACAGACAATATAGTTACCCATCCACCTCCTCTACACCCCATGCTGCAAAGCTGGAAGGCAAGGTGGGACCTGTAGAGGAGAACAATGGAGATGGAGAGAGCTTAGCAACACTTTCGGACTCAGGATCAATCTTTGCCTGAAGCTAGACCCCTTGGGATGTCCCAGTTAGGTGAGCCAAAAAATTCTGTTTCTGGCTCAGCTAGTTTGGGTTGAGTAGTTGTCTCTTGCATAAAGAGTCTTGATTGATACCACCATTTATACAAGCTACAATCCATCGTTGGAGGTTCAGCTTGAATTGAGCCTCTTTGACAAAGTCTTTGCTGATGGCTCTCCCCTCCTCGCTGACCCTTTCTATTCCAGTAGCCACACCACTCCCCGACTGTACCAAACAATTGGCACAGTGTTGAATGCAATGGCAATATTCTCTGATTTTTCAAATGTCTTTTCAGTTGTGTTGTAAAGTCCTGTGGGAGAGGGTAATATATTCCCTAATTAATAGACAGGAGGAGTTCTGAAAGTATTTTTTAGAAGTCGTTTGCTTAGAACTTGAAATACATGTCTCTAGAGAAGTAATGTGAGCAACCATTACGTTCCCAAGCTAGTTCAAAAAAGCCCATTTTATGAAAATGTGTGTCCAGTGGCAGAGAACAATGGAAGAGTCATACAAAAAAAACTACTGCTTGGAAGAAGTAAGTTTGATTTAAGAAAACAAGGAGGTAGAAACAGACTTTTCTGGACCATCTGGAGAATCTTTAGAGTTGTGCTATTTTCTTTTTTAAAAATTAGTTTTGATGTTTACCAAATTTATACATCCACATGGTTTACAGAGTCATGCAGTTTTACTAGGTTTATATATATATATAAAAGCAGTGTTAGATAGGATAAGGGTCTCAAGGCCTGGGACATTTTTAATAAATGCTAGTCTTGCTAAATGTTAAAATGTAACACAGTATTTTACAGACTAGCTGTAAACAGGATGAGCTTGACAGGAGCCCAACCTGATAAGTGTAGCCAACTGCAAAGAAGAAATCAACATGTAATTAACCAAATAGTGTATATTAGCAATAGCTAAGCCTCCCCTCAGGAAGACAGAACTTTGAAGGGGAATCTCCTATCTCTTTTGCTTACTGCAAGTAAATAAAACGACACCCACATCTTGTTCTCCAATAGAACACTCCAAGGCACCAATCCCTTGAGTTCAGTAACAGCAGTTTCCAAACCACTCTACCTTCTCAATTTTAAGCTTCTTGGAGGCAATTCCCTTTAAATCTTTTCAGTTTTTTTGGGGGGTGGGTTGGGGTTGGGGTAGGGTGGGGGTCGGGGTGGGGGTGGTATTTAACACATATGTGTAAACTACTTCTTGATTTTTCTCTTTTAGGCATTATCTGTTGATTTCCCTTAAGGCATATAAGAATTTAGCTTTCATCCTCACCTGCCCATCCTGGCACACACAGCTCACACCCCCATCTTGATGTAATTCTATCATAATTTTGGTTAGATGAATATTAGTGTTCACATCACGATGACTAGAGAAATGTCATTCACTGCTGGGTACAAAAATACCAAAGTTACTTTCCTTTTTCACCATAACTTTAATTTTTCCCAAGAATAATAATTATTTGTTTGCTTAGGTTTTCATGTAATTATTAATTTAGCCTCAAATTTTCTCCCAGTTGGCTACATACAGTGTTTCCCTGAAAATAAGACCTAGCCAGACCATCAGTTCTAATGTGTCTTTTGGAGCAAAAATTAATATAAGACCCGGTATTATATTATATTAGACCTGATCTTATATAAGACCCAGTCTTACATTATATTATATTATATTATATTATATTATATTATATTATATTATTATATTATATTATACCCGGTCTTATGTTAACATAAGACCGGGTCTTATATTAATTTTTGCTCCAAAAGATGCATTAGAGCTGATGGTCCAGTTAGGTCTTATTTTTGGGGAAACACGGTATCTTCTCAGTAAGTTCAAAACACATCGTTTTCTATCAATTGCATCTTTTTGGAGACATCCCTCCTGGAACTTTCTGACCTGCTCCAATCTGGAATAGCTGTTCTCTGAGCCTACTGCACAGCTCCTATCCTGGAATCTCCCTTCATCATTTTCCTGGGGATTCCCTTTGCCTTGCTCTTCTTGAGGTGGATTTCTTGCTTCCTGAATCCCAAGTTGCTTCTTTCTTGGTTTACTCCCTCATTTTGGTGGAGTGGCTTCTCCTCTAACGCTTTTTTTTCTTTTGGTAAACATAACATGAAATTTACCATTTTAACTATTTTTAAATATACAGTTCAGTGGCACTAAATACATCCACATTATTGTGCAACCATCACCACTGTCCAGCTACAGAACTTTTTCGTCTTCCCAAGCTGAAATTCTCTATCCATTAAACAACAACTCCCCATTCTCACCTCCCCCCAGCTCCCGGTAACCACAGTTCCACTTTCTGTCTCTCTGTATTTGACGATTCTAGGTACCCCATATAAGTGGAATCATACAATATTTATTCTTCTTCTAGTAGCTTTTTGAGGAAGGGTGTATAAGATGTATATTTTTTGAGAACGTACATATCTAAAGATGTCTTTGCTTTCCTAGTTATTGATAACTTGGCCAGATATATGATTCTGGGTTGGATGTACTTTTCCCTTTTAATTTAAAGGCACTCACTGCTCCAGTGTGATGTATCAGTTAGGATCACAGACTGGAGCCAGACTGCCTGGTTCAAATCCCAGCTCTACCATTTATTACCTGTGTCATATTGGGCAAGTTACTTTGCTCCTTTGTACCTCAGATTTCTCATCTGTAAAATGGAGATAACAGTAGTACCCATTTCAGAGGGTTGTTGGGAGGATAAATTGTAAATCATTTAATATAGTATGATATAGTTAAAGTCTATCCTAAATATTTGCTACTATTGCCTTCCAACTTCTAGTGCTGCCGTGGAAAAGTTTGAAACTGTTGAAAAGTCTGAAACTTTTTTGATTCCAAAAAGTCTGAAGCTGTTTTGATTATTCATCTTTTCTAGGTCACTCATTTTTTTTCTTTGAAGTGGTTAATTGAAATCTATTTGTACCAATATTCTGAAATTTCATAATGATGTTCCTTCATGTAGGTTTATTTTCAACCATTGTTCTGGGCACTCAAGAGGTCCTTTCAATCAGGAAACTCATATCCTTTAATTTGGAGAAATTCTATTGATTAATTAACGTAGTTATTTAATGATAGCCTCCTCTACTATTTTGTCCTCTTTTTTGGAATTCCTATGATTTTTTTACATTTCTCATTAAGTTATTGCTCTTCTACATGGGGTCTTTTATTCCAGTTGGAATTCCCATCATTTATTTAATCTGGTTGGTCCTTTATTTTCATATTCAGAGGGTGCCAAAAAATGTATACACATTTTAAGAAAGGAAAAAACTGTATTAACATTGTAATACTTAATATATATCGATAATAAAAGATGAATACAAGTCACGTTTGACTTGCAATTATAAGAGGTGCTCAAAGTGGTTACCATCAGCGTATTTTTAATACAGCTTTTTCCTTTTTAAAAATGTGTATACATTTTTTTGGCACCCTCTGTATTTTCACCTATATCTTTTATCCCTTAGTCATTTTTTTAAAAAAAATATTTAATGTCCAAGAGGTCTGCCTTGTTCTCATTTCCTTTTTTTAAATAGCCTGTTCTTGTTTCATGTATGCATACATTCCTTTATCTCTTGGAGATTTTTAATGAAAAAAAACACACCACAAAACAATAACAAACAACCCTGGTTTTCTTCTCTCTTTATAGCTTTGTTTTTTGTTTTCTCTTACCACATATTTAACATTAGAATCTTTCTTCTAACATCTGGTGATTCTTGGTATCTGCCAAGTGGGTCAGAGAAAATTCTGACTGGAAGTTGTGTGTGTGGATGGGGTTTGTCAATTATGGGCTTCACTACAGGGTGATCTTATTTGTTCTGATCAGGAGCCCCTCATGTCATTATCTTTTATCTTTTCTCTTTAGCTGGCCAGAGTCACCAGAGAAGAATCTTGCAATCTTCTCTCTGGAGGATATTTGTCAGCCTTCCAGGCTGCAAGTGAAGAGGGCTTGGTCAGTATCTAAATTTTCATTGAATCCTCTTGTTTTTAATGCATTTGCCCTCTCCAGAGACTAAACCGTCAGTGTTTTGCTGGGGTGGGGAATAGTCACCCAAATGGTAATAACTTGGAGAATATATCTAATTGCTTCTTCAATAGACTCCCAGCTAAAGCTCTGTTTTCTGATGTTTCCCAGTTTTGTAGTGCAAGTTAGGATTCTTTTCAGTCTTCACTATCGCCAGTTTAGGAGTCTGCTTTCTTGGGTCTTCTGTCACTAGACTTTTCTTTTTAACAAGAAGGGGACAATTGTTCATGTTGCACTTTTCACATTTTAAAGCCTGTTAAAGTATTTCTGGGCCTCATTCCTTTTAATCTAACTGATCAGCTATAGTGTAGGCCCTAAATCCTGAACCTGTAACACGAAATCCTTAGGAATCTGATGTAGGTGGTCCATGGACCACAATTTGAGAAACTGGCTTCGATAGTGTTTTACCAGAAATTACCAGGGTTGTTTGAATCTGGAAACTTCTCTGGAATTCCTGTGTTATCTGTCACATGATCTTGGGGGTAAGGCTGAGAAAACTTTTCCCCATGAATAGGGAACCTACCCAGATGTACTGGGGTGACCAACTTTGGGGCTGTTTTTATGGAGCTGAGTGTGTCAGGCAAACATTTTGGATGGTAGGGCTTTCTAACCTTCTGGTCTGGATGGCTCTTTCCTGGGGTTTCTTAAAATTCATGCAGCCCCTGCAGAAAGCAAGGCTGTCAGGCTATATAGTGCTTGGTAATGGGTTTTTACAAATAGTCATTAGAGAAAATCAAAACACAACAGACCAACTTACTGTTTGGTGCCAGGAGTAGGAAATGGCTCCTCAAAATTTAGCAGCACATTTTTTTTTGGATCCCTGTTCCTCTCTGCACCTCAACTTTCTATGTCATAATAATGCCCCTCGTTATTCTTTTTTTCTGTCACAGATTTTTTTCATTTTATTTTTAAATAAAAATTGTATATATTTAAGGCATACAACATGATGTTTGATATACATATATGTAGTGAAACAATTACTACAGTCAACTTGATTAACATATCATCTCAGTTTTTTTTTGTGATGCAAACACCTGAAATCTATTAACAGCAAATATCCAGTATTTTTTTAAATTAGTTTCCAGTGCATAAAACAATGTAATAGTTAGACATTTATCATTCATATTCCTCACACTGTGTCAACCCGTCCCCCCATCCACTATCCCTCTGACATCACACACACCAATTACATTTCCACTGAATCTATTCCTAATGCTGTGTTCTGCTTCTTGTAACTATATATGTTTATATATATATTTAAACTTGTAGTTGACATTCATTATTGTTCAGCTTCAGCTTTGGGTGTACAGTGCAGTGATCAGGCAGCTCCTCTTTATTCTGAGGCCTGTCTCCAGACTTTAAATAACTTTAGAGTCTAATGAAAGCACCAATACTCAAATTTTTGACTCTAACAAGAAGCCAACTTGGGCCCCGAGCTGGGATTCAGGCTGTCGGGGTGAAGCTCTCATAACTCTCCCAGTTTTATCCTGAGCTTTTAGAGGCGGTGCCCTCTTCGTTGCAGAAGGGCCCAATTGCCTCCCAGTTCTGCTCCTTCAGGCCACCGCCTGCAGCCCGGGCTAGTAGTCTCTCCGGTGAAAGGTCGCGGGCTGCGAAGCCCACAGGGACCCCGCACCGGGCAGCCCCGCGTCCCCCGAAGCTGAGTCTCAGGGTACCGGGCGGCCGAGTTTTCCGCGAGAAGGGCGCTCCGCGGCCCAGGCCACCACGTCACTCGCGACCTGACCCCACTGGGCCCGCCCCGGTCCCAGGAGACGAGAGCAACGTGGGCCGTGGAGGGTAAGCGCTGCGCGACCCGCGGACTTCTGATCCCGGCGCCAGGGCACCGGCGAGGACCGGGAGTCGGGCCCCTGTGGGCTCCTCCGCGCGCCAGAGCGCAGGCCGGGCGTCTGGCCGGAGCCCCCTGCCTGCCCCGGGTTCAAGTGCAGATAAGCGCCGGCTGTGCGGCTTCCCTTCCGCTCTCTTCCGCCTTGGAGAGAGCTGTGCTTCTGAGGGCCTTGAAACGCGCGCGGACAATGCTCCTGGGTGTGCGTGGGGGGGTGGGGAGGGGGGGCATGTCCCTGGTCACCAGCCATGTACTCCCGCAGTCTCACTTAATGCCCTGGTACACTTTGTCCCTGCACAGCCAGGCCGCGTGCCTGTCTTAAGTCTACCCGTTTGTAGGAGCAGGAAGACCTATCTGCTTTCCCTTTGCTCAGCTCATGAAATCCCCTCTTGAAAACACACCGGAAGGTGGAGCTTTGGACCAAGCGAAGGCTTTTATGTCAAAAAAAAAAAAAAAAAAAAAAGAAAAAAAAAAGAAAGAAAGAAAGAAAAAAAAAAAGACTAGCACACACACAAAAAAACGGCTGGACTCCGAACACCTGGTTTTAATAAGAACCTAGGGAGAAATATGGCTCCGGACCTGTAGGATCCCCAAGAAATTCTGTCCATAGAGAGAAAGAAGGGTGCACATAGATTGTACGTGAGCAGACACACTTACTGTACAAGGGTTTGTAAAGACCTCGTGCACTTTTCACCTTTAATTGTAGCTTAGAGAGGATATAGGTGGTAGTGAAGGTAGAAATGGAGTATAAACAGCAGTTAAAAACACATTTATTAATACTGAGGACAAGGCGAGTCCACAGTTATGTACAATGTATTTTCTTCCCAGTTTTAATAACAAAAAGGGAATATTGAAATACATCCCCCTCCTCTTCCTATACTCCCACTGCGTTAATCTATGTGCACACATTTTTTTTTTACATAATTGCAATTAGAGATACACGACATTCTTATTTAAAATTCTGGAACAAGGGAGGTAAATTACATCTCAACAGAACGGTTTTTATTAACTCAGAAAGAAAAGAGCTCCCAATACATGAGCTGGAAGTTAAAGATTGTATCATGCTCTCAACCTATATTATAAAAGTTGAAAGCATAAAGGACATGAAAGACTTTTTAGAAAGACCTTTGTGAGACATATAAATATATACTTACACACATTCTTTTTGCATCTTTATTTGAAGCCAAGGACAAATTTCTTTCCAACATAGTACTTTGATCTTCATATTCTTAAGAAAATAACTCTTAACTCTACTTTGCACTAGAATTCTGAGAACACTAATTTTTCATCTAACATTTCTTAAACCCTTGGTCAGCATTTAATAAGAGGCCTTATAGTCTTGCACTTCTGTTCCCACTGCCTGGAATTCTTTTCCCTTGTCTTTGCAAGCTCCTCCTTATTCAGGTCTCTGCTCAAATATCTATTCCCTTGCCCAACCCATGCAGCACTGATATTTTTTTCAAAGCACTAACCACAATCTAAAATTATTAATTTTATTATTGTCTGTCCCACGCCTCATTAATATAAGAGACCTTGCTGCTGTTTTGCTTGCTGTTATCTTAGAACCATACCCCCCCCTCCCACTCCCAGCATCTATCAGGACTGGTGTTTAGTAAATACTAACAAAAGAAAAAGAAAAAGAAAGGTTTGTAGTACAGAGCAGAGCCTTGGGAGCACTTGCTAAATGATGTGAACCTTGAGGAAATTTATTTAGTCTCCTGTCCCCCACCTCTTGCTTTTTCCCCACGGTGGTTTGGTTGCAGCTGCTGTCCCTTCTTAGGGCCCCACCCACAGTGACCCAGGCCAGTTCCAGGAAGTAGATCCTGCAGGCAGTTGGGGCCTCTGGCATTTTTTTGGGTCTGGATTTTGGACTAGAGAGCAACTGGGATTCTCCCCCAGAGGCCTGGGACTGCTGGCTGCACAAACCCCCTGACCCTTTCGCACTTTCCAGTGCTTGGCTGCATGCGTGAGGGTCCAAGGTTCCTAGTGGGAGCTGCTCGTGAAAGATGCTCTGTTATTGTTGGACTCCAGGCACAGGGAATAATTAGGGGAGTGACATGAGCTAAAGTTGAGGCCTGTTCTTGTAGGCTGGGCCATGAGGCTGCAATGGCCTGCTTTCTGGCAAAGACCATGGATTCCTGTGGATTTGTACATGGTTCACTTCTCGGAGGAAGCCTTGGTGAAGAAGAGGCTGGGAGTGGGGGCAGAAAAGTTTGGAATTTCCTGTGATTCCTTGGGATTATATCATTGTTGAGAACCACCCTGGGCAATACCAGGGTGGAGTGTCTGGGCCTGCTTGCTTTTCCTCAGGGCCATACTGGGATCCCAGGGTCTTACAGGCTGCCCTCGCCAGGCCTGCATGTCAAGTGGGTGGAACCGGAACAGCAGTGGAAAGAACGGATGTTCTGAGAGCCATCAGTTGCCAGCAAGGAAAAAGCTTTTTCTTAATCTCTGCAGTGCCCAGCATGGTACTGGCACATGGGTAGGTGTTTAATAAAATGTTCATTCAAGTATGAAGCGTGCCAGTGCCCTTCACTTTGTGTTTCAAGCCTGGATGTGTTGGTGAACGTAGGCTCTGGAGGCCCACTTCCTGGGTTCAAATCCTGGTGGTTCCACTTATAAACTATGTCTGTGAGCGTGCTATCACACCTCCCTTACCCCATGCTACTCATCTGTAAGGTGCAGATAATAATGTTACCCATTTCATGGGGTTGTTAGGATGGTTTGATGTAGAAAGTTTGGAAAGCATTTAGAGCAGAGTGTGGCACGTAGTAATAGGTGAGGTGCTTAAAAAAATTAAAACAGAATTATACAGAAGGTGCCAAAAAAGTACACATTTTAAGAAAGGAAAAAACTGTATTAAAATTGTAATATTCAATGTATATCGATAACAATATGAATACAAATCATGTCCATACATTTTTTTTTTTTTTGGCATCCCCGGTATTGGGATTCCATCTAAGATTTTATTAGAAAAAAGGTCCCAGATGCGAGAAAGAAAAAAAATTTTGATTATCACTGGCTTTAGAATATAATTGAGGTTTAGGAATTTGATGGTATGTGAGACAGGGTTAAATGTTATTCAACAATTTATTAAGTGCCTTTTATATATAAAACATTGTGTTAGACGTTTAAGGGAAATACAGAGGTGAATAGGACAGTTTGATATTCAGTGCTGTTTATAATCCTATAATAGGTAGCACATTAATATACTATTAATTGTTTTGAAACTTAAGACATTAATCAAAGCTTATTGTATTATGAACTACAAGATTCCAACAATTAAAGTTTTTGGGATTCAAAGAAAAGATCAATGATTTCAGAAAGAGTCAGCATTTGATCTGGACTTCCAAGATGGTTAAAGAAAGTTGGATAAACACAAGGGGAAAAGGAAGGGGGTTCAAACCTGACTGAGGATGAGCGAGTGGGGGTGGTAGAAAACCTTGAGGACTATTTGGGGAATGGAAAATAGTTGAGTTGACTAGAGGGTTAGGTTCCCTGCGGTGGGAGGGAAGGCAGGTTCAAGTAAGAACTACAAAAAATGTCACATGACAGTCTAAGGGGTCAGGCCTTCCTTATCCAGTAGGTAATGGGGAGCCTCTTAGGGTTTCGAAGCATAGTGTCAGGTTGTGATCTAGAAGCATTCTTCTGATGGTGTTTAAGATATTAGAGGGAAGAAAACAGAGATAGGGAGACCAGTAAGGAGGCTACTGGGATAGTTAAGGTCATAAGGACTTAAACTAGCAGAGTGGTAAGGGAGATAGAAAAGCAGAGGTTGATGGAAGAGGTATGGCTGGAGTCACATTTATAGTTTGATAAATGATGGAATGTGTTGACAAAGGGGACATGCAGATGACTCTAAAGACTGGAGATTGCATGCCATTGACAACAGAGAGAAGTCAAGAGGAGGAGGAGCTAGGCACATTTAAAAAATGACCGATGGGTATGGAGCTGAGAAAGCCAGAATTCAAATTTCTGTACCTGAGGTTTCTCTGAGCCTTTAGAGAGAGACTGTATCATATATCATTTCCCAAGTTGGCCCTAGAAACCTTCCCTATCCCCCTCCCCAAACATTTCATAGGACACCATGTGGAAACGCATCAACAAATCAGGCCTGTAGGTAAGGAACAAGCCAAGTGTTTGGACTTTGTCACCTTGAAAAATGTCAGTCCTACATTACAGCAAGGAAACATCTCACAGGAAGCTCTATGCCCAGGACACTGGGTTCTGGAACCCGGGGCAGTTTGTATGTGCCCATTTTTAAAAACTGCTATTCTACGTCATATTTCATCATGCCTCCTGTTTATAGCACGTGGAAAGTGCAGTATCAACTTTGAAAAAAAGCTGAATGTGAATTTTGCCTGAAGGGTACTCATGCCTAAAGGGTTGGGAAATTTTGAATTTTTTTAGGAATACTAGACTCTTCCTCCTGAAGGCCTGGAGGAGGTGGAAGCCCTGCTTCTATTATTGGTGCGCTGCTGTTTCCGTTAGAACAGGGCCCTTGGGTTTTGAAACATCAGGTATTATTTAACACTAGATCATCCAAATGGACTCGTCTCTAGGTCTGCTGCAAGCTCTCCAAGTGACATTTAGGGACACGGTTCTTTCTAGTGGTTCTTTCTAGTGCAATCAAAGACTCCCCTTACCAGAAAGTCATCCCTGTGATTTTTAAAAATTTTATACATAACATAAATTTTACCATTTTGGCCCTTTTTAAGTATATAATTCAGTGGCTTTAAGTACTTTCTCATTGTTGTGTGACCATCATCAGCATCTATCACCAGAACTTTTTCTTCTTAATTGAAAATCCATACGCATTAAGCAATAATTCCCCATTTCCCACTCTCCCCAGCCCCTGGCAGCAACCATTCTGTTTTTTTTTTTTCTCTTTATAAATTTGACGACTCTAGGCACATCACGTAAGTGGAATCCTACAGTGTTTGTCCTTTTGCATCTGGCTTAATTCACTCAGCAAAACGTCTTCAAGGTTCATCCATGTTGCTGCGTCTGTCAGAATTTCTTGCCTTTTTAAGGCTGAATTATACTCCATTGTGTTTATATACCACATTTGTTTATCCGTTCATCTGTCTGTGGACATTTGGGTTGTTTTCACCACCCCGTGTTCTTGATTAAGTTCTGTATGTAGTCCTTGCATGGAGCTTCCTTACACATAAGTTGAAGATGCCTTTTGGGTTTGATTTAATTACATTTGCATTGATAATAGAAAATTGCAAGCCATCTCACTAAATCAAGATATGAAATTGTGTTCATCAAACTTTAGAGAAAAAAAGTGCTTTTTAATCCCAATTTCAGGTGGACTTGGATAACAGCAGTTTTGTACTTGACTAAGGGAGCTTAGTCCTAAGAGGTAACCGGTAATTCCTGGCAGAAGAAAAACCCCTTTTACTTTGGGAAGGGACTTGGGCTAACTTAGCAGTTAGTAGTTCAATGTTGGGCCTGGTGCCCAGTGCTTTCCTAAATCTTTGTATGGTCTCAAGCATTTGGGAAGAGTGGAAAAGTCAGTAGGTTGGTTGGAAATCCAGGCCCAGACACCATGGAAGGTGCTGCTTTGGAGGCTACTACTGGTTTTTAGTTTTGAGTTGGAGAGATTAGAAGAGGGCTTTGGTGGAAAGGGAGGGGAAGGGGCATGGAAACCACCAGAGTCCTGAGCTCACCCTAGTTTCCCACACATCCTTTTCTACTTCCCAGAAGACTTTGCTTCAGGGAAAACAAAATAATTTTGACTGAGCTATTTATTAGGTTGGAATACTTTCAAGGCTCATTTAATGAGTTTCCCCCCCTCCTTTTGCCAGCATTACAAGGAACCGACTTTATCATTTGAATCTACTGGTTCCCAAATTGTGCACCAAGGTGCCTTGCTTTAAACTCACAAGGGTGCCATACAATATTTAAAATTTTTGAGGATAACACAACTGTATTTGACATCTTCTGTGATACCCAAGAACTACTACTACTATTCATAGTTGCAATATTAGATAAAGCTACATTCCTTTCAGTGCTGTTATATCATTGTGAAGCTGGGTTTTTGGTGGTAGTTTTGAAAAAAAAAACTGAGTACCTGGTGAAAATCAGTGTGAAGTACGAAATAAGGGAGCAATGTCCAATCTGATCCCAAAATTTAAGAAGTTTTAAAGTACCCAAGAGGTGTACACAGCCCATTAACAAGTAATTATGATCATTTAAGTAATTATGATCATTAAAAATTTTTTTCAATTTATGTGTATTATTTTTTCCAATGGCTACTAAATTGTTAGGACAGAAACACTTATTAAGTTGTTTGGACTTCACTACATAACAAACGTAAATCTTAGGTATTTCTTTCATCTCAAGAGTACCATAAAAAAATTGCTGTGGGGCCGGCCCAGTGGCTCAGGCGGTTAGATCTCCGTGCTCCTAACACCCAAGACATCCGGTTCGATTCCCACATGGGCCAGTGGGCTCTCAACCACAAGGTTGCCAGTTTGATTCCTCGAGTCCTGCAAGGGATGGTGGGCTGCTCCCCCTGCAACTAGCAATGGCAACTGGATCTGGAGCTGAGCTGCGCCCTCCATAACTAAGACTGAAAGGACAGCAACTTGGAAAAAAAGTCCTGGAAGTACACAATGTTCCCCAATAAAGTCCTGTTCCCCTTCCCTAATAAAATCTTAAAAAAAAAAAAAAAATTGCTATGACATTAAGGGCACCGTGTACCAAGGAAATTTGGGAATCTTTTCTTTAATCTATCAGAAAATTCCCAAAGTTGTTTATTTACTTTTAAATACATCAAACATGGGATTGGAGATGAGATTACCAACTAAATAAAATAAACACTTTGCTTTGAGATTTCCTAAAGTAAATTGCTTTATTTTTCTGAATATAAAATTAATATGTATTAGTTATTTTTAAAAAATCCAGAAAGGTGCAAAACAGAAAATAGAAAGCTCCATATTTTCATCCTTTGTCTCCCTCCCTAAAGATAATAGCTGCTAAATTTTGGTGGATATTTTCCCAGACTTTTTTTCTGTGTGTATTTAAGAATACTAGATATTTTACAAAAATTGATGATATAAATTCTATTGTTTTTTGCTTTTTAAAATTCACTATATTACAGCTATCCTTCCATATCAATATGAATAGATGTGTACACTTTCAGGGGAGAAAAAGTCTCTGAATTCTAAAACCCTTATTACTAATTGTAGGATGATTCCACTATTAGAGTAGTTCAACCGTGCCCTCTTGTGGCTTGATGGGATATTTAACATTTGTCTTCAAATATTTGAGTGTAAGGCCTTATATTCTGACATGGAGGATACAAAGGTGAATGAAATAAGATCTTTTCTTGGAGCTCCCTGTCTATAAGAGGAGATGAAATGTATTAATTAACTACTCAAGGAAATAAAATGTAATTGGGTATGATCCCCAATTGGGTATGATCAGAGAGCCATAGTTAAAATCTCACAGGAGGAAGAGGTTAGTCCTCCAGTGAAGATTAAAGATTTCATGACACGTTCACATCAGCAGCAGTAACAATAGTGCTAACAGATAACATTTATTGCGTGCTCTGGACCAGGAACTGTTCTTTGCACTTTTTATAGAAACGATGGAATTCCTCATTTCTGCCTTTAAATGTGGGTAGGATTTTGACTTAGAGGGGTGATGAGAGGTGGAATGAAGGCAGGAGATAGTACTCCAGGTGGGGGATCTGCAAGAGGAGAAGCAGGGGAGTCTGTTCAGAGAGGAGTGTGCCTTGAAGATGGCTCGGAATGAAGTGGGAAACAGCTTTAGAAAGAGGCAAGTACCTTGAATCCCAGACTAAGGAATGTGACCTTAATTCTCTTGAAAGGCAATGGGGACCAACAATTCAAGTGTTTTGATCAGGGGAGTAATTTTATCAGAATAATCATGGGGACTTTTGGAAAATTAACTTTTGCAGTATAAAAGAGGACAGACTTAGAGTGGAAGGGTGAGCGAGGAGGCTACTGCAATGGTCCAGGCGTGATACAGTGTAAGATCGCTTTGAAGTGGTGCAGCAGAAAATGGAGAGGAGGGAATGAATCTGAGCCTGGTAAGGAAGCCAGCAATGGAGGATCTCTTACTTGAGTTTCACATTTTTATTATTCGTGTAAAGCCGCCATCACATTTGGTGAACTTTGAATGGAGGTCTTCATCCCCAATGGGTGTATTCTACATGAACTAAATAGATTTACTCACCAGTGTTCACGAGCTGACTTCCTCCCTTTCCTCCAAGACACTACTTACTTTAGGGCCACCAGCCAGACCACACTAGTCAGTCTCTGATCTGGTCATTTTGACAGAGCCCAGGTCTGCTGGTAGGGCACTTCATCCCTTGCCCTTCTCTGAGTTTGTGATGGTGGCGTGGTATTTGGAGAATGGTGCTACGGTATCTTTCTTCTTCCAATGGATGTAACACCAGAGGGGAATTGCTGAACCTGAGCAAATGGGAATTGGATCAGACCTAAGGGGCTGGTTCTAAGGATGGGAGATACTAGAACTGCCCGATCAAGGGGGCTGCAGTACTCTGTGTTGTGGCCATTTACAAAGACGAGACATTTAAGTGAGATGATTGGAGTTTAGTTGAACTTCCAGAATAATCAATCGTTAATTTTATTTGTACGTGCTTATAAAAGAAAACCTACCTTTACATTTAGAAGCACCGAGAGCAGTGATTCCCAAAGCAAGGTCACCAGCCATCGGGATCTTCTTGATGGGCTCAAGCCGATCCCATAAATGTATAAGGAGTTATTTTATAATAAAAAATAAGGTCCATCAGCTCACACTTATCTCTAATAAAGCTAACAATAAATAATTCAGATATCTTCCTCCCAGTGCTTCATTGTCATCGGCTTCCCCATGCCTATATGGGCCTGTCCCTACATAGTATGAGGGTCACTGATTGGACAGATGTGATTATGTTGATCGTTCCTTGTGCATTTCCCCAGTAACAAGTGAACTTCTTCTCTGCACTTCACGGGTCCTCTTAAATATTTTTCCTGGAGAGACTCTCTTGAGTTATATTTTAAATATAAGTAACTTGACTGCGGAAAGTTAGGTCAGGTGTTTCTAGGGCATTCTAGAATTCAAAAAGATTCCCATGGCTTTTTTCTCTGAATGTTAGAGACTATGCTTTTGCTCACGGGCAAAGAGGTGTGACTGAATATAATATATAACATGCTATAAATGCAGTTCTTGAATTTGTGGATCACTAATTAACATGCTTGAGCTATTTCCAACTTTGCCGGAGTCGTAATTCAAAACTGATTTGTCATTGGTATACAACAGGCATCATATTTCAAACCCTATCAGATCAGAGTTATGTACTTTATCACTTTTTAACTATTTAAATTGCATTCCTGTTAATAGGATCTATGTTTTAACGTCAACAGGCAGATTGGCGGATTGCATGGTTCATGTCTAGTTGAGTTTTTATGGCTAATTGGGCACATATGTACTAAACTAACCTCTCTATTTAGAAGTGAAGGATTTTACTAAAAATGAGCATATTTTTATTACAGGCAGCTTAGTTTCATCTGCTTTAGTAATTTTTGAAACAGGAATCATTTTTTTTCAGAACAACTGTATCGTAATGTGTTAACTGTATTTTTTAAATGCATATTTCTTTCACTCGCTTAATGGGAGTTCACAGAAATCACAGCCTTTTAATTAAAGCCACTATGTTTCAGTGCCAGACATTCTGAAGGATGCCAGTGAACCAAAAGAGAACACATTTCTGAACTGGAAGTGTGCATATGGGACCCTTCAGAAGCCTGACAGAAATGCCTGATGGAAGGAGTGGAAACAGGAAAAAGATTAATAAGAACATCAGAGTAGTTTTCAGAATAGCTTAAATAATGTGTGTAGTGAAATAATTTTCTATAGCAAAGAATGGTTTGATTGAAACATTGTGACTCTTGCATAGGCTGAATACTATAAAGTCTAAATCTAACTTCAATCCATTTGAACTAAAACAGCCTCTGATAGCTGTATTTTTCAAAAGTAAAATTGGGACAAGTGACTATATTTTTAGAACTAGCTCAAGTGGTCTGACAAGCAAAATTTGGAAGACAAGGGAACAGAATGTTTGAAATGGAAAGGATCCGTAAAAACCTACAATGTGCAGTCACTGTCAGCTGTAAGGAAATCATGAGATACGAGTACATTTCATTTTGGTCAAACAGAAAGAGCCTGGGACAAGAAGTCAGATGACAAATTTTAAACCCTGCCCTGCACTTAACTAGCTGTGGGACTAGACAACTGTCTCCTCAGTTGTAAAAGTGATTATGTCTACGGTAACCATCTTAGGGTTATTGTGACGATTCTAATGAACTATTGTGTATAAAATCTTCTTGAAAAGCAATGCTGAAGCATTACATAAATGGAACTATTTCTGTGGTTTTGAATATCCGTGGCCAGACAGAGAACATGCTTTATTTGCCATTGCCTCTTGGATGGCCATTGCTTGCTTCAAATGCCTAAGGAAAGGTTCTGCGGACAGTGCTGAATGCATTCATGCGTGCATGCATGCATGCATACATGAATGAATGAATAGTTCTCTTTGCTCTAGTTTTATTTTCTCCCTCAGAGACTTGGGCTAAAAAAATAAAACTAAATGTGTGGTTTGGGATTCCTTAGAGTTTTACACAGGTGCACTGTGCTGGTGTACATCCAAGTCTGAGCCACGTGTATAAACACAAATCTAGTTTGGTAGACATCTAGTATTACACGTATACAGGGTGTTTGGTGGGATTTTTTTTCCTGTGGTATTGGATTTGGCCGCTAAAGCCCTAGTTGCAAATGCAACATTTAAAAGAAAGCCAATGACAGCTGTGGCCCCCTCTTCTTACCTTCCCCTTCCGCCTCTCCAGGCCCCCTCTACCCCCCACCCCAAATATGGGACAGCCTGTTTGGTCCTCCTACCACCATTTGTGACCCAGCCTCCTCTCTTATCCTGAGGGCCTTTTATGGAGGTTATGTGGGAAGAGAGAGAGGGGAGGGGAGCGTCTTCTATGCTGTAACCTTTTGGAGGAACAGTATTCATGATTTTCTTCCCTTTTCTTGAGGGAGAGACAGAGGCTAGGGGTAATTCCTTTAACACATTGGATGAGGAGAGAAATTCCTTGTCTGCAAGAAGGGGAAACTGTCTTTAGGTTCCCCTATTGGACATCTGTTTGGGCAGCAGGCTTGCAGATCTGTCCGCTGGCCTGTTAGAGAAGAGGACTGGAGAAGGATGGCAGGCTGCTGAGAGGGGCTGGCTGGGGGGCCGCCTGCACGTGCCCTGGTTGTTTTGGCAAGGATGCCTGAGTTCATCTTGGTCAGGTGCACGCTGCAAGTTCAGGGCCGTTGGGTTTGATGCTCTTATTGGTTTTCCACCCAAGAGGGTGGCCCACTGGGTGAGGAAGCAGTCTGAAGAGTCACACTTCCAGCTCCAGCCTGCTCTGCAGGGAGGTGGTGACATTTAAGCTGAACTAACTAGCACTAAGTGACAGTAACCCAGCAGTGATGGCGCTTACTTGAGATCCACTGTTCCAACTGGGGAGGGAGATTTGACAGCACAGAGTAGAAAAAAGTGATTAGAAGACAGAAAACAAAGCAAAACCCAAACAGTTTTATGTTTGTGTGGCACTGAGCAGAGATGCTTCCATAGGTTATTACACTAATTAGAAACTGTCCTCATGTGGTTTGACTCCTGTTAATCACAGAATCCAGACTCTGAGTAGAGAAGACCTTAAAGATAATTCCTTTAGTCTAGTAGATTTCAAATGATGTTCCAGAAAGTCTGGGGTAGGGGTGGCAGCCCACAGAGGTTTCTGAGGACCCTCTGAGTGAGGAGAGATAAGGATGGGTTAAGGCAGGAGGCACGAAGAGGGTAGAGATGCTGAGAAGGAGGACTTCTGCTCTCCTCCCTCTCCCTTTAGCTAGAAAAAGTTTGCTTTTATCTGCTTTATGTATCAGACTTCATTGTAAGATTACTTTTGTCTAAAGAGTTCCCCAGTTAGAAAGAAACAAAGGCTTCCTTATAATACATCCCCTTTATTTCTGAGATAAATAAACTGAGAAAAATAAGGGAAGTAACAAGCCAAAGGCCACGGAGCCTTGAATGGCAGTCAGGACACAGGTGATTTAGTTCGGCACCCTGTCCTAAACTGAAATGTAGAGATAGCCTCATGAATTCAAGGTGCATTTATTAAGCAGCTACTAGACAGAGTCATGCAATGGGTTTTTTTCTCTTCTTCTTCTGAAAACAGTAAAGCAGTTACTGCATCCATTTGGTGCCTTTACTGCCGGAAAAAAAAACAGCGAACAGGGGCTTTCTTGGGTTACCTTGGTAAGAGATCTCTGCAAGTCAAACACTATTAACTTTAATGAAGCAGCTTTGATGGTGGGGAAGAGACAGCTGACACCACATTTCCCTAATAATAAACCACTCTGACAGATAAAAACAAACAGGCTCAAGATAACATATAGCATTTCGGAGAACAGGGCCAATTACGAATGCAGACGGATGTGATCCCGGCTTTCCTCTAAAGCCTGTGTCCCTCCATCTGTTGTGGAAACTTCTCAAAGGCAGGGCAGGACAGTTTAATCGGCTTTCACAGAAACCACTGCCTGGGTTATTATTAGGATGGCCCTAGGAGGAAATTTTAAATAAACCTAGTACTATCCAGGGCTTTTTCTGAAGACCCACTTTGCTCTGTTTTAGCCATCGGATCTTAGCGCTGCTGGTTTGTTTATCGCTGCCGGTTTGTTTATTCAGTTCTAACAACAAGGAGTAACTAGTATGTTACTCCTCCATGTTCCTGGGTGTCGGGTGACCTAACCTATCTTCTCCATGGGGTGTGCCCTCAGCCTCCAGAAACGAATGCATGACGGGTGATCATTACACACGGAGGGGCCCGTGCTTATTCCATCTCAACAGATCTCAATGGAGAACTTGCCCTAAAACAACAATAACCAACCAGTCAGGGTTAGACTAGGTTTGGTGCTAATGTCTGCTGGAGGTAGCAAAGAGGAAATGGTGTGCAATTTGGAGCTCTGGCGTGATTTGGCCATTCATCGTTAAACCCAGATTTCAGTGAGACCATGATGAGTAACAAATACTGGTTTTAAAAGAATTTATTTCAGTTCCCTCACCAGGCTGTGTCGCTTAACAAAATACCCTATGTTATGTCCTTTCATTAGGGGCTGCTTGTATGTCTGCAGTGGGGGAGAGATCATTATAATTGTACTTTTGAATTTTAAGTCATTTTCTACATTTATTTTCTTATTTGATTTTCACAACCTGCCTAGTGAAGGAGATTTTCAATAGCCCCACTGATTTGCCCAGGGTCATACAGGTTGTAAACTTCAGAGCCAGCACTGGGTGATTTCAAGGCTTGTTCCACTCTGATGGAAAGCTCTAAGAGTGTTCTCTCTCCCCCCACCCCTCCTTTGGGGGTGGGGTATGAGGAGTAATGGCCAGAAAGCAGAAGAGCCTGCCCTGAATTACTGAAATCCACTGATAATTCCAGAGCCCTAGTGGAGTCTTAAATACCAAGAAAGAGCATCTTTCCTCTACTAAGACAGCTGACAAGTTGCCCAGGTACCTGCTTCCATAATGGTAATGATTATTATGTTGCAAGTGCCCGCTATGTTAGGGACTTAATGCAAACACATAATTATATTACTATTCACACCAGTCCTATAGGTACTCTTGTTACCCTTATGCTGTAGGTGAGAAAACTGAGGCCGAGAGACATGAAGTAACTTGCCCAAGGTCATACAGCTTCCGAGCCTGAGCTTGTCCTGTGCCACACCATACTTGGGTTTGGGTGTGAACACGTGGTCAAAAGTGAAGAACACGAGGGAGAGAGGCCCTGAATTGAGACCACACTATACATTAATAATAATTAAAACAATAATAACAATAGTTACCATATGTGCCAACCCCTATACTAATATTTTATACATGTTATCTCATTCACTTTGACAGTGGACCCTACCAATAGAGACATCTGTCACATCACCATTCTCTACTCTTGGTTCTTAGCTTTTGCTATAAAAATCCCTTCCTTCTTTTGTGATTTGGCTATAAAAAGAAACTATTTTAAAAGCATATGGCTTTGCCCTAGGTACCCCTTACCCCCTGGAATCTAGAGACGACTTAAAACTGGGAGAGAAACACATTCCACGGATGACAATGAGATTCAGAATGATTTTTAACAGTCCGAAACCTGCACTGAAACCTCCAAGAAGAAAAAGATAATATTCTGTTTTACAGACAAAAGTTCAGTTGGAGGTGACAGAGGCCTGCTTTAGGGGTGGCCCTTGTGAAAAAGATCTGGATTTGTTTTAAGTGTCCACAACCTTAAGATGAGTCAGCTATGTCTGGCGGCGTGACAGCTAAAGTTGCAAATGCAATCCTAAGAATAGTTTTGAATCATGGATTGTTCTGGGAGCCCTAAGGGAACTAAGATAAAATTCTGTTATTTTACAGATGTAGAAGCTAGGCATCTTTTTTATTAGGTCACAAGCGGAGTTTCATCTCCAGGTGATAGGTAGAAACAGACTTGTTTACGCCAAGGTTGCCCTCCTTTTTAGTCTCCCAGTCTTTGATGGAAAAGCAGGCCATCTCATGAGATGGTGGGCTCCTGTCATGCGGGGGATCCTGCCAACTACGCCATGTGCCATGCAGGGTGGCCTGCGGGGTCTCAGCTCCCGCTCCCCACATAAGATCACAGGACATGGTGAGGCCAAAAAGGAACACCCACGGAGCCATAGGTAGGGAAATCATACCACTATGGTCTCACTGGAGGCTGGGTTCACACGACGACGTGTGACCTGTCTGCTTTGCTGCCAAATGTGCAGCAAAGCAGAGAGTCTCCTTCACTCTCCTCGGCTTCCCTCCGTAGCCGTGGCAGTTATATCAGTGGCCAATGGCTCAACGGTTATAGCTGACGGCCAACCAGCCACATCTGACGGCCATCTACTACCCGAGCCAGCACCTTTCCACATGAGGCTGAGAGCCTGGAAACTGCTCTCTGGGGCTCTGTCCCCACAGCTCCTCTCCCTGGAGTCCTGCAAATAGAGACTGAGAAGGAACCAGCCTCAGGGTTTTACAAGGATTACCTCATTACCACATTCCAGCCCCTCAGTGATCACATGAGGTAGTTAATCCTATTCTCACCTTTTAACAGGTTAGGAAACTGAGAAGTAGAGCAGTTTGGCAGGGGCAGCGTGTATGAAAATTTTGATTATACCTGGCTGGGGGCTCCAACTCAAAGTTTGAAAGAAAGAGACAATTCCCACTGCCCCTTCCCACACCCTTAGCTGAGATCAGATTTCTCTCTGACAGACACGCTGGGAGGACATGGGTTTATGAGGAACCTGACTGCAGGGCTGGGTGATAACGACTGCTAATTAGCTTGCCCTTGTATTCAGGTCTCCAGGCACAGGACAGGAGTGGTGAAAGGACGCAGGGCCCCAAGAACACACGCCCTTGTCTTCCAGCATGAAAATGCCTCTTAGAGGCCAGAGCGACTGGGTTTTGTGGGAGCCGCTTGTGGCAGCCTAGGGCTGATTCAGAGTTGCCCACTCAGTTTTCTCTCAGGTGCCGTGTTTTTTGCATCACAGCAGCCCTCAGGGGACTGCCTCCAACTTTGACTCTACTCCAGGCTGACAGTCCAAACTATGACAGGGAGAGTTTTAAAGGAGGGTGGAAAATAAAGGAAGCATTAGGCCCAGGGCTGATTTTCCTAATTTCCTGGCTTTTCTCACCCAATATTTTTGTATACAGAGGAAATCGCAGTAAAATGAACATCAGGGGCTTGGTCAGTGGGGGAAGGACTGCAGTGGAAAGTAGCCTCAGGTGTGTGAGTGGAGTGTGCAGTGGGGAAGCCCCTGCCCCATTGGTTTGTCAGTGGTGGATGCTGGGGCGAATGAAATGTCTCTGTCTCCGGTGTCTGGATCGCCTTCAGCATTGAGCGCCCCCTTCTGGACTTCCCTGGGTCAGGTGGTAATAGAACTCGACTACAGCCCCGGTTTCCTTGGGCCACGAGGGGTACAGAGCCCTTCAGGGGTCTTGCCTCTTTTGCTTTATGAAGACTTTGGCACAGGAGAGACAGTCACAGGCTTTCCAGAAGTTTGGTCACAGCCATTCTTGTGATTACCCCTTGTAGTAGACAAGAAGCTGGGCTGGTTTAGCAATTATTACTAATTTCAGAACATACGAAGCTCTGCCCTCTAGTGGTTCTTTGGGAAACATACACATTCTCTGGGGGGGGAAAACCAAAACAAAAAATGACGGTTAGTGCTAACTGGATATTAAACAGAATGGCCAGAGAACAGGATGACTTGAGAGAAGTGAGTCCCTGGAGCTCCACAGTTGAACACCCCTTTCTGCTTCAATCACCATTTCCTGGCCATTGATAAGCTTGGGAACTGTCCAAACCGATTTAGACTATTTGAATAAAACATGAAGTGAACACATCCCTACAAACAAAACTTGGTTTGGATTCCTTGATCTTGTTGGGCACAGTGCCTCTAGGTGCTTTAACTTGTAACCCCTGTTCGTTCCTATTACTGATTGATAACACAGTGGATTCTCAGATTGCATCAGCCTTTTCGCTGTTTTCTTTATGCAACATCCCTTTGGCATCTCTCACCCTATAACAAGTATTTCTATTTTCCCTTGTTGAGAAGAAAACGCCTTTAGCAACATACCCACCTTAATACTCAATTTTTTCCGTTTCTTCAAAGTGAGGACAGATCTTAATTTATATGGCAAGCTGAACCGTGTACTCCCTTCCTCAAGTTTTTAACTTTACCCTTAAGTTGACTCTTGCCTACTCAGTGACCTTCTACCCTAATTTTTCCGTTTACTTCCTGTACTGCATTTGAAGTGCCTATAAATCACATCTTAGGTCAACCCTTTTCTTCACATGAATAATATTTGTATTCTCGCTGTGCAACACAATTTTACAACAATGCCAATTAATTTTTTTGGCAGTCTAGACTTTCATTCTTTTTCCTTTTCCTTTTCTTTTTCAAAGCCCTATTAAATTTCAAGTCTCTTAGCTCTTGTGATTACTGCTTTAATGCACTAACTTTTCACCTCTCCAGGCAAATGTGGAAAATCTCACATTTGAGGTTCTAGGTGGGCAGACCCAGTTTGATGGGGATTCAAAGCAGAACTGGGTCCAGTCAAGCTGTGATATGGAGGCAGAACTGGAAGAAAGGATTGGTGAGACCGACTGTGGTGAGTTGATTCTCACCTGGTGCTTGGTTGGGTTGACCACTCCCAGGCTTACTGCCGCTCCCCCCACAGAGGACCCTCCTTTAATTAAAATAACATACTTTAGTGATCTTGTAATCATTGGTTTGTTTTCAGAAGCTATCAGGTTGCATGTGGAAAAGTCACTGGAGCAGAAACGAGATCCACTGACCTCATCTCCCAAGTCATGGAGAAGGGAAATTCAGCATTTGGCACAGGGAGGGTAAATGCAGATAGCATTTTGATTTCAATCATATCTTCTAAGAGCTTAGCTTTTTATGATAAACTGGCCAGCTCCCTTCTTCTCATTCCTCACCTTTGTGAAAAACATTCAACTGTAGCTTGTACCCATTTTTGCTTGCGTGCTTATGAGCTGTGTGTATGTGTTGAATGTTCTCTGTTGGAGAGCTTAGAATTCTAATTCTTTGTGCCTTGACATGGTGTGAAATTCACTGAGCACCTACCCAGGCAGTCAGCAGTCTGTAAAATCTGTGGGATCTCAGAACTTCAGAGTATCATACCTCTCATAAAATCATGAGTGTGGCCCAATTTGCCTTTCAGGTACATGTAGCACCATGTTACCTAAGAAGGAGGGCCCTGCAGTCAGATGACTTCTTTGTGTGATTATGGGCACATCACTTATCCTTTCTAAGCCTTTTAAAAAAATCTGTAAAATGGGAATAAGGACAACATTGTATGAGGATTAAATGAAGCAATGCATATAAAGCTCTTAGCACATAATACTCATTAAATGTTAGTTATTATCATTATGAGGATGGAAAATCCATCCTAGAGGATCAGCTTCTGTGGTACAAATCTGCACATACAGCTTCACAAATGTTAGCTGATTTCCGGTTCCCCAAGTCGCCTAAGATGATGTGTATGGTCTCCAACAGGCATTTCAACCCTAGTTTTACTTATTATAAGTTAGCGTGAAAGAAAAGTTAAGAGTTTAAATGAAAAACAACCAGCTAACACTTCCTTTCAGACCCCTTCAAAAACCCAGGAGCCTTTGGCTCCACAATTTAAAATACCAACTTAACTGAAACTAATATTGCTGTTAAAATGAAATTTATGCTTATATTGTTACAAAACAATGGGCTGAAAGTTCTCCTAATCATTCTGCTGTAGAACAAAACTCCCTGCTTGGGCAGTAGAACACCGTGTCACAAAAGCTCTTTGGGACACCAAGTGCTTTGGGCGTTAACAATCTGGTTGGAAAGATAACATTGCCATGTGCCTTCCGTGTGCCTTCATCTCCTGGCTCGTATCGATGAGTGTAGTTCTAGGCAGAATTTTTGTTTGAGTACCCAGAAGGACTTTTTTCTTTTGTAAATAAAGAATTGAGCTTATAATCAGTGCCTTCTGGGGGCTTGCAGAGGTGAGAGAGGGGGTTCAATGGCCTGGGAACGACACGAAAGCTTCTTTCTGCTCTGCTCAGATGTGGGGCCTGTCTGCTCCATGGGTAGGTCCGTGAGAAACAGGGACACCCACACTTGGTGTGAGAAGCCTGTTTTCTGCTTACATACACAGACTTGATTTATAATCCCAGCCCGGACAGCATCTGAGTCTAATTACCTGGGTATATGAAAGTTCAGGAGATCTCAACAAAGTTAGCAATTCAGGGATGCGCTTTACCAGAAGCAGATGGAAAAAATAAAACACTTTAGTTTATGACTATTTTTTTATTCAGGGGAAGGAGAAAGAACAAAAAGGTTGCCAAATTGATCCTTGTCAAGCACTAATTAAATATTATTCATGATTAATTCTGATGTTGATGTATTCAGTGTTTTTGCGGTGTCATAAATATCTGAAAGAATGAAATAACTCACTTCGTGTAGCTATCATAAATCATGCATACCACAGTTCCCACGTGGCCTCCTGAGCCAGCCCCTTATTATTATTTCTTAAATACATACACTTACTTGTTGGTGACCTTTATGGAACATTATTAGAAATATGAGAAAATAATTTTCTGAATATGCCTTACTTTTGCCATTTCATTCAGTTTAAAACAAATGTTTCTAAAATTACAAAGAATGAACAGTTCCGATTGATTAGAGATAGATACTGAAATATTCACAGGTGAAGTGATATGATATCTAGGATCTGCTTTTAAAAAAATCCAGGTTGTCTGTAAGAGGTCGCAAGTGGGTGGGAATATAGATAAAACAAGAGTAGACATGAATTGATAATTCTTGAAGCTTAGTGATGGGTCCAAGAGAGTTCATTATAATAGCCTCTGTTTTTTCTATATTTTTGGAATTTTCTATAATAAAAAATCTAAATGGTATTTCCTTGGGAAGGAGCTCAAGTGTATTCCTCAAGAAAAATTATGGTAATCAGTTTTCATTGTAAGCATATGTTCTCTAAGTTACAAATTATGGGTCAGAAAATGTTGTAAATCCAGTTTGGGAGTTGACAGACTAATAGTGATGATGATGATGATGATGAAGAAAATACCAGTGTTTGCTTCTACTTAATTGCATATCAGTAGTGTATCAGGCACTATACAACATGCTTTACACATTTATTTGACCCTTACGATGACTGTGCGGGTTAAATATTTATACCCTTACTTTGCAGATGAGTAAACTGAGACTTAAAGAGATTAATTTACTTGTTGCAGGCTGCATACTCTGACAGAAATGAGGTTTGCAAGGTTCCAAAATGAATTCTTATTCTCTTTCTCTTTTTAATTTATAAAAAAGCTACACTCAGTGTGAGACAGTTGGTCTGTAACCATGAATTCAAGTAATTTGAGTAGGAAGGGATCTTACAAATGCCTTAGTCAGAGATGGCAAATAGGTGACATGCTTACTCCCTGGTCTCATGCCCATGGTGACTGACATTCTAATGGACTGTGGCACTTTCCAATGCTGGCTCAGAATCCCACTCAACATAGTGTACCAGATAAGTCAACTGGCATTCACACAGAAACCTACTCATCTCTCATCTCTCATTACCAAACCAGATGAGAAAACTGAGGCCCAGGAAAGGCAAGACTCACTAAAGATCTCTCACTCAAACTAATAGGTGGCAAAGTCTCCTGCCATAGGTCCAGGGTTTCTTCTACCACAATAGCTAAGGCTCCTTGCAGGTCACACTATATAGGATTCTGCATGTGTTATTACATGGAAACTGCTTAGAACAGTGCCTGGTACATGCTAAATACTGGATCAAAATTGGCTATTATTAATATTATTGAAAAAGTAAAATATCCCAGCACTAAGATATAAGAGCAAAACGATGTCAGTTTGCAAAAGCATCTGCTAGTTTCCTAAAAAGCTAACAGAGCCCTGGGCTAAAGCTGTGCAAACAGGGGCAGCCTGCGGCCACAGGGCCCCCTGCAACACAGGCTCCTCCGCCTTCAGTCTCCAGTCACCGTTCCTTAGGAATGTGCACGGAAGGCACCGCTTGAGGGCTCTGTCCAGTCTAGATTGATGATGGAAAGCAGCCGACCTTAGCATCGCCTCATATGGCGCCAGCAGCACCCCGCCAGCCTCACCTTGCCCAGGCTTGGGAGGCCCATAAACCTCTCAGCCAACGTGCTGAGTTCCTGTCCTGATACGGCATACAGATTCGGGCTTCTCTCATAATCTCAGGTCTCCCCCTCCCTCCCCTGAAAACTTTTGAATCCTTGGATGTCTCTGACCAACGTGATTTCCACCACTCACAGAAGACTTTTCATACATAGAGAAAACAGGCTGTTCCCACAGCCTTTATTCTGAGGTGGTTTTGTGGGGTGGTTCTATTTGCCCCAGGAGATCCAGGAATGACGCAGGTATTGTGCGTGAATTTTTCTTTTTTAAATCTGTGAATTAAACAGCTAATAGAAGCCCATGTGATTTGTGTGACAAGTGACAGCTTGTGTGAAAATAACGTACCCATATCCTGTTTCAGATTTGCATCCATTATGCTGGGGAAAGCCGTATGTCACTGGTAGACCATTAAGTCGTAGTCACCAGTGTTTTCCTAGGTGAAAGGGTAATTATTTTTGCTGTTTGTTCGTAATTTATTAATAGTGAAGGACATTAGGGTAAAGGATTATTTCAAACAAAGTGACAGATCAAATGTGTGGAAGGCATAGTGATCTAACAGGTGATAAGAAAAGCTATTAGTGTAAAGATAAGCTTTAGTTTGGGATCTGTTCATGCTACTACTGATTGGCATTTCAGATGAAGTAGGTACATACAGAAGATTGGATAGAAACTATTGAGAATACCAGTAAACAGTTTCACGTTGGATGGAATCAACTGTCTTCTAGAGAAAAAGCACCATTTCCTATAATGTTATTTGCATGTAAGTAGTAGTCCGCAGAGTGATTTTAAGTGGTACATTAATATTTTTTATCTTAATAGTTATGTATTCATTTTAAATTTGCTAGGAAAACGGTATAATAACATACCAAACCTGGGATTCTTGGATTATTGATTATTTATTTTGCTTAGGCTGAGGTGAAACTAGATATATATGTTTTAAAAAGTGAATTAAGGAAAAGTGAGTTAAAGAAAAGAAGTAAGTCAATAATAAAAGTGGTGGTCAAATAAGACAAAAATTGACATAATGATATGCGAATGAATGATGTTCAAGGAACATTGGACCAAAGATTGGTTCTCTTGGAACCTTGGGGTCAGCCTTTGTTCTCTGGGGGTGGTCCCATGTCTTGGCATAATATGTCTTATGATGAAACCATCTGGAGTTCTTACGACATTCCACCTTTGCTTTAAATTTTTAGCATAATATTATTATTTTAACTTGTGAAACAAAAATCAAAACAAAGCGTGGAATGTGATTCAGAGTAGGTATTGGGAGGAATTTACTGGATTTTTCTTCTGAATATGAGATGAAAAGATAAAATCTTAAGTGTGTGATTAGCTTAAAGATGAACTGCGGTCTTGTCTGAACTCTGCCACCACTGTCCTATTTGATCTCTGGGATGATCTCAACTTTCCCTGGATCTCAGTTTCCACATCTGGAAAAGAAGGGGTTGAGATGATCTCCAAGTTACCTTCCAGTCCTGACTTTCTGATTCATTTGGAATTCTGGGAGACAGGAAAAGTGATGCCACCTTTAGTAGTATAATGTCCTGGGAAATTTAATGTATTTCTTAGCTTTCTAAGAGGGTTACGAACACCATAAATCCAGCTTATCTCTTAAAATAGACCACTCATTTGGACTGTAAACTCAGATGTATTTGTTAAAGCAAAACCAAGTCCCATTTCTTCTCCATCATAGCCAGGATCTGTTTGGTAATTTGAATCCCTAACCCAGGTCAGGGAGAGGGTCAAAGATGATTTCCCAAATGTGGAGAACTCTAAAGCTGATTCTTGTAAACAGAATAAGTTAGAGGAATGGGAAAGACAATTCAGAGAGAGTAGTTTCAAACAAGACCTGGAGATGAAAAAGAACAGGGTTCATTTGGGGAAATGCAGGTGTTCACTGATACAGCAAATGATCGTTGTGTTGGCAACTTATACCAGGTCCTGTGACAATATAGTGGTGATCAGGATAGACAGTTGTTTGGTCAGGCTGCAGTGCATGGTGGTGGTGGTGGTGAGAGGGTAGTGAGTGGGGATGGCTCATGAAGGGCCTCGTGAAGGAGCCTCCGAGGCCTTGCTGAGGAGTGAAGAGTTTGGACTTCCAACAAGGCACTGTCCACTGTAAGGAGACAATGGTTAAGAGATTAGGAGATTGTAGGAAAGATGGAGAATTTGGGATGTGCTTGCTCTTCTTCCACAGCTCATTCCCTGTTGGGGCCTTTCTGAATCAGGTGGCTGAAAAGTCCTCTTGAGCCTCTAATGATAAATGCCTTTGTCCCTCTAGCTGGGGATTGGGAGAGGGGTAATGACTGCGCCCAGCCTGTGGCCTCAGATGCTGATTCACACAAATCACTTTTTTTTTTTTTTGGTTCAAGCAGACTCTTTGCTTTGAGTTTCTTGCTTGGACTAAGAAGCAAGGATCTCAGGAGATATTTCTGTGGATTCAGAAACATGGCTGTGTTTCCTCTTGCAAAGATTCTTCACTTTGTAGCTAATTTGCAGAGACCATGTATGTATTGTTCTAGAGAGAAGCTGTTGTTCCTTCTGATAAGTTTAGACACCAGCAGCCCACTCCTTCCTATCAAGCAGATCTGGATAAGCCATTGCCAATTTGTTGAAAGTGCAACATTGGTACGCTTTAGACAGTGCTGATCCAGGCAGCCAGTGGTTCTTTTTAGAAAGAGTTAGCTACATTATAGAGAGAGGATGAAGAGAACCTGGGAATACAGCCTCTTGCAATGGTACACACAGCTATTTAAAACTGCAGTAAAAAGGAGCCATCTCCCTCACCCCCCATAAAACCCCAGATGTAAAAAGAGCTTCACCACCACTGTTTATTTCAAACTTTGCTTTTGATATCCATTCATTTGAGGAATTCAAAAACAAAAGAAGACTACTTGTTTGGTGGACCTGCTGGGCCGCCTAAGTTAAAAATCTGGCTCTGCTGTTTACTAGCTGTAGGCCCTATGCAAAGGGCCAAACATTTCTGTATTTCCTTTCTTCCTCTGTAAATGAAATGGTAATACAGAGGGTGCCAAAAAAAAAATGAATACACATTTTAAGAAAGGAAAACTATTAAAATTGTAATACTCAGTATATACTGATAACAAAATATGAATACAAGTCATATTTGACTCCTGCAATTACAAGAGGTGCTCAAAGTGGTAACTATCAGTGTCCAGACACTTCTGATTATGGTGAACTACTGCTTGAGCAACGTTGACGAAAGTGTTAACATCTCTTAAAATGTGGATACATTTTTTTGGCATCCCTGGTATACCTTCCTTAGATGATTTTGGGGAGGAGTAAATTTAAAGAACTTGGCAAAGATCTTGGTAAATTCAGCAAATAGTAGCTATTGTTATTATCCGGTGGCATTTTTGGGGGTAACTACCTTAACCCCTTAACCCTATGCAGTGTGGTAGTAACAATAACAACTTACATGCAGAGAATATAGAGTTCAACAAAGTTTATACATTTTTTTTTTTTTTTTTTTTTTACAAATGTGAGCTCAACTGAACTGGAAGATAGAGCAACTGTGCTTCCATTTTACAGCGGAGTGAGAACCAGAGCAGTTAACTGAGTTGACCAGATTCTCAGTGAATAACAAGAATTGGCACATAGGCTTCAATCTGAAACCTTGTGCTTCTGTTGTACCACAGCCTCACCCTTTTACCAAGAATATCTCTGAGTGACATTTGCATATAAACTCTCCTCACTTCATGTAAGTGAACCGTCCTTACTCCTATGATTCAAAACACCACCAGCCACCTGTGCCCTGAGGTGAACACTTGCTGGGACACACCTGGCTTCCTAGCTTCAGGGTCCGTTCGGGAGGCAGAGGAGTTGCTGGTGGGCACAGCCGGGGGGAAACTGGCAGGGCTTGTGACTGACCATGCCTGTGACAAACCTCAAAAATCTAAAACCCAGTATTCCATTCCATCTGAGTTCAGGGAAACGCTCCTTGTGGTTGCATGGAGGCCTTGTAAAGTTGTGTACCAGGTGACATCAGCTTGGACAGTGAGTGTGATCACATTTTTGCAGGGGCAGCGACAACTGTAGTGATATTCTCTAACTACCTCCTGCATAGTTCACAGGGATGTAAGGTTTGGTTGGGCCCTGGGAGTACTAATCATTTCTCTTGGAAGGCTGCTACTCAATCCGTGTTCTCCAGCAGCGTTTTTCGGTTAGTTCATTATGGTTTATGGAACTCGGTTGCCTTGTGATCCGCAGATTCTTGTTAGAACGGACCTGAAATTTCATAGTTTGAGTTATAGCTTACATGCCATTCCTTCATATCTTCAGAGATTAATTTTATTGCAAATGAAATCCTCGTGTAAGCTGTTCTTGCAAAATGTCCTCTGATGTAGCAGAGAGAGGACTGGGCTGTCCTGGGTTCTAATCCTGGTCGGCTCACTGAGTGAGCAAGATTCTTCATCTCTGTGGTTGGCATTTCTTCTTGTCTATGATGAGAGAGCTGGACTACTATCCACGACTCCTTCAGCTTTTAAATCCTATGATATTAAGCAGTGGAACAATTTAGGAGACTAAAATTGAGAATTGGTAAGTTGTGGAGACATGAATATTTTTACTCTTCTACAAAATTTTGTATAATATGGATTATAAAAACATTTTATTAAGCAGTTTCTATGTATTCTCTTTGCATGAAAGCCAAAGGTTTTTATTTTTTAATGTGTTTATTCTTATGTTCTTCAAAAATTATTTTGAGAGGGGCTGAAACTGAAAAATTATTTTCAGTTTAGCGTTCCTGTGCCTGGTTTATGCTCAGAAACACGGGGTGGAACATTTAAAAGGTACAGGATTCCCAGGCATCTCCCAGAGCTATGGAATCAGTGTATCTGGATGTGGGGCCCAGCATCCATATTTCAAAACAAGTAGAGAGTCATACAGACTCCCTGGGTGGTTCTGATAAGCATCCAGGTTTGGGAAATCACTGCTAAGCTAGCTTGAGTTGTGTGATTTGTTGGAGTCAGTTTCTGACTCCCAGCTCTGCCTTTCTTATTCCACTATTTTCCTAATGCCCGAGGTAAGCCACGGGGAATAATCGGGGTTATCAATTAGTTAATTGTAAAATGCTTGGGTGTGTGTAGGAAAGGAAGCCCAGGCCTGTGCCAAAGACAGGAAATGATTTTTCCAGTCTGTTCAGGTTGATCACTTGGCTGCACCTGGTCTCTGGTGCCCTCCAGTCTCTCTGCCGTCCTCTTCCCTCCAGGGCCTTATGACCTCCCAACAACTTGCCCCCTGACCCAAAGATGCTCCCTCCTCAGACCAGTCAGTAGCCTCATCCTACTCATATTGCTTTCTTCCATTTTTGGGGGGTGACAGCTTTATTGAGATATAATTGACATACCATATAATTCACCCACTTAAAGTGGACAACTCAATGGTTTTTAGTATATTCACAAATAAGTGCAAACATCTCAGTCAATTTTAGAACATGGTCATTCCTCCACAAAGAAACCCGGTACTCTTTAGCAACAGTTTCCCCATCCCCCATGCCCCAGCACTAGATGACCACTGATCTACCTTCTGTTCCCACAGATTTGCCTATTTCTAGACATCTCATTTAAATGGAATCATACAATCGTGGTCCTTTGTGACTGCTTCTTTCACTTAGCATAATGTTGCTGAGTTCCATTCATGTAGTAGTGTGTATCAGTAGTAATTCATTGCTTTTTATGGTCAAATAATGTTCCGTTGTTTGGATAGCCCACATTTCATTTATCTGTTTATCCACTGATGAGCATTTGGGTTGAGACAACACTTTTTGGCTATTATGAATAATTCTGTGTGAATATTTGTGTACAAATTTTTGTGTGGCTTTATGTTTTTATTTCTTTTAAATATAGACCTTGGTGGGGAGTTGTAGATCATAACTTTATGTCAAACTTCTTGAGGAACTGCCAGACTATTTTCCCAAGTGGTTGCACCATTTTACATTCCCACCAGTAGTGTAGGACAGTTCCAGTTTCTCCATGTCCTTGTCCACACTTGTTATTTTCCCTTAATAAAAAAAAAAAAGCCATCCCAATGAATGTGGTGTGATATCGCATTGTGGTTTGCTTTCTTTCATTTTTAAGGTGATTCCTACCAAATATAATTTATTTAATCCTTCCAGGAAAGGCCTTTTAAAAATCAAAATTAACTTTTAACTGTTCATTGTAAAAAGACTAGAAAATACAGATAAACAAAAAAGTAAAAAACCCAATCACCCATAATCTCACCACCTAGGGGAAAACCCTGGTGTTATACTGTAGAGCATATTTTTTTAGAATCCTTTCCTCTGTAGTATTTGGAGAACTTTGTAGACTCAGTGAAACCAATTGTTGGGGTTATAGGGGAGATATTTTTGAACAAGAAGAACCTTGACCTTTTCCCTTCCCACGTGAGAGAAATCGAGGGTTAGGCCACTTGGCTTCACCCCCTCAAAGGTTCTCAGTTGGGTGGTAGATGAAAGAGGTGCTCCTTTTCGGACCCCATGCAGTCCATTGAAAAATGTGTCTTAACTGTTAGCCATGTAGTAGCTGTTAGATGTCACTGAATGAAAATCCCTGATGCCACTTAGGCTCTGAGTAGGGCCTTGGGGTGGGAGTAAAGGGTGGCTAGGTTCTCTCACATGCTTAACCTAAGAAACTTTTGACATGGTGCTGTGAGAGGTATACCTTTTTTTGAAAAACACACTGATCGCATTAGACTCATTGGATGAAGAAAAGGATAATAATGCATATCGTAACATCATCTTTGATAATCAGCCCCACATTTTGGGATTGATTTGAAAAAGACAACATTTTTCTAACATAGTTAGCGGATTAAGAAGAGTTGACTGGTAATTTCTTGTTTGCGTAACAACTCAAATTGTCGAAAGTTCATTGTAAACCTGTGATTTGCGTCTCAGAATATATTCTCCCTTAACAACAGTGGCATTCTAACTGGTAGCCAGGTGGCGAGGCTAGCACAAGTCTATTTTAGCTCCAATAATAAAGACTAAATATTATGGAGTAGTTACTATATGCCAAGACTTTATCATGGATTATTTCATTTAATCCTCACAGCCACCCTACAAAGTACGATTTAGCACTATCCTCAGAAAACAGGTTGCATGTGTCCTTGGCTTGGACACATGTAGTCTGGCTGTGGAGTCTGGAATGCTAACATTCTAGAGAATGGTACTTGTCTGAAACTTGTAAATAAACAAAACAGGAAAACTACAGGATTGAAAAAGAAAGAAGGTTTGCTTATCTGGACTGCCTTTGTCACTCCCCACTCAGTGTCATCCCCGTCTTCTGTTTTCTGTTGGATGTCACACACTGAGCTACCTCCCACGAGGCCTCCTCTGTCTCCTCCCCCCGCCCCCACCCCACTACTTGGGAAGGAGGCTTAGAAGTAAGTCTTAGAATTGAAGTCGCCTGCAGGGGTGTCCCGCTAACTATAGCCTTTTGGCTAATTAAGCACTTTTCCTGTGAATACACTTGAGGAGTGAGAGGGAAGCTAGGATTGTTTCAACTCCTTTTAATTGATCTCTCTCCTCTTGCATCCCTCCCACTCCTGTCCTAAGCTGTGAGGTCATGAAAGTGAGGAAGAGCTGTGGGGAGAGAGAGGTACAGCAATGCAATGGGAGCCTGTGAGAGTGGGGTGGGGCTCTGGTGTGGGAGCCCTTGGGAAGGCATTGTGGAAAGGAAGGCTGGGAATGGGCCAAACCTAGAGGGGCAGGGACACAGGTTTACTGCCAGCCCAAGGTGAGCCAGCCTCTGTGCTGGGCTCTTCATGGAGATTCTCTCATAACAAGTGCTATTGTCATAAATAGCTAATAAAATTATATTTTATTCTGACCACCATTCAGCGAAGTAAGAGTTATTAGCTTTAGAAACAAGGCTCAGTGTGAACAGTTAAGGCTGTCATCCTTATTTAATGGATGAATTTGTAGGCTCAGAGAGATGAGATACTTGTTTAGTATATGAGGTGTGACAATTAAGTTCGCAAACTTGTTGCAACGATGTTGCTAACCTTTTTTGATATCAGAGGGATTATTCATTATGAGTTTGTACCAACTGGACAAACAGTTAACCAAGTTTACTATTTGGAAGTGCTGAAAAGGCTGCCTGAAAAAGCTAGGCAACCTGAACTTTTCTCCAACAATTCATGGCTCTTGCATCACGACAATGCACCAGCTCACACAGCACTGTCTGTGAGGGAGTTTTTAGACAGTAAACTAATAACTGTGTTGGAACACCCTCCCTACTCACCTGATCTGGCCCCCAATGAATTCTTTCTTTATCTGAAGACAAAAGAAATATTGAAAGGAAGACGTTTTGATGACATTCAGGACATCAAGTGTAATACGATGGCAGCTCTGATGGCCATTCCAGAAAAAGAGTTCCAAAATTGCTTTGAAGGGTGGACTAGGTGCTGGCGTCAGTGCATAGCTTCCCAAGGGGAGGACTTTGAAGGTGACTGCAGTGATATTCAGTAATGAGGTGTGTAGCACTTTTTCTAGGATGCGTTTGCAAACTTAATTGTCTGACCTCGTATAACACAATCCCCAAGTGACAGAGCTACGGCTGCAGTTCTGCCTTGATTCCAAAGGCCGTGTGAGTATATTTTTAGTTTATTTTCTGGAGCGTAGGATTCTAGGTCCCGTGCTGTCTTGTGGGGCTGTGGGGTGGGATTGGCGTGGTCATTCTGCTGGCCTAGTGGGAAGAAAGCCGGGATTCCAGCCAGGGAGCTTATAACCTTGGCTCTATGAGCAAGTGATGCCGTGATGGCTGACTTCACGTCCCACCTTTTGCCAAAAAATGACTGGAGTGAGTTAAGAGTTTTAAGCAGTGTCTCTAAAGCTTTTCATCAAGCCTTTTGTGGTTACGGACTTGGGTTTAGGGTCAGACCTGGATTGGAATTTAAATCTCTGGCTGCTTATATAAACTCCATTTGCCTTCACTTGTCGGGAGGGGAAAAGACTGCCCATTCGGTAGGGGTTTGGGGAGGATAATGCTTGGTATATGGTCAATGCTCAAGAAATGTTAGCTATTTTCTCATCACTACCATGCCTGTTCTTCCTTCCCCCACTATCTTATACACTCCTGGGAGGGCCTCCTTACCACCCTCTACCATCCGCCCCCATTGAGACCCACTAGATTGAACTATTTTATGGAAAGTTATTCAGGAAGCTCATTGATTCTGCCTTTGTCTGGAGTTTGCTAGTTGGATGGGGCCCTCCAGGCTCTGGGAGACTCATTTGCTGCACTGGGTCTCCCAAGGCTGTGTGTGGCTTCCCCATTGACACCTATCTGGGGCCAGAGCTGCTCTATCAATTCTTTATTAAGACCAGTTATTTTTTATTTATGATGCTTGCGGGTTCATTAAAAATGGCACTCCCTGTTGGGGATACCAGCAAGGCTTTTAGCCAGTTTTTATCAGGTTGTTAGAGTAGATATGAATATTTTAATAGAAAGAAAGAGCAAAGCCTTCAACAAACGTAATTTGTTCTAGAATCTAAGTGACAGGCTTAACAGGGGTGCCAAGTAATTCAGTATAATCAGCCCAAATAGTAGAATAAGGAACACAATTAAATGGACCAGGGAGCTTTTTCCAGAGGGGCCACGGGGGGATTTTCCATTCCTGAGCAACTGTAAATCACTGTAACCCTGGATCTTTTGAGTCCAGGTAAGATCTAGGATCGCCACGGGCAACCTCTAGGCCTGGTTAAGTTCCAGGAAGCCAGCGGGAGTGTTTTTGCAGATTCTGTTTTAACATTTATAGAATTCTTTTCCCAAGATACTGATCTTATTAAATTGTGTACAAAATGATGGATAAGCCAGGTCGCTGCTGCCCATCAAAAGCGTATTTGGGGCTTCAGTCCGGATTGCAGTCCCAGATACAGTTACTGGTTTCTTGGTGTAATTTTAAGTAAATCCACTTGGGGGAGCTTTATGATTGAATTTTTAAGACCGTGTCAGATTTATATGCGGCTGAGATCCAGATGACTACCCCCCACACCCATTGCACCGACAAGCTACTGAAGCAAGCAATGGTTGCAGAAATACAATGATAAATCAATGTGAGTAGTTTTACTTCATTGGTAATTCCTCCCTCTGGATCTTGAAGTTATTCTTGATTTTTTGAAAGCTTCCCTTTCAAACTCAAATAGTATAAAGATAAAATAAAGAATAGCAGTACTTTCTGCTGTTCCTTGGATGAGTGTTCTGCATATATATGCAGACATCAATGCATACTTAAATAAACGCATGTCCTAGTTAATTTTAAACAGCCAAAGCACCAGAAAAATCTCCTTTGAAGTTTTATGGACATGGTCAATTACAAGGAAGATAAAATCATAAAACCAAATGTCTGGGTAGCGATTGCTGTTTTCCAGTGTATTCGCTACATAACTCTCCATCTCTCTTTCTCTTTCTCAAAAAGGTGGGGCATGGAGAGGTCTAATGAAGGACAATCCCTTGCTGCCTGGGCATAAGTCCAGGTTCCAGATGGTCTTTGGGGTCTACCCAGATTTGGACAGTTTTGAAATAATGGCAAGCTAGTTAGGGTTCCTAATTAGGACATTTGCTTGAGAATGTTGTCACAATATGGATGCTCTAGCAACCCCATTTTACTATGGAATAAAATGAAACCAATTATAAACACATATACAAGTGTGACTCTCTGTGTCCACCTGCCCGCACAGAGGGAGCTGAAAAGTTTCTCGGAGGGGGATGCCATGGGTATTGTCTAAAGCTCAGTCTTATTCTGTTCCCTTCTTTTCTCCTTTGTCGTCTTCTTTTAAGTGGTCAGGACATTAAAGACTCTCTCCTCATTTACTTCATGTCCAATTATTATATTAATATGGCTTCGCCATATTTTGACAAAGCCTCTTAGTTTTTCTGCTCTTTCCAGAAAAAGACAGGAAGGGTTCTGGAGGGTCACTTTGCAGCCTTTTGTCCCTTTGGTGAAGGGCATCCCTGTATCTCGGCAGCTGCTGCTGCTTTCTGCATGTGTTTCCTTCAGTGCGTTCCCTCTCACCCCCATGGATCAGCCTCCCCGTCTCTGCTCCACCTCTCTCTCACTGGACAGCCTGGCCTGTCTCCATGAGCATCACTCTCTGTCCTCATTGCCCTAGTCTCAGGTATCTGCTCCAGTGAGGACCAGCTCTTCCCCACCCCCCAGTCACCTGTTCACTGTCTTCATTGGTCACATTGATATGATTTTCACTGTTTGCTCAGTGAAGAAGAAATCTTGCTTCCTTAGGAACTCTGTAGCTCCCACCAGAAAGACTTCTCTTTAGGAGGGAAAATAAAGCTCCTCACTCCTATTTTCAGAGTTTTTTTTTTTTGCTGTTTTGCTTTCTTGGAATGATTTTCAAACTTTTTTTTATTATTTATTGGGGTGACAATTGTTAGTGAAATTACATAGATTTCAGGTGTACAATTCTGTATTACATCATCTATAAATCTCATTGTGTGTTCACCACCCAGGTTTCAAACTTTAACCACGGATTTTTTTTTGTTTTTTTGTTTTTTGTAGAGATCAATCATATGCAGAAGCCCAGCCAGGTCCATGCCTAACTTCAAAGGGCCCTGTGGCAGACCATTTTCTATGACAGCTGCAATAGTCCCTGCCAAACCCCTTTGCAATAGGACTTTTCCACCTCTCCTGTCAAGAGGTGGAGTCTGTTTTCTCCTCCCCTTGAATGTGATGGCCTTTTGACTTGCTTTGACAAGCAGAACGGTGTGAAAGTGACACTGCAAATCCCAGCCCCGGCCTCTAGAGACTTGCAGCTTCTACTTCCATCCTTTTGGGTCCTTGCCCTAAGACCGCCAGACGAAGAAGCTGCTCTAGCTAACCAGAGGAAAACAGGAAACATGGAGGGGAACTGAGGCCACCCAGCCAACGTCTGGCATTGAGTGCCAGACACGCGAGGGAGGTAACCTTCTAGCTGGTTACAGCAGGATGAGTGACCCCACTAGAAAAACAGAGAAACCACCAACAAAGTGCAGAATCAACAGAAATAGTCAATTCTTGTTATTTTAAGCCACTAAGTTTTGGGGTTGGTTTATTATGTACGAATAGATGACTGAAAGAGGTGCCCTTCAGGAAACCTTATGTTAAGGCCATTTGTGTGTGTGTGTGTGTGTAAGCCAGCTTATTTTAAATTGTGAAATCAGTTTCTGCATGATGAAAATTTAAACAGAAGAGAGATGGCTTCCAGCGCTCCACGTTGCTGCCCCCTCCTGCCTTCTTCCCACCCTCCTCCCTGCATGCCAGACCACATCATGGCTGAGTTTGTTGTGCATGTTTATGCACCAGGAACATTTTATAGATGCTTTGAGGAAAGCCTTATGTAAAATTGGATTTATGTTCATTAAGTCTTACACCACTTCCTTTAGCTAAGAGACACCTGCATCTGAGGGCACAGAAGACAGCAGAGGGAGGCCCTGGGCCCTCAACAGCCCTAATCCCATACCCCTGAGCCACTCCAGTGCAGCCCAGGACTGCAGAGAGGAAGGCTGCTGCTCTAACACAGTCCAGTGCCTGCTGGAAAACTTAGTTATCAAGATCAGCTAATTATTGTTCTATTACAAGTGGCTATTGTTTAAACTCTAGGGAGACAGGTCCTAAGGCTACTGTTGCACATTAACCTTTCCTGGAATGTTAGGATTGGTGTCCATTTTCCTAGTACTACCTGGATAATAATTACCATATTCTCACTCCTTACTATGTGTTGTTTTGTGCAAAGCCCTTCATATACATTGCATCACTTAGACTTCCTAAAAGCCCTGTGAGACAGGTATGATTGGGCTCATTTTACAGATAAAGAAATGAGGACTCAGAGAGGTTAAGGCATTTATCCATCAGGGGCATTCACATTGTTGGCTATGTAGATGATGCCCTCTGTTGTTGTGCAGTTCACATGGTGGCCATGCCCAAGGTAATAGTTTAGCGGGTGGCAGAGCTGGGATTTCAGACTCCAAAGCCTGAGCACTTCATTTTGTATGACTTTATCAAAACTTTTCACTTCTCTAAGCTACTTTATTTCATCTGTCTCTATCGATATATTTGAATGTCAATCTATCCAGCTACCTATTCATCCATCATTCCCTCCCATCCTTCTTTCTTCTATCCATCCACTTACCCAGTCATCGTGTAGCGGAACCAGGGAAGAAATTAATTATAGGCATACCACGTTTTATTGCACTTCATTTTATTGTGTTTCAAAGGTATTGCATTTTTTACAAATTGAAGGCAAGATCTTTCACCAGCAAAAAGATTACAGCTCATTTTATTGTGATACTTGATTTATTGCACTGGTCTAGAACTGAACCCACATATCTCTAAGATATGCCTGCATATATAAAAGGTTTGAATATCCAGTTTCTTCACATATAACTAGAAACATTAGTTCTCTAATATCTATTCTTATTTTAACTTCATTTGAAAATAAAATTTTGATTATTGACTATTTAAAGCAGTTAGAAAAAGAAAAATTTCTAGTAACCCATGTACCCACAATCTAGATTTCATATCGTATCGTATTTGCTTCAAATTTCCTTTGTCCCTATTTTTTAAAGACAGAAAACAGAACAATGAGAGTCAAATCTCCACCCCTTCTTTTGCACTTTTTTCTCTAACTTACAGATGGCATGTCATATCCATGTCAGGTTCCCATGCATGGTTTTATGCATTTACTACATCTGTATGTATCCATAAATAATATTTGGTATCGTTTAGAGTTTCATAGTTTGCATTTACTATCAATATGTTTTTGCAACTTGCTTTTGTCCCATAACACTATATTTTCTGAGACTTACTCATTTGGACACAGATACATCTAACTGATGGGAAGCGAAGTTGTGTTTCCTTCTTTTGCTACTACAGATAATGCTCTGGTGAACATCTTGGAACGTGTCTCCTTGTTCACATGTGCATGAACTTCTGTATGGGAGACATCTGGGTGTGGAATTGCACATCTTCAGCTTCCCTTTGAAAATACTCTCCAAGTGGTTGTGTCTGTTTACGTCTGTTTACCCCCATCAACACTATACGAGTTTCTATTTTCTCACATCCTCAGCTACACTTGCCATTATCTAGTGGTTACCAAATGGCGTCTCATTTTTTATTTCTATTTCTGTGAGCACCATTACATAGTTATATAGGTCATTCAAATTTCCTCTTCTGTGAAATACTTATTCATAATTAATATCCTTTGCCTATTTATTTTATTTTTTTACTGGGTAGCATTTGACTTATTCACAGGAGGTTTTTCGTTTATGTTTTGTTGTTGTTAATTTTCTCTGGAAGCAGATCCTTTGTCAATTAATTACATTGCAAGTACTTTCTCCCAGTACTTGCTTTTCTTTTAACTTGGTTCTGCCTATTTCTGTTGGTCTATGTTACCTTATTTTTATCCTTGAACATTTTTGAACAGATAAGTCATTTCATTAGAATACTCTTTCACAATATAATGGGGGTGCGCATAGGTTAATTTTCTCTACCTTTCTACAAGAGAGATTTTTTAAGAAAGACATTTATTGAGCTCTTACTATGAGCATTGCTCTATATAAAATGTAAACACTTTACATGTATTGATCAATTCTTTTACTAACACAGGACATAGGCACTGATGTTATCCCCATTGAAAGATGAGCAAACTCAGGCCCAGAGAGATTAAGTTATTGCCCCAAATTATGCAGTAGTTAAAAGATGGACCTGGGATTAGAATCCAAGGAGTTAGTTCTAGAGTTTGTGTAACCAAAAAGAACTGCTTCTCAATGCCATAGGTCCTGCTCTCCAGAGCTCACTGGAAGAAAGACACATGTAAACAGGCCCCATTAGGCAGTGAGACAAACTAGGGCAACACATATTACTAAGGAGAGTTGGTGAGAACTTCCTGGAAGAAATGGCCTTTGAACTGAGTGATGAGAATGTGGTATTTGTGCTAGAAGCTAGACAAAAGGAATAGTGTGTGTGTGTGTGTGTGTGTGTGTGTGTGTGTGCATGCATGTGCACTTGCACTCTATATAGTGGGAGGGAAAGGACATTCCAGGCAGAGGGAACACCATATGTAGAGGTCTGGAGAGAACATAGCATGTTCTGGGCACTATAGGCAGCTCTGTCTCTGGTAGGTTGCTTTCCTCCATTTCGTTTAGTTCTTTTTCTGGAGTTTTCTCCTGTTCTTTCACTTGGGATGCATTTCTTTGTTTACTCATTTTGGTTGCTTCTCTGTGTTTGTTTCTATGTATTAGGTAGATCTGCTATGTCTCCTAATCTTGGCTAGGTGGCCTTATGTAGTAGGTGCCCTGTGGGGCCCAGTGACACAGTCTCTCTGGTCATCTGAGCCAGATGCTCCAGGAGTGTCCCTTGTGTGGGCCGTGTGTGCCCTCCTGTTAGAGTTGGGCCTTGATTGCTATTGGAATGTCAGTGGGTGGTATTGGCCCTCAGGCTGATGGACTGTGGCGGTTGGCCCCATCCATAGCTTATGAGCTTCTGTGCAGGGGAGGTTATCCTGCTGAGTGGGATTCACCCCAGTGGGTTCTGGTGCCTGTTAAGACTACCCTTTGTGTGTGCCACTTGTGGAGCTAATTGGGTGGTGCTCTGCTGTGGTCTGAAGCCAACCTCTAAGTATGTTGGTTCTGGGGCCTCTTGGGGTTAGCTCCAGTGCAGGTCACCCCCTGACTGTGACTGGATGGGGACTACCTGGTAGGAGCTACAAAGCAACAAGCAGTTGTTCGCTGCCTGTGCTCAATTGCAGCATGTGGGAGAGACCACACTGCAAACTGAGGATGGCTACCACCAGTACTGGGCCTGGGGTAGCTCTGCAAAAAGTCAGGACACCCCAAGGCCTGCTGCCACCTGCTGGCTCCCTTAAGGTTCAGCCACTGCTAAATCTCATGCAGTGCACAAGTTGGGTGAGGCAGGGTCTCAGGGAAACACTAGAGAGGGAAGAGTGTGGTCACCAGGTAAATGTAGACTCTGGTTTGGTGCCAGTGTTGAGCCTGGGGCTACTTAGCAAAAGTCCAGAGCACACCGAGGCCAGTCGCCGCCTGCCTGGAGCCTGCAGACTCTGATAGTTTTCCATGAAAGAGTGTAATATGGGTGGGCTGGCTGCTTGCAGAGAAAGTGCCTCTGATGCTGGGGGAGTTGGGTGGGACTGGGTCTCAGTGAGTCAGTAGGATGAAGCAGCGGAGCTCACCAGGCCAGTCTAATTCAGATTTGGCCAGAGGGGGCGGCAGGCTCAACACAGGAAAGAAGGCGCCTGCCTGCTGGCTGCACAGGAAAAGGATCCCTCACAGGGGAAATGCTTACTGTCCTCCAGAACCTCTCTCCAGAGCCACACAACTCAGTCTGTCCATGCCCCATGAATGGATTAAGCTGGCCAAAAGAAGCAATGTAATGAAAATGGAAAGCACAGGGATGATACATGGCTGCTTTAGTCTCAGGGTATCTTTTGCGTGTATCATTGCAATGACACTAAATTGTATTTTTCAGGTCTAATTTTGGGATTTATTTGCAGAATTCTACTTCTCTGATTTTACAAAAATAATCTAAAGCCCCAATGATTGCTCCTCCTCTCTTCTAGGTACCCTTCCATGATTCTCGTATTACTGCAGGAACACATTCCTCTTCCCCATTGTGCCACCTCCTACTTACAGAGCTGACATGCTTCTATGTTGTACCATTGTGCTATCTTGAATACTGTCACATTCAGCATAGCTCCAGTGATAAAAAATGAGGGGATATAGATGCCTTTTCACATTTGAGACTAGTAAAAAGCAAAACCCCCTTTTGTTTGAAACCACTGGAAGTGTAGTCTTGAGTTCCTGTTCTTTTAGAGAAACTGTGGGCGTGGGTTCTTTTCTTCCCCACGCCCCCACCTGCTGGCTGCTGTAGTTTTACATGAAGTAATTGAGCAAATGAAATACCAAACTTATAAAAGGTGGCATTATCAAAGTGAACGAATGAACGCTTACCTAGCAGAACTTTAAGACATGGAAAAATAGGAAGACAAGTTAGTGATCTAGAAATTGTATAGCTTTGCTGTCTTAGAATCATGGCAAATGGAACATAAGGCATTGGGTCATTTTTTGCATTGATAAGAAAATGAATTTATTTTACAAATAAATGGAGTTTGTGTTTCTGTTTGCTATTCATGACTGTAATGTTTACTTCTCTTGAAATAGAAATATGTCACCTAAATAATAAATATAGAAAAAGATATTTTCCAGCTATTAATGAAGAATTTTTCTGTACATGCTGTGCTTTCATCCACTTCAGTAAACATTTTATGCTTTTCTCTTCATTTGCTATTACTTTGTCTGATGAGGCTGTCTGTGAATAGAGGCATCTTAAGAAAAAAAAAGGGATTGTTGAAAAGACAGACATGTTAAAATTGTTATTTGCCCGAGTATTAGAATTTTAGATTAAAGCCTAGCATCAAATTCACTTCATTTTCTGATGGATTTTAAGATACAACAATGTTTCTATTTCCTATTTTGAAATTCAGAATAGACCCAGAATTCCATTCAAGTTGTCATTAAAAAATCTACCACATTTATTGTTGTGGACATTTACTATTTTTATCTTTGCAGCATCCTTTATTTCAGAAGGCTTTTTTTCCTTGTAGAAACCACCCCTGCCCTATTCTCAGTTCATGTGATCCAAGTCCACAGTAATTGGGTAAACAATGGGCTTGTGTCTGAAGCCAGGTTAGTCCAAGTCTCTTATAATTGCTAAGCTAGAGAATGAAGTATGAAGCTGACAGAGACCATCTACTTTTCTACATGGTGAGAGTCTGCCTGAGACTGCTAGCTCAGAGAAAATTGACCCAAGAGATAGAGGAATATTTCTGACAATATTGTTTGAGCATCCATACTTGAAGTGAGAGTTACCCCTGCCATTGAATTTCTTATTTTTCCCCCTCAAACTATTTTGAGTTGGCTTCATCCACTTATAGTTGGAAGAGTTCTGGTCAATATAGTCATCGTAATTTTCCTCAGAGAGCATTTGTTCAAAACCTGGATCTTTCTATATTAACCACTTCACATGTAATAGGAAAATACAGTATTAATAAATGGTAGAGTTGGAAGGGCCACCTGGCTCAGTTTCCCATCTAATGTAGGACTCTCTTCCTTAATATCCTTCATTGATAGTCACCCTAGAATACAAATTATTTTTTTTCAAGGATTTTGAAAAAATCTGAGTTTCAAGATAAGTCCTGAATTTCACTGTGATCCCTGCTTTATACAGATGATATATTATTACACTTGAAACCTATATAATTTTATTAACCAACCAATGTCACCCAACTAAATTTAATAAAAAATCCACCACCACTTCAGATAACTCACTACTTCACAAACTGGTCCAAAATTTCAATTTTGGAAAATTCGAATTCTCAGAATATTTTTCCTTTCATTGAGTTGAAGTATGTTTTACTTTTATTTCACTCATTGGTCCTAATTCTGCTTGAAACCATGCAGATTAAAGCAAAGCCCTCTCTCACAAGGTAGCACTTCAGATGTTTGAACTACCAATCATGTCTCTACTCTGTCTTCTTTGCTTCTAGCGAAATAGCCTCACTTCCTTCTCCCATCCTTCACAAAATGACATATTCCGACCACCTTGGTTCCCTCACCTCAATTTACTTGTGTTTGCTAAATGTTCCTTTTAACATGGGACCAGCTCTGAGCTAGCACCTCCTGTGTTTTCCTCTAGATACTTATATGAATGCAGCCTTATACTGAATTATATTTTGGGGCTTCTATTTCCCATCCAGTTTCTGATTTATAATAAGCTTTCTGTAACTTTCTTTCCCTCCCCTTCACGTTTTGTTTTGTTTTGTTTTGTTCCAAAGAGTTCTTAAGCAAGGTCTGTGTTTGAGTTTTAACTATTTGAGTCTGTATTAGGACTTTGCAAGCAAACATAAGCTTTTGTTCCAATAAATATCCAACACCACATGGAGAGCATTGTTTTGCTCATGTGTTTCTGCCTCATTTGGGACCTTTGTTGTGTAGAATGATATAAAAGTCAATCTCTATCTCTTGGGCCACTGAAATGCCCTGTTGACTAGCAAGGGTATTCATTCTATCAATTAGGAACTGCATTCAGATGTGGGTAAGAAAGAATAGAAAAGAGTATCTTAAATACACAGAAAATAGTGTGGAGAGAGGCATCCCAGAGCTGGTATGATGTTTGCATCAAGCCACGAAGGACTCAGCCTTCTTCTATATCTGTGTCCCACCATACCAATGCCTGGCTTCCACTCTCATAGTCTAAAATGGAGTTTTCTAGTATCTTGTTCACATTCCAGACAGTAGGAAGGACAAAAACTTCTCCCAACTGAATAAGCTCCTTTTAAGGAGTTTCCCCCAATCTCCAGTCTTTCCATTTATATTTTATTTGTCAGTATTAAATTATGTGGACACAACTAACTGAAAGGGAAGTTGGGAAGAATGACCTTAATTCTGGGTAGTAGCATAACCATAAAATTGGGGTTCTGCTACTAAGAGAGAAAGGGAAATGGATATTGGGAGACCACCAGCCACATTCATGGAAAGTTTTATTGAAATATTTTCCTTCTGGCCTTGGAAGTAAAAGAGTAATAAAAAGATCTACTTGGACAAAGATCTAATTTGGACAATATCTTTCCTCACTTTTGGATGACCTTTGGATTTGGTATGCTTTATCTTCTTCTTCGGGAATTTTCCTCCAGGCTCATGTAAAAGGGTTAAATGCAGTTGTTTTCTTCAGTTTTTCGTCCTTCCTTCTTGACTGCCTACATTTAGCATTAATCTGTGGACCTTGCAGTGGCAAAGATAAAAATTGCTGGACCCTGTATATGTTTGAATTAAATGAACCCCCTCTTTAACACAGGAATAATGATGTCTAGTCTTTCCCTCTTTAATCACAACTGAGGCAATAATTAAATGATACAATCTTTAATATGGACAGTACTTGCTTTGTATAGTTCTGATATGCACAAATTTCAGTTACCACAGTTTAAATAACACCAGTCTCCAAACAGCACAGTTCAAATTTCAGTTACCAAATACAAGGTGTGATAAAAAAATATGGTGAATGTTTAAATTCAAAAATTTTTATTACAGTAATAAAACACATTGCCATTAATCCCCCTCAAAATACTTGCCCTTGCTTTGAACGCACTTATCCCATTGTTCTTGCCACTTTCTGAAACAGTTCTAGAAGTCCTCTTTTGTGAGTGTCTTTAGTTTCACTGTTGTGGCTGCCTCAATGTCCTGAATCATTTTGACTTTGGAAAAGAACCAGAAGTCGCATGGTGCCAGATCCGGTGAATAAGGTGGATGAGGACACACCGTGATGTTCTTATTTTTATTGGTATCACAGAAATTGTCATACCAGAAGCAATGCGTGACATGGAGCCTTTCTGTTGTGATCACAAAATATGGTGAATGCTGCTGCCAAGTGCCTTCCAACAGGAAGGCAAGGATCTTCAGTATGGGAAGCAGTGTGCAAACCTTAGTAACATTGTGTGACAAGTTTCAACTTGCTCGGTGCACTCAGTCAGGTGTGAGCTACAGTTGAGACAAGGTGTGTTTTAAAGTGTGCTGTAAAGCATCTTCCATCATGACAACGCTCTGTGTCACACATCACTTCTGGTATACGGCAATTTCTGTCAAATAAAAACATTACGATGTGTCCCCATTCACCTATTCACCAGATCTCTTACTCAACAGGCACCCCTTCTAGAGAGAATGAACTCTACCTGTTTCTTTTATTCTTGTGTTGTTCTAAAGAATCAGAGTCCTGGGGGAGAAAATTTGATGGGTCACATGTCCATCCTATGGATGTATTGATTATGAGAGGAGAATTTGGCAGAAGGAACTTCTAGTTTCCTTTTAAGCTTTTGTAGTTGGGGAGGCAGACACTTGGACTTATCTCCCCAAGACTGTACACAGATACTTCCCCTAAAAGAAATCGGTACTGCCAAAAAGAGGGAATGGATGATGGACATCTTCCAAATGACAACTGCCCACTACAGCCACTTCTCTTCCCTGATGGGGGTTTTTAAAAATTGAAAGTATACAAAGTTTATTTCATAGCAAATAAATTTGTGGGAAATCAGAGGAATTTTCTGCCCATATAACAGACACATGAGTCAATATGTGGAGAGAAATTGTATCTTGGATTGAGAAGGTTAAAGGAAAAAAGGACTTTACGGCTCATCAAGGCCAAGTTCCTCATTTTATAAATGAGACTGAATTAAAGGAGATTAGACTAGGGGTACATGGAGCTCATAAAAAAACCAAGACTAGAACCTGGGTCTTCCCTCTACCCCATACCCCCTACCGTCCGCAGCTTCAGTTGGATTTGAGAAGGAAGAAAATGACCTGGTATGTTTGAAATTTGCATATTACCTTCCTTTTGGGTATGCTCATAGCAAGGACTCTTTGGAGGGCCTCTCCAACTGTGTGTGGCACCCTCCTATTTTCCCTCCCAACACCCATCATCTCTTTCCCACTCCCAAATGAATTCAAACGTACACAGGCCGATATTGCTCTGGGTCAATCTAAAACTGAAAAATCAGATGAGGTTGGTGTTCCAAAACCCAAGCCAGCTGGCACTTGAATCACGATAACGCTGTCCTGTCGAGACTCAAACGTTCTTCGAACTTTGGTTTTGTTTTCCATTTCTTTTAAGTCTCTTGGGTTTTTGAAGGACATTTGTATAAAAATAGTAGCATCTTTGCGTTCTTGTCAGATCCTGATGCATAGTGTTCCTCTAAAACCTAATCCTGTCAGTGAGATGGTGTCGATTACACTGTATCATGGGGGATTATGGCATCTGAGAAAAAACAACCAGTCGGAGAATCTCAAACTTTAGAAACATAGACCGATCAAGGAGAAAAGACCCTGATTATTATCATGAATACGTTTTGCAAGAAATAAAAACAATGTAGTACTGGGCAAGAACATAGAGAAGGAAAATTATTATAAAAGATGTTGAACTGAAAGACTATTTAGGTCTCTGGTCTGGAAGGAAACATAAGAAACTAGGAACAGTGGTTGCCTCTGGAAGAGGAATAGATAGCTGGAGATAGGGAAAGGAAGGAGAGTTTTCAATTTTGAACCATGTCTGTGAAAAGTGACATGTTCAAAAATAACTACACGAAAAACAACGTAAGTATGAGGTGCTACAAACAGTTTCTTTATCAGAAGCACGTGTTCTGTTTTGAGAACTTCCATTGTGTTTTTTAATGCTTCAAGCAAGTTTGAGGGAAAGACTTATAAAGACATCTTCCTTAGCCTTATTCTCTCGACTTGTTAGGTAATACGGGGTTTTCTTTGGCAAAATTTTGTTATTGCTACCATTAAGGGTTTTCTTTTTTCACCCAGCATATTATATTTCAGTGTTTTCTGTGTTGGTATTAATTCATTTTTATCATCCTAAAGATTCTTTGACAGGCAAATAACATTCTATTTTCTATCTTTTTAATCTTCTTGCACATTTTTAAAAAAATAGCTCCCAACCCCCCTTATTTTCATCATGTTTCTCTTATCCTTTTAAAATGTGGTCATTACATATGTCATGGACCGATTTTATTCACCTTAAACGTAGATTATTTTGCCATTTGTTGGCTGTTTCAGTGTGTAATGGATTCAATCAGGGTTTGTGACTAAACGTTTTACATTGGCATATATGGAGATAGCAGTTCTCAGTAGGTGCAGCTTAATGGAGATTTTTCCATTTTGAAAGACATGATTTTTGATGTTTCTGCCATGGTTTTGCCTCCTCTGGAAATAATACCAGAGTTGCTGTTATTTGTGATAGGAGAGAGACTGTAGAAAGAAAGGATGTTGGCTTCAAGGTAAAGGTTTGGCAGATCCACTGCCATCTCATTGGTTACAAAGCCTTTCTGGAAAGCATGCAATTATTCAGCTTGCACAGCACAATTAAGTAAACAATTCATTTAGTCTCTCTATTGATAGTCCATCGCAGAGGGACTGGAGTGGCTCGGGAGATTGGAAATGGGAGCTGTAGTCTTTTTCCCTCGACGTAGGTGGTTTGGATCTATTCACTGGGGTAGTGACCACATAGTGTCTCCATCTGATGGCTGTGCGACGACCCATATGAAACAGATTGCTGGTTTCAGGCCCGTGGAGAGGCAGTCACATCTCAACATCCAGGATCCCAGCTGGCAGAGATGTGTGAGGATTATACCGACATGACTCTAGTCAGTTTGTGCTTTAGCGAAATTCATATCTTGAAAATCCGACTTGCAGTAAAGTGAGCTTTAGAATATCTTTATAAAGCTTTGAGTGAAGGTCTCAGCCTTCTACTTGTATCTGATGAGTAGTACACTTGGCTTGTTTACTTTGGCTCAGAAGCTTTAAGACTCTTTAGGGTTACAAGATTTCTCCCAGTTCTCGCCCACGTTTGTGAATGCCGGGCATAACATACCTACTCACAGTTAGTATGAACCGCCTGAAGAAACACAGTACCTGGGTACAGGACCCTGTTTACATTTTGTGGTAAATCGTGGCACATTTTGGTAGTTTTAGCCTGAAAGAGGCTTGTGGTAAATAAAACAGATGTGCTTATAAACTACAAAGAACTGATAAAATGCCATTCAGACCCAAGATATTTCGTAACCCCGGCCTGGGGGCCCACGTTGACTGACCCACAGGACTTCCCCAGCATTTTCATTCTCCCAGTCCTAACATTTAACAACCTCCTATGCACCCACGCACATGTGTCAACACACACACACTCACATACACACAGACACACACAAAAATTTACTATTTCTGTTACTTTTTCTAGTTGGAGGGAGGAATCCAGATCTGGATTTCAGATAGATAAGCGTTTCAATACTGCACGCAGTACTTACCAAAGGAATATATATGTGCAAAGTCCTAGAGTGGCATAGTTGCCACTGACATCTGCATAACTCTCTCATACTAGTATCCCCTGCTTTTCGAAAGTTTGCTTTATGCCACTTCACTTTTATGAAAGACCTACATTAGTCCCTTGTTTTTGGTAACCCAAAGAAATCCAAAGAGGATTTTTGCTTTTACGAAAAAAGTTGAAAAGCGAAAATCGTGTTCAGTGTTTGTTTTCAGCGAGCCCTTACAGAGGCAGTGCAACCTTGAGCGACGGCCGTGGCCCCACCAATCTCCTTCCCTGGGACCTACACACAGCATCTCAGCCTCAAACCACCATAGCTTTGAATTGTATCTGAGAGCATCTGTGCTTTCTCTTGATTTATTTTGTGCACCCATTAGCAAGATGTGCTTCTTTATGCCATTTCAGCCTAGGAAAGGTTCCAGGCGTGTGACAAGTGGAACTGATGGAAGAACCCACAGGTGAGTTAATTAGCATGGTGGCAATTGGAAACGTGCCTCTGCTACTTACAATGAGTCATGCCCTTCTGAGGAGCAGGGACCTTAGTGGCCACCCAGTGAGACGGTTGTCTGTAATTGGCCACCTGACAGATTATTTTCTTGGGGAGCAATGTTGCATGTCAGTTCAGTGTGCCCCCACTAGTTCTGGCCTGGTGGTGGGGGGAGGGAGGTTGATGGACAGGTTAGAGTGGGCGGTTAGCGTTTGAGTGGAAACCAGGTGCTCACCTAGTTGTAGCTTGTGTTAGTATTGTTTCTCTATTTTAAAGATAATTATGGATTTACTTTCTCTTGAGTCCCTGTAATAGTACAGCATTAGGATGAAAATATTTTTAAACCTTCTTTGCTTTCTTGGCAGAAAAATTGAACACCCTGGAGAAAGGCATGGGAGAAATACTAGGCTGGGACTTTTCATCTTCTCCCTCTCCCTTTTCTACCCAGTCTGATGGGATTGGGGGGCCCACAAATCCATTGGCTGTGGAGTGGGTCCCTATAACATAGGTCTAAGGAAGTTTGGAGATACAGTGGGGTTCAATTTGTGACAACCCACTTTGTTTATGACATAGTAAAATGCCAGGGATTGCCTTGTTTCATTACTTGATTAAGGTTTATTATTTAAACTACAAGGTGTCACTTAAATACCTTTCTGTTGACAAGAAAATTATCGACTCTCATAAACTCATCAGTCAATTACAGAAACACAGTGGGTTGTTTTTTCAACTCCTTTGGTGAAGGTTGTGCTAATTCTTTTTGTACATTATTTGAGAAGAATCTTATGGGAGGTTATTGAAGTGATTCACTGGGTTGCAGGAAGACTGATTTGATTTTATTTCCTAAGGTTGGCAATAAATGCTTTTATTTAGTTTAGAGGAGAAAGGCTTTATAATCCCCTCTTTCCCATGACTCATAACTTTCTGAGCAGTCACACTGTGCTTTTACACAAAGGTTTGGGGGAACATGTTATCTAAATGGATCCAGCCATTTTCAGTATTAGAGCATGAAATAAAGAGAAGCAGCTGATTTTTCTAAACTTCAAATTTGCAATGTGCCCAGGCCCTAAGAACGGACTTTCCTGTTAAGAGGAAAGAAATTTGGCAGATACCTTAAAACAAAGTTAGTTCTGGCTTTAAAGCTTTCAAACAGACATTTTAAACTTGCATAGGCTACCCATAATTTTAGGACAAATGGGTAGCTTTAGGCTAGATGGTTTTCTCTGCTGGGTAAATGTGTATGAATATTATTTGTTTCTCATGTAAAACTGGATCTATTGACATAAGCTTATTTTTTTTAAAGCTTGGCGATATGAAAGACTTCACTCAAAGTTGTCTTTTCTTGAGAACTTGAATTTAGTCAAACATGTTACTGTGAGATGAGTCACAATTTGAAATATTTTACATAGATTTCTTTCTGAATTTGTATCAGAGTGGGTTTGTAAAGGAAAGTTAAAAGGAAATGTCAATAGATTGGAGGGCGAGATAGGAAGCCTTTAGTGTTGAAATGTCATTTGGAAGGGAATACTAGAGCTAAAATGATATTTTGTGTTTATCATCTCTCTTTTCATGTTACCTCTTTCTGAATTCACAATCTGATCCCTTTTTCATATTGGAAAAGAACTAGAATTGGACTACTAGAAAGATGTAGAAAAGATGATAAAATTAGATACTTAGACTCAGGAATTGAAATATTAAAGTTTTTACAACAATTTCATCATCATGTACAGCCTAATAAAGTAAAAGAGGCATCAAAGTGAACTTAAATAATATGATTTTTAAATTAAGATTCATACATGGTCCAAATTTGTTTATTTTCAACAACATAATTTGAAGTTAAAATTTCAGCTTTTTTTGTCTCTTTCCTAACTCCCTCCCTCCCTCCCTCCCTCACTCCCTCCCTCCCTCCCTCCCTCCCTCCCTCCTTCCCTCTTTCCCTCCCTCCCATCCCTTCCTTCAGTAACATTTATAGCTCTATAGTTTGGTGTCTCATAGCATATGTTTAGCAGATTCTCCTCAAAAACTGATGCAAAATTTTGCACCCGTACCACACCAATTTGCATTCAAATGCTATACATCTTCCACCAAGGATTGGAGGGGAGCGGAAAGGAAAATATGAATACAAGGCTATTAAGTACCTGTAATCATAGTACTCACTTGTCATGCTGCTTCCCTCCTAATTGGGCCAATCAGAAGAACTGGATTCCAGCCTTGGTCTGCTATCAGTTGGCTGTTTAACTTTGGTCCTGGCGCCTTAACCTCTTTGAGTCACACTTTTGTCACCTGTTGCAGTGGTTGAAATAGATATCAATAAAGACCTTCTTTTGATCTTATGCATACTTCTTCACTCCTCAGTCTTTTCTGGGGCATTTTAGTTTGTTTTCCGTCTGACTTCCTAATTAACGCAGGATTTCACCTATGGCTGACAGGATGAAAAGAAGTGAGAATTGAGTTCTGCAGAACTTTTCTCAAGGCAACAGAGTTCTGCAGAACTTTCTCAAAGCCAAAGAGATGCATCCCATTGAAGTACACTGCTCACCAGGTCGTTAATCCAGAAACGTGGAAGTCGTCCACATAGCAGCCATCTTTCTCTCTCTTTCTCGTTCTCTGTCTCTACCTCTTTATTACCACCCTATCCACTCTCACCTGTCATTTATTCTTCCTAAATAGTTCGTGCCTCTAACTTCTATTTCCACTAACTGTGCCCCAGATCTTAACCCCATCATCTTTTACCTCAATTACTATAACAGCCTCCTAACTGATCTCCCCACTGCCAGTCCTGTCCTATCCACTTCCCATACAATAGCTAACATGATCTCATTTTATTTTATTCTGTGCCTCATCCATATGCTCCAGTGTTGGCCTTCTTTTGATTCCTACCACATACTAAGCTTTTCCTCTTATCAAGAAACATGCTATTCCCTCTACCTGGAACACTCCTTTTCCTAACTTTTATATGCCTGGAACCTTCTCTTTCGTTACATCTCAGCTTCCATTTCACCTCTTTAGAGAGCTCTTCCTTAGCTAAACAATTCTCTTTCACTCTCCCTCTATCACCTTCCCCTCTTTCCTTCTTGGCATTTATTACAGGTTGTAAAGTATTTATTTGCTTGTTTAATGAGTATAAGCCTTTACAAAACCTTAAATGTACAAAAATAGAATGTTATTTCTCTATAGCTGAACCTAAGCCAGCTCATGAGTCTCCATTTTGATGGATGGCAGTAGGGAGAGGAAATGTCTTGCCAATTCAAGATAAAGTCAGGTGATTCTGGATTTTCTGTTTCTTTCTGCTATATCAATTAAGAATGCTTTCCTTTCATCCTTCTCCTTTCCTGCTCCCTCAAGGCAATTAAAATTCTGGAGAAGCTTATGTGTTTTCTGAGCTTCAGGGATGAGACATCTGGTTTGTGCCATCTATTGCTGATGGTTCCTACTTGATATATATTGAGTCTTGAAAGAAATGAATAAAAAATACCCATCTCCTCTCCCAAATTCTGATCTATTGAGCTATAAGACAAAAGAGAAAGGCATATGGAGACCAAAATATCAGTACTATGATTACTAAAGCTGATGTTAGAGAATGTATTTTACATCTGTGATCAAGTGGATTTGCTCATCACTGCTCTAGCATCAGGAAACGTTCTTAAAATAGTCTCTAACAGTAAATGCTGAGGTAGTTTTCATTAGAAAAGAACAAAGTTTGTCTTAATCTTTATTCTCCTGTGTCTCTGCTTAGGGGAAAAGGATCATTCATGGTCTTAGGGTCATGGTCTTGGTGAATTTTTAACAACACAGTTTTAGTTATTTCTTTTTTAAAAAGTTCCAGAACAGTGTCTGGCCCTCTTAAGTACTTGTAAATACTTGTTGAATGGACATAAGTGTTTGCTATACATGGGCATTTTCCTAAATATGTTCATTTAGTTTTAAAACACAAATGTTGGGAAATAAGAATTACTTTGTAGATGTTCGCTCTGTGTGTGTGTGTGTGTGTGTGTGTGTGTGTGTGTGTGTGTGTGTCACTTTCAGGGTACAAAAATGCAGCATTAGAGGTAGGTAACCTTTAAGATGGTTCCCAATGATCCCTACCTTCTGATTTTCAAACCCTTGTGTATTCCCTTTTCCCTGAGTGTAGGCTGGACCTGGTGACTCATTTCTAACAAACAGAATATGGCAAAAGTGTTGGGATGTAACTTCTGAGATTAGGTAATTTCTCTCTCTCTCTTTCTCTCTCAGAAGCCAGCTATTACAGTTGGATCTGCCCTATGGAGAGATGCATGTGGCAAGGAGCTGAGGGTGGGCTTTGGCTAATAGCCAAAAAGGAACTAAAGCCTTCACTGTAACAGCTCTTGAGGAATCTTGCCAGCAACTATGTGAATGGGCTTGGAAGTGGATCCTTCCCCACTTCACTTGGGTCTTCAGATGAGGCTGCAGCCCTAGCTGACAGTTTAGCTGCAATTTCATGAGAAACCCTGAGCCAGAGACACCCAACCAAGCTATGCCCAGATTCCTTACTCACAGAAATAGTGAGATTCTAAACGTTCAATTTTTTTTTAAAGATTTTATCGGAGAAGGCGAACAGGACTTTATTGGGGAACAATGTACTTTCAGAACTTTCTTCCAAGTCAAGTTGTTGTCCTTTCCATCTTTGTTGTGCAGGATGCCATTCAGCTTCAAGTTGTTGTCCTTTCAGTCTTAGTTGTGGAGGGCGCAGCTCAGCTCAAGGTCCAGTTGCCCTTGCTAATTGCAGGGGGCACAACCCACCATCCCCTGCAGGAGTCAAACCGGCAACCTTGTGGTTGAGAGGATGCGCTCCAACCAACTGAGTCATTCAGGAGCTCAGCGGCAGCTCAGCTCAAGGTGCCATGTTCAATCTTAGTTGCAGGGGGCGCTGCCCACCATCCCTTGTGTGACTCGAGGAATTGAACCAGCAACCTTGTGTTTGAGAGCCCACTGGCCCATGTGGGATCAAACCGGCAGCCTTCGGAGTTAGGAGCACAGAGTTCCCACCTCCTGAGCCACCGGGCCGGCCCCCTAAATGTTCGAGGTTTTAAGGTGCAATGTTTTGGGGTCATTTGTTATACTACAATAAAAAATGAATACATTATCTGTGTGAAGTAGGGATAACAGAATGTATCCTATCCAGCATGTAGTAGCAGAGAGAGGGCACTCAGAAGCAGAAGGTGCCCCATACATGCATATTAATATTTGTAAGTGATAGATAACCAAAATATTTGTTAAATTGTTCTAGAGATTAAAATTTTTATGTTGCCTTCAAGAAAAATGAGGTCTTTTGGGGAGAAGGCAGACAACCATAGAGAGGTACTTGCTTGTCTTTCATCTGAGTTTATTGTATTAATTGCTGCTCCTAAAGTAGGGGTGGAGAGGGGATATAAACAATCATAGCACATCGTATTAGGTAGATTATCGAAACTGATACCTGAAAGAGGAAATCACATTGAAATGTGGGCCTGAAAATCTGGTAGCGGAAAAGACAGCAAAACCAATTCAAATGGATCTAGGATTTTTGGTGAGATTAACAAATTTAACTTCAGGGATAGTCTTTATAAACATCAGTCATAACAATTTTCTGCCATTGACATATAATTGGAGTATTAATGCAAAATATTTTTATCATGTCCTTTTCTATTTTGGAGGGGTCCAGAGAATCCTGATATTATTGTATATAGCCTCTGAAATAAGGTGATACACGTGACAGGTGGAAAAGCCTAGTGGTTGGGAACATGGACCCAGGAGTCAGATGGGCAGGGTTCAAATCTGGCCTCCCCCACTCCATTTACTAGTCTTATGACCTTTGGCACATTGTTTAATTTCTCTGAGCCTACTTTCCTCAACTTAAAATCATCATAATAGTAACTATTAGGAGGAATGGATATCCATATAAAGATTTATCATAGTATTTGTCATATAACTGAATGCTAGCTGCCGTTAATTATTTTTATTACTATTGCAAATACTGAAACCTGTGCCTGGCACATAGTAGACGTGCATTAAATATCATTTTTTCTGCCCCTCCTTTCCCCCCCCCTACTTCCTAAAACCTAGTCCATAGTATTGTCTGAGTTCTATTTATTGATTATTTATTCTCCCAATTCAAGAACCATGTTGATGCAGGAAATTTTTAAAAATGCACTGTTTGTTTAAGGGCTTTCTAATTTTTTCTTTTACTCTTAAAGGTTTTAATGTTAGCAAAGCCTTCTGAGATCTTTCAACATAAAACTGCAATTGGTAGCTTGAAGCACTACCAGGTAACAGAAGATTTTTTTTCTTTAAGTTTAGAAATGAATAGCCAGCTGAGCTAGAGGAGAGATTTTCTTACCTAGGTATTCTGGATATGTAGGGTCCGGGGGCAGTTTGTGTCTTCTCCATGAATATCAAATTAGCAGGCAGGGCTGTAGTTGTCTGAAGTTATGAGAGAAAGACTAGTGAACTCAGTGCTGTATCAACAAGATCAAGTATTGTAGGCAAATTACATAAGGAAAAAGAGCAATAGAGGATTGTTTTAGACAAAATGCACAAGGGTTAACCTACATGAAAATAATTTTTAATTTGTCCTGTGAAATAAGCCTTTAATTTCAATTTAACAAGTTTAACATTGAGATTATCAATCAACTCTCAGAATAATTTTGCATTTGTAAGCATTTGTATATAAAATAATTGTGTTGAAAGGAGTAATTTTTTTTTTAAATCTCATCAGCTCAGTGCCTAAGGTTGAATTGAATTCATTACTTGAATTCCTTCTAGGAAGGGGTTAAGTATATCAAAGACAAATAAATTAGGGTATTGCCAAGGAGCTGAGAGGTTTACAAAATTCTACCAGGATCAGGTTTTCATGACATGTAAAGGAATGGGGGGATTGTTTAGGATATTTTGCAGCAGAGGAGTTTAAATGTAGCATAAACCTTAAAGAAGGAAATAGCACCTTGAAAGTGAAACCCTCCAAATTCAATATTTGAGTCAAGTGACTTCAATTCTTCCTTAGTATGGAGGTGATTTTATTCGTTTGTTTTTAAATAAAATCTTATCAGTGATTAGGTTCAGGTGCCCAAGGATTATCCCTAAGCAAAAGCACTGGGGCTTTACTTCTTTTCCCATTCATTCATTTGTTTATTGATTCATTCATTCAACAAGTATTAATGAGCTCCTACTATCTGCCAGGCCTTGAATTATGCCATGGGATATAGTGGAGAACCAAACAGGCCTGGGTTTTGGGTCTGCCAAATGCTGCAGAAATGCTTCTGTTTATATTGAACCCATCCCCCCGACAGGAATATTCACAATATGCCTGTTAGGACATTGAAGGCTCTGAGAAGTCCTGCAGTAAAGAAACCGGTTTAACCTTCTTTGACATAATGTTTCCTAAACTTTTATATCCTCAAAGGGCTATTCTGTCATGCAACACATTATGGTAAATCTAAGTGAAAATGAACTATGCTGTCAAGAAAGAAAGGATCACATTGGATAACCAGGCGAGTGAAACACTGTTTTCATTCATACTTGATAGCAGTAATTCCATCACCAAGCAGCTTGATACCCCACTTGATGAAAAGGGAGCATGTTACTGCCTCGACTTTGCCTAAGACCCTTTCTGTTTCCCCTGTTTGCGTTTTTCAGTTTGGGAAATAATACAAATTCAATATGACCAGGGAGATTTTTCAAATTGTGAACAACGGTGTGTTGTGGAGCTATCTGTTCGCCAAAGGGGAACCTCCTTACCATTCATGACCCACCATTTTTGGGAAATAAATAAATGTGTTGACTATGTGGTTAAATTAGATTCTTTTAAAAACATTCCAACCAGTCTAACTGATCAGAAAGGAAAGGTAATCTGCTTTTTTTTTAGGACTGCATAATTTCATAAAGTTAAAATACCCATCAAGAGAATATTAGTGTACTGCAAAAAATTAATACATGCAAAGGAAGGTAAGCACATGGTACTTCAAATTTTTTTTCAGTGCCCGGGGGCACCGTTATCTGCTCTTTTCTGGGAAATCACTCATCATGTAGCTATTGGGGAAAGGGAGCACTTTGGCCCCTTTTCTGGGAGCAATCCAATGCAGTATGGATATTAATTAAATTTATTAAACAAATAACACAGCGACTCGGGGAAGCAGGGGTCCATCTGCCAGTTCTGTAGACAGATCTCTGCAGAGACGCGAGCTGAATGGTAGTTAAAGGGAAGTTGCCGAGCTCAGCAGATGGGCTCTTGTCTCCAGTGGGGAAGATTTGGTGGCGGTCCAACAACTCTTTCCCCCCTCCAGGTTTTTGTTCCTTGCAACTGTGATTGAAGAAACCCTTCTCTGTCTTTTCCCAGTCTTGTGCCACCATCCCTCCCTCCTACCCCCGCTTTGTTTATTTGAGCAATGTTTAAATCTGAGTGATTTGTGAGAAAGGCAAGTCCCGGCTGATCTCATTTTGTGTATGTGCTGTAAAGCTTAAGCAGAAAATAATTAGGAAAATGTAATCCCATTGACTTTACACCCCACTTATGTACATTGCAGAAGCTCAGCCTCGTGCCCTGGAATAAAGTCCCTGAACAGATTTGAATTTAGTCAGCATCCTCATTCTCTGCATTTGGAAGTTCGTATTATTCTGAGATGCCTATTATTGTTAAAATTGTTCCTTAGATGGCTTTTAGACCTATGTGCCTTTTAAACGATGCAATTTAAGGATTCTTGTGTGTGTGTTTTCCCCTAATGTCTTCAAATTCTGTTGGCAAATGTTTAGGTGCCTTACATCGCAGTGTCTCCTTCACTTGCCATCTGGGATGAGATGCCATTGATAATGTTAGATTGGCACACTTGTGATCTGCTGTGCCTTTTAAAAACCCACTTCCCTACCTCCCGACCTACATCTCCCACAAAAAAAAAGATAGTGAATTTGAAACCTTTCTGTGAGGAAAGACCACTTTGCTTTCAGTTGATTGTCGCTTCCCAGCATTTGGTATAATTTTTGACAAACGCCCATTTGGACAGAATATAATGCTAGGATGTTAGATTTGGTGGCAAATCACCACTACCCCTTATCCCTCCCTGAATCTTTGCAAAAATTATTTTGTAGCAGGCTCTCTCGTCTTTGGCTATGTCCCCTTGCCTGGGATCACTGTCTTTCACAGGAGAAGGGGCGGAGGGAGAGCCATACAAATGCTGTTGGGCAGATTGTGTGGTCCATTGATAGCAAATTTGTGGGCTAAATAGATGCCACCTTGGGCTGAGTCCTGAAATGCCCTTGCCTTGGAGAGAAAGGTCTTGATTCCAGCCAACCTATGTGTGGGACATATTAGCCAAGATAAAGACACCTCTGTGGAACAGAAACTCCTTCAATCAGAATGATCCCCCAATCCCTTAGTTCTATGCTTCGCAGAGGTCTTCGCTGGTTACAGAACCTGAAGAGAAGAGTGAATGAATCTGGGATTATGATTATCCCCAGGTGTCGTGAGTTTTATGGGAATATGGAAGTCACACCCTTAATCCAGTTTGTAAGAAGAACCGACAAATGGATCCATTTACTCACAGAACAGAGACATCTTAGCTGGCAGAGCCTCTATCCAAACCAGAATGGTCAGCTCATTTCTGCTACAATAGAAGGTGTTTGGCCGCATCCATTCTTGATGTCAGTCCATATTTATGCTTTTTGAACCCAACTGAAACCCGAATCTCATTGGATTTAACCAGGACTTGCGATATTTTAGCTGTTGTTGTCTGTCCCTGCCCTGCACTGAGGCTCTAGCTCCCTCTCAGGCCATGGTAATATTAAAAATATGAAGTCTTCCATTACTATGGCAAATTGTTGGAATTAGGTGGAGATTTCTGTTTTTCATTAGAGCCCTGCCAACGGTTATTGTGAACTCCAAGAGTTATCGTTACACCCCAGTCCTTTATGGAATTTTAAAAGGCTCAGCTCAAAAGATGGTCGTGAAGTAGCTGGTGAAAAATGTTTGTTTACCAGTGAATCGTAAGTGAACTACCAATTTATTTCTCCAGTCTGTTGGAAGTCAAAATTGGCTGGGGGCAGGGGCAAGACTCTACATTTTGAATTCATAGGCTATTTACCAGTGTCCGTTCTGCCTCTCCTTCCACACTGGTGTACCTGGACTAATTTTGTGCTCTGATTTAAATCACAATCTAGTTGCTCTGGCATCTCAATTTGAGGGAAGATTGGATGTTGTTTTTCAAAGGGAACTGCAAGTGTTTTACTCTTGTCTGAAAACAGATTGTGGCTTCGTTCCCAAGGATAAGCTTAGAAATTACGTATAAATCTCAGGATTTCATTCTTAGCAAAATGTTTTCAACCCTGTTGTCCACACATTAGTGTAAATGAACAAAAACAGAGAAAAAGCCAGGAAACACCCTGACAGACAGTGTGTGAACATTTTTGATCTGCTTCCTGCGCCTGCCATTCTACAGAACACATTTTGTTTATTCTCCGGTCCCTAATTGCTTTATTGCAGATTTTGTAGGCAGCATAACAAGTTGGAACTAAATGCATAAAAAAGGTTTTGATTGAGAACTAAGTTAACACTCATCTGTAAGGAACTGGAGAGTAGCTTTAAAAATAACAGCGTATTTTAAAATTATTTCATAAGGGCAGGTATTTTTCAGTTGTTTTTATTTATTTGGCTTTAATGTACTTTTCTTCCAAGAGCTCAAGTGCACACTTTAAAGATCTTCAGTCCAGGGCTCCTGATAAATATTTTGTAAAAGGAACTAGATTTGTGAGTACCATCACCACCAGCAGCTTTACGTAGTAACTGTCTTCAGAATTGAATGCTATGACTCTTCAAAGCACGTCCCTCACTGTCTAGAAAAGGGACTGAAGAATGAGGTCTCTGAATGAGACCCAGGTCTGGCAGCTTGTCACTGAAAACACTGACGTTTGACCTATGCCTCAGAGGACACAGCCCAGCTCCTTCGGTACAAAGGAAGGTTCCTGGCCATTGTCATCCTTAGGGAGCTCGCAGCCCATTTCCCATGTCTCAGTCTTGATTCTGAGACCATGTCTGAAGCTTATCATAATACTGGATCTGATAAATCTTGATTGATTGTTGATTAGATTTGCATTTGGTTTCTAGGAGCTGTGCAAAAATAACCCAGCACTCTGTGTTCTGGCCTCTAGCCAACTGAGTCTGCGCAGGTCCTGGAATGCCTTATCTTTGTGATGCTTCGGAACTCTGCCTTCAGTTCCTCTATGCAAGTCTTTTCAGGTCAGGCTGACAGGAGGGCCTTCCTCGGGGGCTGGCATGATTCTTTTGTTCTCACTCTCCAGTAGATTTTAATTCAAACTCTGAGTCTTATGGTGGGAAGGGAATTTAGAAGACACCTAGCCGATTTCCTCTCCATGACAATCCTTATTGGGGGTGAAGTGGGGTATGTGAATTTCTGATGCTTGTCAATTCGTAATAACAGAGAATTTGCCCCCACATTGTTGCAGTTTCTAATTTTGCAGGTTTTAAATGTTCTGTATGTTAGAAAATTATTCTTTATCCCAATGACTAAAAATCTCAATCTATGGAAACCCAGAGTTTATAGAGTTTATGATAATAAAGTCACAATTAAGCTCACTGGTATCTCGATTTCTTTTTCTATATCATCTGTCTTCAAATATGCTCATGTTTAATAACTGGCTACTGTTGGTTGGACCCTTATGTGCCAGCCCCCATGCTAAGTGCTTTACATACATCATTTCATTTAATCTTTACAACGTGCCAATATTCTCATTTTAAAGATGAGAAAATTGATGCTAGGAAATGTTAAGTAACTAGCCCAAAGACTAATCTAAGTAATTTAACCTAATCTAAAGTCATAGTTAATGGCCAGACCTGGATTTGAAACCAAAACAGCTGACACTAAAATCCCTGCATTTCACCACTCTGCTATATTGTTGCCCTGTCTTTACTTATTTCTAGGTTATAACTTACTTAGATCCAAAAGGAAGTTGAAGCCTCTAAGTAAAAGTGCACCTAAAATAGCACAGTTAAAAACCACAAGAAAGAGAGAAATCATATGGGAACGCTTCAAATTTTTGGAAACAGCAATCCCGTGTCTCCAGAATTTACGCTTTCCAAGTCAACATTGCCAGTTTCTTAAACTTTCTATCCACTGGGAAGAAGGTGGTTTGCTGGACTGTGAACCCTCTGGGGGAGGTGGTCTTGTCTTATCACAGTTGGGTTTCCAGTGCTTAGCCGACGGTACTAGGTAAGGATTGAAGGAATGGGCTAGAGAAGAGAAAGCTGATTGCATAGATTTGATTCAGGCTGCCATGGCTGAGGCAGGCTCATTCAGAGCAGATGTTGAGTCACATTGGATGGCATTGTGACTTGGGAACCTAAGGCAAAAATGGGGAAGGGGAGGAAAAGAGATAGAATAAGAGAATATGTATCTTTGTCTTGTCTATTCTCCACTGTATGTTCTTTTGCATTTGTGTGTATATATATCACTGTAAGCCACATTGAATCCCGTGAGAATGAGGCAGGATATAAACAAATGCTTATATTGATACAGAACCACATACATACACATGAGCTATTAGATCGAATTGACTTGTTTAGTGAAATCCTTTCTTGTTTGATGAGGTAGATAAAGAGAGGTTGGTTTCATAATCAGGAAGAGGCGAATGATGGCCAGATTTGCCGAAAACATGAGGCATGAGCCAAGACGGTCAGAATGTTGGGCTCTCTGTGTATAGTGGGAGCCATCCTTCCAGGTCTCACTGTGACCATTCCAGGTACTGCAATTTCTAGGCCTTTGCCAGGCTGGTCACTTCCACTGGAACTTATGTGAGTTGCTCTTACGACTGAACATTGTACCTCAAAGTCATGCTGAAAGAAGAGAAATAAATGTTCTTGCCTTATTGATTGCAAACAGTTTTACTTCTATTCATGTGGCTGGAGACTGGGGTTGTTTTTTTAACAATGGCATACATTACACTGTGCCATATTGACTTTGTTGTCAACTAAAACCCCTGGTTCTAGTTCCTTGTGCATGTGACATTTTATACCTAAATTCAGGGCTTTACATTTATTACTCCCATTTTGTAGATGGAGAAGTAGGTTCAGGGAGGCTAAGTAACTCATCCCTCTCTCAACCCTCCTACCTTTTCTGTACCTCCTTTGCAGCCTCTTTGTTTTTTATTTGTGTATTCCTAATCCTCAGAGTTTGCCTCATTTCTATGCTGGTTGGTTCCATTGTGTTCTTGACCAGGTGGTACCCAGGAACTGAATGATGGGTTCGTGGGGATTTCCATACTATCTTCTTTAGGTACGGAGTGTTTGCAAAATATGGTAAATAATTCACTGCGTGTCTCCTATCACCATCTTCATGTACTAGGCCTCCAACCCTGGGGGGAGGGGAGAAGGAGGAAGAAACTACACAGTTTGATCAGAACCCAGTAGTCCAGTTGTCACTGGGTTCCCTTGTCACACCCTTGCTTTGTTCTCCCCAGAGAAGGTTTAGGGGTGAACTCGGTGGGCCTGTACCACAGGGCTACATTGGCTACCCGTCTCTAATTACCACCCTGCTTGGCCATATTCAGGATGTCATAGTCCAGTGATGGAGTTTTGTAGTGTTTTGTAGACAAATATTCACTATTGGAGGTCACGGTGCACATCACTTGCTCTCCATCAGGACAGAGGGTTGGTTCATCGGTGGCCAAGTCAGGCTGGACTCAACATGAGAGTCTCTCAGGTATTAGAAACTTTTGTTTATGAGGTTGGAAACCTTGGGAGGTGAGGTAGAGCCTGATGAAAAAGTTTCTTCCTTTGGACAGATTGCAGCACAGGGAAGAAATCTTTTTTCTCCTTCTCCTCTAAGCCTATGTAGACCAGGGCTACCATTCCTTGCCAAGGTGACTCAGGTAACAGGAACATCTTGATTTGAATAATGGGCATAGCCCTTTTTCTCTCTGACACCTCTGTCCTCCCCAACCCTTACCAGGGGTCACTGAGACGCAAAGTCAAGTTTTAGTTCAGTTCTGCAGAACTTTGATTATTTGTAATATTCATCAGTATTCACTCACTCATCAAATATTTGTTGAGTGCCTGCTAGGAGAGCATACTGTACACAAAAACAGTGACAGCAGTGGGCTCTGTCCAAGTGGGGATGCCATTCTTGAGTTGAATTCTCCCTTCCCTTAGAACATCTCAGATTCCATCGTGAGTGAGGGTTCAGCATCAACCCATATATTGTATTCTAGTTGTGCTGTTTTTTCTCTTAGTTTTGATACTAAAAAAGTCAGCATGAGTAGAAATTCTGGTATTTCCTTCCTGCCTCCCCATGCTTTTTGTCACTGGATCATCCTAGGTAGTCCTTTGATGTTCCTCCCCTACTATGGAGAGCACTGTTTAGAGGACAGGAAGATTATTTGGGTATACGAAAGGCAAACAAAGTAAAACACCATTAAAAAAGTGTAGGGGTAGGGGAAGCAGCTGATTCTCTGACTGTGGAGCCTGTGAATAGTTTGTTTCTTTCACTTGTTCATTCAAAAAACAGTAAATTGAGCAATTCCTGCCAGGTGAAGTATTATACACGGGGGGAGAAAAAGATAATTGACTTAGTCCCTGCCACTGGGTGGCTCCCAGATTAACGAAGAAGACTGAAAAGCAAAGGAGAAATTGCAAAATGGTATATGGAAAGGAATTTTAAAAAGTCCAGACGCCCTCACCTTCTGCATGTCTTTGTCAGTTTCTTAATTGGCTCTATTCAGACCATGGCTATTAATTGCAACTCCTCCTGCATGCAGCCCTCCCCCTTTTCTCCTTATCCTACTCTATCTCTTTCCATGCCACTTATCAGCTTATAAGATTTTATATAATTTAATTATTTATTATATTTTCTTTCACTGTCTTCTCCCACAAGAATGTCAGCTTCTTAATGGTAGGGATATTGGTCTATTTTGTTCATTCGTCTGTCCCAGCTCCAGGAATACTTTGTTGAAAGAATGAATGAAGGAGGTGATCATCAATCTCAGTCTGATTATTGAAGGCTGTGTACAGAGATGGGGGAATGATCAGGGAGGATGTAATAAAGACAGTGATGTTTGAGCTGGGTCATGCATTGTAAATTGAAATTTTAAGGGGAATACACATGCTGTGCAGAAGGAACAGCATATGCAAAAGTGTGGAGGTTAGAAGGAGCCTGTGCTGTGTGTTGGGGAAGTATTTGTAGAATTTAGGGTATGTGGTGGAGAACAATGGAAGATAAGTCTGGAAAATTGAGGAAAATTGTGAAGCCCCTCGTATGTGTTGTTTATCACGGGGGAATTGCAGACAGCAAAAGTGTCCGAGGAATTGGAAAAAGAGAATTTGTTAAGCTAGTATAACATATAGAAAATCTTACTTCCTCTATTTCCAGCCCATTGTACTTGTCTAAAGCATGGCAGTTGAGGTAAGGACTCCTAATGGATGTCCGTGGGCTTTGGACAAGGCCTGGGAGAAATAACTGAAAATTCAGGTTACGAAACATGTTTTCATCTTTATCACCTGGCACAGTGCCCACCACATAGTAGTTCTGTAAATACATACAGAAATAAATGAAAGAATGAGCTTGTTCAACAGTGTCCAGCTGATCCCCAAAGTGAAAAGAATAACACTTAATTGGTATCTAATTCTTTCCCCATTAGAATTAATTTTTGCTGATGTGAATGCCTCCTGGACGTGTTTGCTCACCATCTCTGTGACTCCTGTCTGGTGTTATAGCTTTGTGATAAAGAGCCTGAACTTTGCAGTCAGACCAGCTTGAATGTGAATCCTGGCTCCATCACTTACTAGCTGCATGGCCTCACATGAGTTGCTTCACCTCTCTGAGTCTTACTTCCCTAATAGGGTGTCAGCACCTGTTGTCTCGGATCGTGTGAGGATTAAATGAGATAGTCCGTGAAAACATTCCACACAGTTCTTAGAACTTAGTAAGCACTCAATAATGGGTGACTATTAGCTTTTTATATTAATGGGGAGGAGTGACGTGTCCGGGTCCGCCTTGATAAGCATGTATAGGGTTGGGAAACACTGATGGTTTCATTTGCCTTAGCCAAAACAGAGTGAAACAAATATGGCCCATTCTATTATTTAATAAGTTGGTAAATGTTTCCTTTGTGCCAAGCAGTATTAATGGAAATATAAACCCAGCAGGAGAATTACAGAAAAGATGCAGTTTTCCAGTGGCTCGTAGTGACTGAATGTATCATGTACTGTATTTCTCATACATGTGGACACTGTGGGGTGATATTTCATAAAGAGAGCTCGTTAGGTTGGGATGATAATAATAAAGTTATTATAGGTTTGGTACCTGAAACTGACCAGGTATTATGATATGGAAACGATCTGCCTTTTCACTGCGAAGAGCCCAGGCATGTTGAAAATAATACAAGGTGAAAAGGGAGAAGAATGGCTCCTTAACTCCTGGAAAGATCCTCAAGACTCACGTTCGATTGGTAGTTCATTAATCTCAGCTCAATTTTGCATCCTGGTGATGTGTCAGGCTCTGTGCTAAGTACTTTCCACTGATCATCTCACCGAAGGTTCATAGCAGCAATGTAGGTATTCTTTCCTCCATTATGTATTCGTTTATAAAGCTTAGAAGTGAAGACTCTTGTCCAGATTCCCTTGAAGAGCAAGCGGAGGAGTTGGGACTTGAATCTCTGTCTTTCTCACCCGGAATTCTTAACCTCCAAGCTCTGCATTTTTGCCTCAGGGTGCAGTCAGACTGTGCTTACAGCTTTGTTAATGAACGGCAGGTTAGAACAGTTTGAATTCCTGCAAGATACAGGATGTCTGTCTTTTCTTGGTATCCGATGTCTAATGACTATGAAGTGCTAGCAGAATCATTTGTGAAGGTGACTCTGACAACCATCCGTTGAATGAGCTCAGCAGTAGACTGTTCTCTTGCTATTCTGTTTGTTCATTCAAACGAGACTTTAAAAAGCCACATGTATTCATTTACATACTGACTTCATAGAGAGGATAGGAAGAAGTGACATATTTAAGTAGTTAATTTTACTTACTCTACTTTGGGATGTTTTGCCTGGGTGTTTGGGTATGATATACATAATTTATGTATCATAGATCTAAAATAAGTTTTAAAGTTTCTAGTTTCAGGTAAATATATTTTATAATAAAAAGCAAATTTTGAACCAATCAATGATGTGATCGTTTGGGCCATATAGTCAGATTTAAGATGCTCAAGGAGTTAGATTACTCTCGTTAAAAATTCTTCCTGGAGTGTAAACCAAGCATTTTGGGAAATGGCATTAATATTGTCAGACTCATCCAGGATAATGTTTCAACAGACTAATATGTACTCTGTGATTCAAAAAGCCCAAACTATCTGATATTTCTAAAAGTCCTGGGCAGAAGCTTGGGATGTAAGTTTGATTCTTATATGGATCCCTTAGTTTCATATTATTTATTCCCAGGCCCTAGCCTAGCTCCAACCCTGACCAGATATTATCTACTTGTTGGTTTTTGGTCTCACAAAGGACAGGTTTTGTAAGGGTAATTGCTTATGTAAATTTATCACCACTTCCAAAAAGAGAATACCCCGCCTCCCAAGTACATACCCTTTTATTGGTAAATTCCTCAACTATTCAGAGAGCAATTACATCAGAAAATTAAAAAATTTATATCATGTGCTAGAATTTGGCCCTTATTTACTTAAACATTATTCAGCCAAAGTGTAAAACACACTGCTGGGGCCCTTTAAAAATTTTTTTTTATTAGGTTTTTAATTTCACTATAAAGACAATTCAAGTGAGAAACTTCAGTGCATTGATTTTGTTCTTTGAGTCATTGCACTGTAATTAGCTGAGTTGCGTTTTAAATGCAGCACAAGAACATCTTTCTTGTCTGTTTATGTCAGAAAAAAATGGCTAATGAGCACTTATCAAAAAGATGAACATTTTTTCATTAGATTAAGTAAAATCAAAACAGATTTATAATGTACTATTATGTTTCAGCTTGGAATAAATTGAGCAAAATAGCTAATATCTTCACAGCTTCCTGGGAATTTATTTGCATGGCAGGATCCTCCTCCCCCACACACTTAGACATCAGAAAAGTGCCCCTTTGTGGTGACTTTCTTTGTGGAGTCAAGGCGCATTCCCAAAGAATTTGGAAAGCCCAAAATATTATTTGTAAGATTCGAATATCAATGAAGTGGGTGTCAAAATTGATTTTCTTTGGATTTTGTCGGTGTGCTCTGCTACTTGTTCATACAGTTCTTTAAAATTGTTTTTAAAAATGATTTCCCTTGACTTTCTCATAGTGGTCGGTCAAAATGCTCCCTGGCACTCAGTATCACACAGAGCTTTTCTTCTATTCTGAGATTTGTGTGTGTGTTCAAATGGATGTGTATTAGCCTGTGTGTGACCAAAAGATACAGACGATGAAGCAATGTTGATTCCTTAGGAAAGTTTAATGTAAAAATGTACAAGTTTAAGAACCTTCTCCTTTTAATGTCACTTAGAGGGCAGGTAATTTTCAGATCGTCAAAGATTCTGTCATTACTTGCTCTCCTACTATGTGAGAGCTGAAGTTCATTTTCATCAGTGCCTGCTTGGGGCTGTATGTTTTGTGCATATCCACAAAGCAACCAATATAACAAGGCCTGCGTGAGTAAAGAAGAATCTGGACTTCCTTAAGTTTTCTGAGTTGGCATTAGGGTGAATGGACAAGAGATTAATCCTCTGTGTATTAAAAGAAAAGAAAGAAAGAAAAAGAGAGAGAGACAGAAGGCAGGAAGGCAGGAAGGCAGGAAGGCAAGAAGGAAAGAAAGAAGGAAAGAAAGAAGGAAAGAAAGAAGGAAAGAAAAACTGCTCAGACCACTCGAGACTTAACTTAGTGTAATGACCTAACTTCTCTCCACATAGCACACTTTTGGGGAAGCATTTTAATTGAAGTATAACACATTCATAAGTGAAAAAGCTTGATGAATTTCTACAAAGTAACATATCCATGTAAACACCATCTAGACCAAGGTGTAGAATGTTCCTGACACTACAGAAGCCTTTCTGCCACTTCTCAGTTTCCTCCACCTAAAAGTAACCATCATTCTGATTTCTATCAACAGTAGCTCACTTCTAATGTCTTGGAACTTCATATGAATGGAAGCTTCTTTCCCTCATGATTATGTCTTTGAGATTTCTTAATGTGATTGTGTGTAGCAGAAAGTCATGATTTTTCATTGTTGAATAGTAATCTATTTTTTGTGTTGTTTCCAGTTTGGGTCCATTGTGAACAATGCTGCTATGGTTATTTTTGGATGTGTCTTTTGGTGGACGTATGTATGCATTTTTGTTGGCTATATACCAAGGAGTGGAATTGCTTGATCATAGGATATGCATTTGTACAATTTTAGTAGAAACTACAAAATAGATTTCTCTCAACAATGTTTTATAGTTTTCAATGTACAGGCCTTCTACATTTTTTATTAGCTTTGTTTCTAGGTAGCTGGTGTTTTTGATGTTAGATATTCTTAGATAGCTTATATTGTACTAATGTAAGTGGTATTGTTTTAAAATTTTATTTTCCAATTGTTTAGTGTTAGTATATAGAAATTCAATTTATTATAAGTATGATGTCTCTATCCAGTGATTTTCTAAATCCACTTTTTAATCCTTAATGGTTTATTTGTATTTTGAATATTTTATGTATACATTCATATCATCTATAAACAATAAGAGTTAAAAATATTTTTAAATAATTCAAATTTCTTTTCCTTGACCACAGTGGAATGTTTAATAAAAGTGGTGATTGCAGACGTCCTATTTCATTCCCGATTTCAGGGAAAAAGCTTGCACTATTTTACCATTAATGTATTTACTGTAGATTTAAAAATATGTTCTTTATTATTTAAGGCAGTTCTTTCTAGTCCTAGTTTAAATTTTTAAAAATCATGAATGGGCATTGAATTTCATCAAATGCTTTTTAAAAATCTATTTAGTGACTATATAACTTTTATATTTAATCAGTGGGGTAAATTATATTGATTGATTTACAAATGTTAATAGCTTTGTATTACTGTTATAAATTAACTTGGTTGAGATCTATGCTTTATATACATCACGGGATTTGATCTGTGAATATTTTAATTTGATTTTGCCAAATTTTTACATGTACTTGTATGGCTTTATACTTTTACTTTCCTGTAATAATTTTTCTTTATTGCTAAGCTTTGGTATCAAGGGTTATATTATTAGCCTTATAAAGTGAGTTCAGAATTGATCTCATTTTATCCATTCCTTGGAATAATTTGTATAATATTTGTGTCAGTTCTTCTTGAAATGTTTAAGTACTTTACCGATTAAGCCACTGGGCCTGCAGTTTTCTTTGCAGATAGGCTTCTAATTATACATTCTTATTTTTAATGGGTAGAGGACTATTGGGATTTTCTATTTTTCCTTGTGTCAGTTTTGGTAAAATAGTATTTTTAAAAATGAATTTGTTCATTTCATTTAAATTATCAAATTTATTGGTCTAAAGTTATTTATAGCATCTTATCTTTTTAATGCTTGTGCAAGTTCTGTAGTGATGTTTCTTTTTTCATTTCTTATATTGATAATTTGTATTCTCTGTTTTTTCTTTACAATCTTATTGGGTTTTATCAATTTTATTTGTCTTCTTTTATTTGTCTTCTTTTCTCAAAGAACAGACTTTTGGCTTTATTGTATCCCTCTGTGATAGGGTTAGAGGGATATGGCTCATGGGTCAAATCTGACCCATCACCTATTTTGTAAATATGGCCATGTTGAACACAGTCATATCCATTCACTTATGTATTGTCTGTGCTTACTTTTGTACTACAATGGCAGAGTTGAGTAGTTGTGATATATTTTATGGCTTATAAAGTTTAAAATATTTACCATTTGTCTCTTTACGGAAAACATTTACTGACCTCTACTCTGTTTTTTTTCTATTTCATTGATTTTTGTCCTTACCTTTATTATAGCTCTTTATACTTTTTTTAGTTTAGTTTGCTGTTCTTTTTCAAGCTTCTTGAGATGGATTCTTAAATCATTAATTTCTATCCTTAGATTTTCACTTAATATGATATTTTCTCTAAGTACAGATTAGCTGTATCTCACAATTTTTATGTTGTATTTTTATTATCATTCTTGAAAAAGTTTTCTTATTTCCATTGTTATTTCTTATTTACCTCATAGATTATTTCAAGTTTATTAATTGACTTTCAGGCATGTAGGGATGTTTAAAGGTTTTTTTTTTTGGTTACTGATTTTTAGATTAATTCCACTGTGCTCAGAGAACATGTTCTGATTTTAATTTTTTGAAATTTGTTGAGACTTGTTTTAATAAATATGTTTTATTTAGGTAACTATTCCATATGTACTTCAAAATAAATGCAATCTACAATTGTTGGATGCCATATTGTTTGTTAATCATGTAATTCGATTTTTCTATATTTTAACTAATTTATTTTCTACTTGTTCTTTGAACTGTTGAGAGAAGTATGTTAAAGCTGCCCACTGTGATTGGGGATTTGTCTGTTACTCCTTTGGTTTTGTTAGTTTTAACTGTATTTGAAGCTATGTTATGAAATCTTGATGTTGAATTGATCTTTTATCTTTACCTAAAGTTTCTCTTTTATATGTAATAATGCTTCTTGCCTTAAAATCTGTTTTGTCTATTACTAGTATATCTATACCAGCCTTTTTTTCTTCTTAATGTTTGTATGATTTTTCCATCCTTTTACTCCCACATTTCTGTGTGCTTATATTTAAGATGTGTCTATTATAAATAACATATACTTGGGTTTATTAAAATCCATTCTGAGAGTCTTTGCCTATTTTTTGAAGATTTTGTTATACTCATGTGATTATTGCTATTTTTAAATTCAAAGCCGTTGTCTTACTGTTTGTTTTTTGGTCCTTTAACCAGATATATTGCCTTCTTTTGGATTTGAAAAGTATTTTTTATTTTTGAGTTTTTTCCCTATGTTAATTAAACATCCTTTTTCTATTATTTTAGTGATTATCCCAGAGGTTACAGCATGGATTCTTGACTTACAGTCAACCTAAAATTAGGATTGTTACCACTTACTAAAAAATGCCAGGACTTTACAACCCTATAATTGAGTTTACCCTCATATCTCTTCTGCTACTGTTGTGTGATATTTTAATTCTATACATATTTTAAGCCCCCAAGACAATATTAACATTATTGTTTTAAACAGTCAATATTAATTTAAATTTACCCAATTCTCTACCCTTTCCATTGATCTTCATTCTTTTCTGCATTATTATGCTTTCATTGAGGGTAAGTTTCCGCCTTTCTGAAGGGTGCCCTTCAGCATTGCCTTTAGTGTAGGTCTGCTTGGGATAAATTCTCTCAGTTTTTGTTAAATAACTATTTTGCTTTTATTTTTAAGGATATTTTCTCTGGGTATAGAATTCTAACTGCAGTTATTCACTTTAAGAACTTTAAAGGCTTCATTCTTTTGTCTTCTTCCATTTTTTCCATTGAATAAGTCAGGTTATTGTTGTTGCTTTGAAGGTAAAATATCTTATTATTCTTTGCTTCATTTAAGATTTTCTTTGTCTTTGGTTTTCAGCAGTTTTATTATGTTTGTTTGTTTTTTTTAATTTAATTTATCCAGCTTGGGTTCATAATGATTCTTGAATTTGTGGCTTCATGTCTTTCAGTTTTGGGAAATTTTCTGTCAGTAGCTCTTCAAATATTCCATCTTAACCATTATCTCCCTCTTATCTGTCTAGAACTTTAATTACAACAATTATATTACTTTTTAAAAATAGTCGTGTCCTACATGTCACTTGTGTTTGTTTTGAATTTTAAATCCCTTTAATTTGTACCTTAGTCTGAATATTTAGATTAACCTATCTTGCAGTTAATTAATTCTCTCCTCTACTGTGACCAATAACCTATCTGTTGAATTTATAATAAAATGGTTGTATTTCATAGATTCCCATACTCTGGCAAAATTTTCAGTTTTTTAAATTTGTTTTTGAACACATTAATGACAGCTTTTTTGGGGTGCCTTTTATTTTTTTTCTTTTTTTAATTAAAATGTATTGGGGTGACAGTAGATCATTTTTATATAATTTCAAATATACAGAAAACTTGTAGAAATAGTATAACACATTACTGTATATCTTCTACCTATATTCACCAACTTTTTACATTTTTTCTTCCATTTTCTTTATCATCCTCCCCTCCATGTACATATGTTCCCCACACCCCTCCCATACATATACATTATTTGTGAACCATTTGACAGGATGTTGCAGATGTCATGCCCCTTTATTCCTAATTTTTTGGTTTTGTATTTCCTAAAAGCAAGAAATTTCTCTTAATGTAAGTAACCATAGTACAAATATCAAAATTAGGAAGTTTAATATTGATAAAATATTAATCTGATTATCTGATTATCTGATTATCTGATCTATAGTCTCAATTCAAATTTTATCAATTATTTCAATAATGTCCCTTATAGCTACATATTTTTTCCCAGTCCAGTATGTAATATAGGATCATGCGTTGTATTTAGTTGTCATGTCTGTTTAATTTATTTGAGTGAAACAGTTCTTCTGCCTTTATTTGTCTTTCATGATCTTGATATTTTTGAAGAGTGTGGAGCAATTACTCTGCAGAATGTTCCACAATTTTGATTTGTTTGATGTTTCATCATGGGGTAGATTCAGACAATGCATTGTTGGTAGAAATAACACAGAAGTGATACTGTGGCCTTTTCTGTCCATTATATCAGGAGGCACATGATGTTCATTTGACTCATTATTGGTGCTACTAACTTTGAGAACTTAGATAAGTAGATGTCTGCCAACGTGAGTTACCATAACGTTACTATTATTGATTTCTAATGAATAAATTATTTGAGGGGAAATACTTTGAGACAATGGAAATATTTTGTTCCTCATCAAATTTGTACCCAGTATATTTTAACATCCATTGATGATTCTTGACTGAATTAATTATTCCTGTGATGTTTTCAGAATGATTGTTTTCTAAGTCTATTATTCTTTATACATTTATTACTTGACATACTTATGTAAGAGATAAGTTTTCTTTCATTCCCATTTGTTAATTTGGTAGACTTCAGAGTTCTTATTTAATTCAATGGGTTGTTTCCATTGATCTCATTTTTTTAATTTGATGCTCAAATGTTCCAGATTTGGCCATTGCGAGCCCACTCAAGCTGGCTCTTAAGAACTTTTGCCATGCACATCATTCTTTGAACGTTTCTTTACTTTCTGGCACAATGAGATGTTCCAGGATTACCTTTTACCTTATTTGCCCTGGCATTGGAATCAGTCATTTCTTCAAGGAACCCTGGTTCCTTTTTTTGGAGAATGGTATTTAGAAAATAAGATCTGAACACTAAGTGTACTCATCTTCTACTGGAGTGCCAATGCATCTAGGCTCAACAGGTCTAGTGTAAACAGGATTATATCTCTATCCCTAATCTAGGAGTTCATACTGTACTCCCGAATCTAATCTAACACTAGAAGGTTCATTTTAGTTTTCTTCTTTCTTTGTTTCTAAGTCCTTTCTCCAAGTGAGAAACCTGGCTGGCAGGATTCTTAGTGTATTCACTCATTATCCCAGGTTTAGATTCACAGAAAGAAGGTCAGAATTGCTAACCCAACTACTATAAAAATACACATCTTTTAACTAGTGTTCAATATTTGTTAGAAGAGTTTTGTCTTAGACTGAATCTATATAGTCAAAACCCTGTATTCAAAACTAGTTATTTTTTCCCCTTTAGTGTGATTGTGTTATTTATTTGAAATATAGTTAAGCTCACTTGTTTATGTTTATACTCCATTTTAGGTTTCTTTCTCCTCCATCATTGTTAATTTAATTTTGTTAATTTAATTTTGTTGTCATTGCCCTCATCGTCGTCATCATCACTACCACCATCACTATCATCATCTTACTGTGAGTATGTGAAGCATTAACATGGTTCCAAATTTGAAAATTACACAAAAAGCTATATTCAGAGGAGTGTTACTTTCCTTTCTCCACCCTATCCACCTGGTAAGGAATTCTCATTAGTTTCTGGTTCATCTTTCTTGAGTTCCTTTTCGTAAATATAAATAAATACCTTTATATTATCCATTTCCTCTTTTTCTTATACAGAAGTAGCATATGTATAGTCTTGTGCACTTTGCTTTTTTTTTGTTGACAACAAAGATATCCTGGAAATCACGCCATATCACATCTTTAGTTTTTATTTATAGCTGCATAATATACCATTGTGTGAATGTATCATAGTTTATTCAACCAATCTCCTATGTGTGTTTTCCCCCCAATATTTCTCAATTACAAACAGTGATGTACCTTGTTCATATGTATTTTTGTACTGTTGAAGCTGTATCTTCAAGGTAAATTTTAGATATGGGCAAAAGATAAACCCACTTGTGGTTTTGTTAGGTATTGTCAACTTCTCCTCCCATAAGATGGGACATTTCCACCAGCAATCTATTGAGAATGTCTTTTTCTCAGGGCTTTGTCAAGAGAATATATTATCAAGCTTTGCAATTTTTATCAAATTTAATCATTGAGAAATGGTGTCTCAGCATAGTTATAATTTGCATTTTTCTTCTTATGACAGAAGTTGTCCATCTTTTCATATGTTTAAAGGTCATTTTAAAATCTTCATTTGTGAATTGTATGTTTGTGACTTTTGATTATTTTTCTATTGGGTTTGTGATTTTCCCCCCTCTTAATTTTAGAGTTCTTTATGTATTTGGGATGGATAGTAGCCCTTTATCTTTTATTCCTGTTAAAAATAGTTATTTTAAAATTTGTGTGAGTCTGTGGGACTAGCTTATGTCTTTTTGGAAAAAAAAAATCTTTTGAGTTTTGGTCATTTGTTCCTCTTTCCTGGTAGGCCTGGTAGGTTTCTGATTGAATTTCAGACTTTGTATATAAAAAGTTGTAGAGACTTTGAGTAGTGTTATTTTCCTGCAGAGATGACTTAGTTTTCCACTGGCTAACAGATGATGTTTGAGTAGATAACCTTGATGAAGGCTGGTCAATTTAGAGTTTGCCCTCACTCTAAGGGAGTAGCCCTCCTTGGGTCAAAACTGAAAGTCTGGGGTCTTTGCCCTCCTCCTCGGCAACCCTGAAAGCTAATTTTTGTGTCCTCAGCACAATGAGACTCCTATTTTCTCCTTAGATTTTTAATCTTGTAGCAGTTGCTTTCCACTGGTTTCTCTGTCTTAACAGAGCACCAGCAGCTTAGGAGTCAGCAAATGCCTTGAAAGGAATTTGTACTATAAGGCTCACTCTGCAGCTCACTCTTCTCCAGGATGTTGGCCTTTCAATTTTTGTCAGCTCTCCCAACACAGCAAGCCCACCGCAAGCTCTCGGTCCTGTTATCTCTTCAACCTTTATTTCCCACACAGTGAGTTGGCAAATACCCTGATGAGAAACAGCAGTGGCAAATGCAAGGCTCACTTCACTGTGTTACCCTGTCCCCAGGGTTGCAGCCTGTAAAGTCCTGCCGCCTTGATTGTTTCCTCGTACCTTCAAAGAACTTTTCTTTTATCTTGCTTTTATAGTTGTTCTCAAACACAGGGGTTATTCTGTACTGGTTATTTCATCATAGCCAGTAGCAGCAGTCATCTTTCCACTTAGCTCATTTCATTAAATTTCTATGGAAATAAGAGAATTTTAATTGACAAAGCATTTTAAAATTGACAAGGAAATTGACCTGTTCATACACTGCTGGGGAGGGTATAAATTGGTACCACCTTCCTGGAGGGCATTAATTTATATCAAAACCCTTGGCAATGTATTTGCCCTTTGACCCAGCAATTCTGCTTCTAGATGTTTATTTTAAGAAAATAATAAAAATTATTTTAAGAAAATGGGTGTGTATGAAGATTTGTTTACAAAGATTCCAATCCCAGTCAACAAAATTGAAATCAAAATCGTCAATATGCAACAATAGTGGATTTGATAAGTTGTGGTGCTTCAATACAATGGAATATAATGGAATTCAACATTACAAATGATGTAGGAGAGGATTTAAATATAATAATCTATTGTTGAGCATAAGAGATTACAAAACAACATGTGTGCTATGGTCCAATTTAAGAGTATTTATATGGATATATAACTATAAGGCTAAAACACATGGAAATGTTAACAACTGGTATTGTTAGGTTGTTGGTTCTTTTTCTCTTTTGTTTGTTTATGCATATTTTTAAAAATTTCTATAGGGCATTACTTTTGTTCTAAAAGAAGATTAATATACTTAAAAAATACTTACAATTGCTAAGCCCAGTTGATAATGTTGTCTGGCAAGCATTTTATTTTTGTTTTGGTCTCCTGGGCTCTGTCTTTATGCCTTCAGTAGTGTTTCAGATTTTGTCAGAATCAGTATCCTCCTTGAAAATACTCTGTGGAACCGAAGACCTTATACAAATATGCTTTAAACTCCCACTAGTCAAATTCAAACAAAAGCTTCACTTGTTTCTGTCAGTGTGTGCCAAAGCCTTTTTAGTAAGGAGCCCTTTGAAAAGTAAACAGGTTTGTGACAAGGACCTCAATTATCAGGGAAGATTTATTTCCTAGGGAAAAAACCTAATTTCCTTTTGAAACCAATGGCCAAAATTTAATATAATTGCTTTTGTAAAAATAAATCAGGATTTCTGAAGACCATTTTTATCCTTTGTTGCTCTTTTTCCTGAAGGTACCCTCCAAGGCAGCAATCACCAACTATGGCCTCTTGGGTTTTTAGGCTGCTTCCTAAGAATATCCGTTTCTTGGCTACATCATCAGAGAACCAACGAGCCGAGGGTTGTCTTCGTCACCATGAGGCCTATGGGTACTTCTTGCCCATCCAGACAAGGTGGCAGGACAATGACCAGTACGGCCATGTGAATAATGCTGTGTACTACAGCTACTTCGACACTATTATCAACCACTATCTGATCAGGTAAGCTTGGGTTCTGCAGCCCCACATCCTCATGTCAGCCCTGGGGCCGGCCCTCGGTTGGGAGTTCATGCAGGGCATTTTGGGAGGAGATTCTCGCCATTTTCCTCTGCTAATGCCCCTGTTTTGGTGAGCCAAAGGAACGTCAGGTTACTTCAGAGAACAGGAGGACTGACATGTGAGTGAGGAAAGTTTTGCCCTGCTGCTCCTGCAGTCTCAGGTGTCTGTGTAGCTTGCTTGTTCCTTTGGACTACATTGTCAGCAAATGTGCAGGCTTTGAATCTCAGGTAAGCACTTCCACAACAAACCCCATACAATTTAGACCTGGGGCAATTTGAGCCGACATAACATCAGCCCTTAAGGTCTTTTTGTGAGAAAAGCAGCTGCCTCCCCCACCGAGGGCACCTAAGCAGGAGGAGAGAATAAAGATGTAAAGATGTTTGCCATCAAGATGTGATTGCTGTCCCATGAGTATGTTCGCAAGATTGGTCAGTGTATGTTTGGTTAATGTAATTCTGTATGGGAAAGATTGTGTCCTGTAGACAGATCTGCGTAAATCCTAGCTTCGCCGTGCGTTAGCTGTGTAGTGTTGATCAAGTTATTGAACCTTATTGAGTCTTCTGTGAAGATAACTCACATGTACTGAGAGCTTTCTCTGTGTCTAGCGCTGTGAAGCATTTTACAGACTTTCTTATTTAATCCCAAGACAGCTTGATGAGAGAGGAGCAGATTGTCAGTTCACTGCCTGGACTTCCTTGCCTTGTACCCTGTCGGGGCACACTGGCCTGAATGTCAGCAGCAACATTTATGGACCAGAACTTTCCCTGGCCACCAGAGCCCCTTTTACAGCCAGGCCAGAAGTGCAAGGAATTAACGCCCCTTTGAAGCAACCTCCAGTCACTGACTGATGGCAGTTGGTGTGTAAATACCCCGGCTTCCTCACCTCTTGAATGAGATATCGCTGATCACTTTGCACAGGTTCCCAGGCCTCCCTAGTGAGATGAAGCACTAGTTCTCAGTTTGGTACCTTTTATTTATTTATTTATTTATTTATTTATTTATTTATTTATTTATTTATTTATTTATGTATGTATTTAATTGAAGTAAAATTTATATAACATAAAATCTACTATTTAACCATTTTAAAGAGTACAAATTCAGTGGCTTTTAGTATATTCTCAACCATCACCACTATCTAATTCCAGAATCTTTCCATTACCCCAAAAAAGAAATCCCATACTTGCTGGTAGTCAGTCACTCTCAATTTTCCTATCTTCCCATCGCCTGGCAACCACGAATCTACTTTCTGTCTTTGTAGATGTACCAATTCTGGGCCCTGCATGTAAATGGAATCATACAATATGTCGTCTTCTGTCCGGCTTCTTTCACTTAGCACGGTGTTTTCAAGATTGATCCATGTTGTAGCCTGTGTCAGTACTTTGTTCTTTTTAATGGCTGGATGATAGTTTATTATACAGATGCACAGATTTTGTTTATTCATCAGTTGATGGATATTTGGGTTGTTTCCACTTTTTGGCTATTACGAATAATGCTGCTATGAATGTGTACAAGTATTTGTATAGACATGTTTTCAATTCTTTTGGGTATATACCTAGAATCAAATTTCTGGGTCATATGGTAATTCTACGTTTAACTTGTTGAGGAACCGTCAAACTGTTTTCCCCAGTGGCTGTGCCATTGATATTCCCACCAGCAATGTATGAGGGTTTCAATTTCTCCACATCCTCACCAACATTTGTTATTATCTGTCTTTTTGATGATAGCCATCCTGATGTGTGTGAAGTGGTATCTCATTGTGGTTTTGATTTGCATTTCCCTGATGACTGATGATATTGAGCATTTTTTCCTGTGCTTGTTGGCTTTTGGTGTATATTCTTTGGAAAAATATCTGATCAGATCTTTTCCCCACTTTTTAATTAGGTTATTTGTATTTTTATTGTTGGGTTGTAAGATTACTTTTTCTATTCTGAATACTAGACCCTTATCACATACATGATTTGCAGATGCTTTTTGCTATTCTGTGGGTTTTTCCACTTTCTTGCTAGTGTCCTTTGACATACAAAAATTTTTAATTTTGATGACAGAGTGGTAACTTTTTAAACAGCAAGTGCTTTATTGGCTACTTTCCCTTTCTGTCCCTTCATCACTTCTGCAAGAGCACCTAATCTACAAAAAATACCTTACAGTTCTCATTCACATTGCAGATTTGCTGTATCAGGGAACTTAAACTTCTTTTTTTAAAAAGGTATGTATAGAAAACTTTCACTTTGAGAGTGCCTGGTCCTCCCTTGGAGGACTATAGGGTCCTGAATCTTCATACTATAGCAGGACCCTGCTATAGGGTCCTGAATCTTCATACTAATTTCACTTTGTGTATACCTGTCAGTCATTCCTCTAGAAGGAGCTTGCACTTGCTTACTTATGAATAAAAAACTCTTTACAGCACTCATTTTAGCTTTTAGGAGAATGTATATTGTAATGCTGGATCTCAACTCCCACTCCCCGCACAAGAACACAGGACATGCTGAGGCCAAAAAGGAACAACAATGGAGCCATAGATAGGGGAGTCACACCACTATATTCTCAATGGTGGATGGTCAAGACACAAAAGCAAACATCCGCCAGTACCCCACCGAGGGGTCTTCCTGCACCCCAGTCTCGCTGGAGGCCAGGCAAGACACAGGAAGCAGGATCCACACGATCCACAATCCGCCACCCACTTTGCTAACGCCACTTGCTAGCCGTAATCTGCCATCTGCGTCTCTGTCAGCCAACCGACCCACCTTGCTAGCTGCAATCCGTGCTTGCTAGCATAGCCATGACAGTTATATTAGTGGCTAATGACTAACTGGTAACAGCTGATGGCCACCAAGCCACAGTGGATGGCCATCTGATTACAGCTGATGGCCATCTAATAACTGAGCCAGCACCTTTCCACGTGAGGCTGAGAGCCTGGAAACTGCTCTCCTGGCTCTATCCCCACATGTATTTTATACCTTGAAATCCATAGCAGAAAGGAAAAAAAACAGTATTTGAGGCTTATTGAATTTCACATCATTTGTCACATAGGGAAACTTAACAGTGAAATTTATGATTTACTCCAGAGCTATTTTTTAGGAAGGAACCTTGTAACTTCTTTGGTTTGACTCTTTAGAATCATCTCAATACATTTGGGAACTAGTGGTATGTCTTAGTCAGTTAAGGCTGCTATGATGGAATACCATAGTTTAGGTGGTTTACTCAAACAATAGAAATTTATTTCTCACAGTTCTGGAATCTGGGAAGTCTAGATCAGGGTACCAGCATGGTTGAGAACTTGTGAGGGCCCGCTTCCTGGTTTACAGATGGCTGCCTGCTTGTTATATCCTCACATGGCTGAGAGAACAGGCTCTAATCTCTTTCTCTTCTTATAAGGACATAATCCCATCGGGGGGAACTCCAACCTCATGACCTCATCTAAACCTCATTAACTTCCAAAGGCTCTACCTCCTAATACCATCCCATTGGGTGTTAGTCTTTCAACATATGAATTTGGGGCGGGTGGGGGGTGGTGGAGGAGCACCGACATGCAGCCCATAACATGATTTTTGTGGCTTTTGAATGCCTCCCATTCGTGAATGGGGTTTCTGGAAAGAAGATGTACAAATAATGATGGTTGAGTCCTTTATCCAGTGGAGACTGTGAGGGTAGTGATGGGGGTTGGCAACATCACTACTTCCTGGTAAGGAAGAATTCCTGCCAGAATAGAGAGTGTGCTGTGTCATGTCTCCAGGTATTATACATGGACTCCAAAATTGTGAGAATACCATGGCTATTGCGGGCAGGAATTTCCTAGTCATGACAGAAAAGTGGGTTTATCTTTATACTTTTACTTAGAGATCTGAAGATTGGTTAATAGATTGTTCACTGACTGTCAGAAGCCAAGCCAGCACCACCTAAAGGTGTGAGAATGCAGGGAAACCAGCCTCATTTCACCAGTCACTGAGAGGAAGGGGAGCTGGTCAGGCCCAAGCAAAGCATCCCAGCCTGGCGTGCACACTCACCCCCTTCCACCTGGCTTTCTAAGCATCAGCAGTGCCGTATATGCACCGAGAGCCCATGGGGAAATCCATGAGGAACATTCTTGTCTAGAACATTCCTTCTATGAGGGGGCTTTTCACCAGAAGAGGGGACCAGGGAGTTGTGGAGGGCACTGAGGGACAGGTGAGAAAGACAGCAGAAGATACCGCAACCTGCCCAAAGTTCTCATCACTTTGAAAGGGGTTAAGTCATTCTTGAACAGTTTATTGCTCATCAATTGTAATTAAATATGTTTATATTAAATTATGTTCTGTAATTAATGTAAAATCCTTTAGCCTGTGCTGTTATTAGAACCAGATGCTGAAGTACCAACAATATTTCAACATGACGGTGCTGCCTCGCCAGCTGTCTAACTGTAATTACTTTAATCTCAGCTTGTTATCTAATTATCACCTTTGTAAAGGGAAAAGTACTCTCTAATGCTTACTGATTGTTTCAGATGATGATGAAGAGCGGGGGAACAGCTGTCAGAGATCGCAGGCCCTGCTTATCACAACGAAGGAACTTATCCTGAAGCCTATTCAGGGCCAAACTGCTATAAAAAGATGTCCCAGGAGGGAACAGGGGACTGGCCAGTAAGGGGAGACAGTTGGTGTGGTGTGTGGGTGAGGCCCCTGTGGACAGAGTGTCACGTGACACCTGCCTCTTTCAGGGATGGCTGGGGGACAGGTTGCTTGATACACTTAAGACTCTGTTGTCTCGTCTGTAACACAGAGACAGTGACAATACTGAAATCTATCTCAGAGGATTGTTGTGAAGATTGAATGAGAGAATGCATATGAAGCCCTCGGCACGAAATGTATATACTTACGGTAATAAATGTTAACTATTCTCTTCTTTTAAAAAATATCAATGTTGGTTTTCTCTATTTCCATTTTAGCCTCTACGACCAAATCAGAAACCACTGAAATGGGTATGTAAATACCAGCAATGTGCCATTATGAGTGCGTTTCCCAAATTATGTTTTAAAATTTTATCCTTTGGGGACTGAAACTTTGCATTGCTTATTCAAAAAGGGCTCACCAAACTAGTCAAGAGTATAAATATTATAAAACATATGGTCAGGGAAATCTTGAAGCTCTTAAGGGGAAGAAACAGTTTTTGGAATACCTTTCAGTACTTTCTGTACGGATTTGCACGTCAGCATTTGATGCAATAACTGTAGTCCATTCCCAAATAACCATCAAATCCATTTCCTTGGGATGTTGATTAAATTTTTACTATCCTCCCATGCTTTCCCTCTCAGGGGCCTCACTCCCACCAGAAGGGAGTTGGCGCCAGTCTCCCTGCCGTGAAAATAGTATGGCTGCCTCTCCCATTAGACTGTGAGCCCCTCAAGGGCAGCACAGCACCGTGGTCATTTATACATTCTGAGGGTATTGGCTTGACTGGCATGTATTTTGTCCTCAGTGAATGTTTCTTGAAAGAACTAAAGAAAATAATTTGTTCTCGGGCCATGCTGGATCACCCAGTGTTTTCCTTCCCCAGAAGCACAGCCTCCTGGGGATGAGTGGCAGATCTCAGTCTCTAGGATTTCTTGCCACACTTCACTGAGTCCTCAAACCAGGAAACTGCAAAGCAAGCTGCAGGGAAGACATATCCTAGCACCCAGGGGGGTCTGGCAGTAATGGTGATGAGTGGGCTGTGTCTGGTTTAGCAGCAATAGGAACACCCTGAGGCATGTCCCCCACCCCAGGAGGGCAAAGGTGTGGAAATTTCATGTCAGAAATGCCTGGGGACAAAGAGGGTTGCTTTGTGAGAGGAGCTCCCACCATTAATCAGAAAAGCATAACCATCACAAACTCCACGTAAACTCCCTTCAGTAGAAGGTCTGAGCCAGACTCTGGAGTGAGAGTACCTTTGGCTATTGAGGGAAATATCCTAAAATGAGAGAAATAACCCAACACCAGAGCCATCAAGAAATCTCTGCCTGTAGCCTCATCCCCCATCTCTTCCCTCGTAGTTCCTCTCTCTCCTGCAATAAACCAGCTATGGTAGAGGATGTGAGGCAGCCTAGCAGAGGCGTCCCATGTGGGTAACATCCCTTTGCTGGTTCCTAGCACAGTAAGTTGTATAAGCAGAGAAGCAATGGTTAGGAGGGCAGCCGTTAGTGGGCTGTCCAGGTTTTGGTCCTGGCTCTACTGCTTACTGAAGGTGTCATTTCAGGCACACTACTTAGCTTTTCTGGTCTTCATTCCCTCATTTCTGAAGAGGGGATAATAGTGCTTCACTCAGAGGCTGTTGTGAGGTACAAAGGACTTAGAAAAGGGCCCATGTCGTGTGCTCAGCAGATGTCAGTTATTAAAAGGCACTTAGTAAATACTAAAGAATTTTTAACAGGGGCCTTTTGTAAGTTAATGCTTCTATCTTTGCTTATTTTAAAAAATAAACTATACTCTTTTCAACTGAACTGGAAATACCTTACCAAATAAGATGCATTTACAGAAATCTCTTTCACTAGAAATAGAAAAGTAAGGCAAATAGAAAGAAGGAAAAAGACACAAAGCATGAACCCAACATTGTAACTGCTGTTGAGAATGGCAGTAAATCTGCGCTTCCTGACACCCAATAAAACAAGGGGAACAAGATGAGCTGCATAATTCCTATTATGTGATAAAAGAAAACATTATTTTTTTCCAGAGAATCAGATATTTTTTCTCTCAAATTAAATTCTAAAAGAATTTAAAGTAATTTACCAAAGAGCTGTGAACAACAAAACCAGAAGAATGTTAGCCTGGAAAGGGGGGATTTGTCTGTTTTGCTCTTGACCAGTGCTTGGCACATGTGGGTGCTCAGTGACTAAACACAAGTGTTTTCAGTAGCAGGTTTTTCTTGCATAAGAGTCAGCATCCTGCCCTGATGATGGTATAAAAGAATGATTCCAATGATCAGGTGGGAGCCAGTGTGGAGGACAGAGCTGAGCGGGTCTGCCACTGGGGGGGTGTTGACTTGGGAGCAGGCAGTAGGTCTCATGGCTCCCCTGCTTGCTCACAATGCTGTCCCTGACCCCCCACAACCTCTGCTGCATTCTCTTTCCAGGGGTCTCTTCCCTTGTTCCCCCATCTCAGGCTTACTGAACAGACTCTTTCTGTAGCTTCCCCGAGGGGGGCAGGTGAGAATGGACCTCCTATGACCCTCAGCCTGCATGAGATTTTCCCTGCTGGGGTGGCCTTGGGCTGTCCCAGTCAGGCAAGCCTCCCGCAGGGCTTGGTCTTCAGTTCTCCTGCCGAGTAGCATCTCAGACACTCCAGACAGGGCCACACTCCCTCTGGTAGGTTTGCATTTCAGGGCTTCTGTTACCATATGGTGACTCCATCAGTCTGAAGGCCTCAGTTAAAATATTATGATCTGTCTCTTTGAGCCCAAGGAAATCTCATTATAAATAAAGTAATCTCATTTGCGGGTGTGTTCTATAACCCACAGGCTCGGAAATGTTCCGATACAGCATGCCTGGGAAGTTGGGCTGTCAGATTAATACATTGTGTGAAAATTGGGGCCAGAGGTCATCAGTCTCCTGATACACAAATCTCCCTCTGAGAATCTCATTTCATTCAGACTATCAGTTAGATTAGAAATGCCCTAATTATCCCACTGAAATTAAATTACTTTATGTTAGGGTGATATAATGAACAACCATAAAGAGGATATATACAACCAATCATCTTATTAGTCACAGCAAGACCAGACTATACACTAAACGGACCTTGCTGATTATTGTCAGCTAGTCCCTGTCACACATAAAAAAAGGCAAGGGAAAGAGGAAAAAGGAGCGGTTAGTGTTGGTTCTGCCTCTGGCTGTTCTTGTGTGTTTTTCCTGGATAGGTGTGGGTTCCTGTGCTAAGGTGCTAAGAATTTCTCCCCAAAGGCACCAACTCGGGTCCTTAAGCGTGAAAGAGCTATAAGGGATCCACTGAGCTCTAGACCTTCTTTGCCCCTATGGCATTGTGAGGCCTCATGACTTAAAGGACAGCACCAGGCATCCATTGCCCTGCTCTTCTTTATTCCGGAAACCTTTCCAGTACCTGTCAAGTGATATGGCTCTGCTGCTAGGGTACACTTGTGGTCCATAGGAAGATTAACTTGTAGCAGTTGCATTTATTAAAGTAAATAGTATTAGCTGCTGTAATGAATTACCACCAAATCTCATGACTTAACACAACAAAAGTTTATTTCTTGTTTAAATCACTAATGCAGGTCATTGTGTGTGTGTGTATGTGTGTGTGTGTGTGGTGAGTGTGTGTGTGTGTGTGTGTGTGTGTGCGTTACTCTGTCCATGCAATTACTAAAGAACCCACCTTGTGACTCTGCCCCCTGTAGGTCAGATTTCTCAATGGTGGGACTATCGACATTTTGGGGCTAGCTAATTCTTCGTTATGGAGGCTGTTCTGTGCATTGTATGATGTTTAGCCTCTACCCACCAGGTTCTAGTAGAATACCCTAGTATAACAACCAAAACTGTCTCCAGACGTTGCCAGATGTCCCTGGGAGAGGGCGACAAAGTTGCCCCCAGTTGAGAACCACTGATCTAAGTCAATGGAGACTTCTCCATTCATCACAGAGGTGGCAAAAATCAGAGCAAGGAAGATTCTGCAGGAGGTTTTCATAGGCCAAGCCTGGAAGCAACACATGTCATTTTCACCCACACTCTGCTGCACAGAAATCACATGGCCTCACCTAACTGAAAGGGTGGCTGGAAATGTAGTCTACAAATATCCCCGGGAGGAAAGGAAAATAGGGTTTATTGAATGTGTAGCACTCCCTGCCATACTGACCTTGTTCAAAGATAAACCATGGATATACCAGAACCTGAGATTTGGTACCTTCCTTTACGGGCATCTGATGTCTTCAAGTCTGCTGGTTGTCACCATGGGAACTCACCCACCTAGACCTACCTTTTTGGCTCTGATGGGGTCATGTGCAACCACTACTGGGGAGCACCAATATAAATTTTTATAGAAACAAAGGGATGGCAGGCAACTGAGCCGCTCTGGCAGATTGGGCAGAGGGCAAGGGGCAGAGCTCTGGGTGGGCTATATTTATGCAACATGGTTACAATAGAATTGTTATAAACAGAAAAAAATACTGATAGCAGTTTAAAAATTAACACCATTACCTTAAGTAGATCTTTTGATTAAATGATAAGCAAATATGAAATAATTTAACAAAATGAGCATGTTATAGGCTGCGTGTTTGTGTCTCCTAACCCCACTCCCCACCCCAAATTCATATGTTGAAATCCTGACTCCCAGTAGGATGATATTAGGAGGTGGGGCCTTTAGGGGGTGATTAGGTTTAGATAAGGTAAGATGGGATTAGTGTCCTTGTGGGAAGAGAAGGAGACTAGCGCTCACCATCAGCCAGGTGAGGACACAGCAAGAGGGTAGCCATCTGTAAACCAGGAAGCGAGTCCTCAACAGAACAAAATCTACTGGCACCTTGATCTTGGACCTCCCAGCTTCCAGAACTGTGAGAAATAAATATTTGTTGTTTAAGCCACCCAGTCTATGGTAGTCTGTTATAACAACCCATACTAAGACAGGATACAATGTACTTCAACTCTTAAATAAATACATCACCACATAAGGTGAGCTCTATTTCTACGTAAGGCAAGACTGTGTTCAGACAATTTGGTCCTTTGGATAACCAGTTCTTTTCCAACATACAAACACATAGACAGTGACTGGAGGTTTAAAATTTTAAATTACTATCATTTTTTTAAAAGCACGCACTTGAACTTCTCTCTTATGTAGAGGATACATAGCTAGATATAGTTGGAAAGAGATCACCAGGTGTGTGCTGATGACCTCATTTATTGGAGTCAGCACCTTATTACTGTCAGTGCTGTTGTCTGTGTTGATGGGTATTTTCCCAGAAAGATGAAGGGATATGTTGCCTGGTTTGCCAACTTACTGCCCATATGACAACATCACGCTTTAAAGTTGTGCTACTAGGTAATGCTGCGGTGGAAAGAGTTTTGGGGTAGGAGACTGGTGCCCTGAATTCCTAAGTTGACTGTGCCATTGCCCTTGTGATTGTGGGTGAGTCAGGTCACTGACAGAGCAGGCAAGGCTCTGATCACCTACTTTCCTTGATGGTTTTTTGGCAAACAGCTCATACCGCCCCTACCACTGCCTCCAATATGGCTGCCATGCCATAAAGATATTTTCTAATGGCATGATACCATCTTTCTATTCTCATACCTGCTTACAACTTTTCCGTTGCATCCAATTTGCATTTCAAATAAAGACAAAACTCGTTTGCATGTCCTGCAAAACGCTATGGGGTCTGGCCCTTTTGCAGGCTCCTCTGGTGCCATGCTCACACTTGCTCACCAACCTTAATGTACACCGGCCTTTTTTCCAGTGCCTGCATCATAGGGCTCCATGCTGTGCTCTCCGCCTTGAGGGCCTTCCCCATCTCTCTTCTCTTGGTTAACTCTTCCTTCCTTTATAGTTCTCAGCTGAAAGGTCACTTCCTCACGTGTATCTTCTGGATGCCCTGACTAGGTCTATTTCCCTTCTCCTGGGCTCTCGCAGTACCACCCACAGTATAGCATTATCAGAGTTGTAATTTTTCATTTGTTGGTATAATTATTTGAATGCATCTCTGTCACCTGATTGTAAGCATCACGAGAGCCATGACCGATAGCTTTGCTCACTGTTGCATCTAACGGCCAGGCACATAGTAGGTGGTGAGACATTTCTCTTTCATGAATGAATTAACAATTTGGACTGTTTCGAAATTAGTCAGCCAGGCTTGATACTAAAATTTGACCTGTTTGATTCACTGTAAAGCTGCCAACATTTTAGAAATGGGATTCCTATATTCTCAGGGTGTGCCATCAAGAAAGCTAAGGTGGTCAGTGGAAACGGCATGGCATTCAGTGATATCTTTGTCAGTATTACTTCATCATTTCTACTGGAAATCTTAATAGAGCCGCCAAACCCCGTATTCTTCCAAAACCTTTTACTGAAAATGCATGTACCTGGGCAATCCAGCTGCAGCGAGCAACCCCGGGGAGCCTGACTATAGTAGAAGGTGTGGTTTGCAGGGAAATAGCCTGGTTTGGGGGAGGAGAAGACTACTGATCATGAAGCAGTGACTCCAGGGCTCTTAGCTCACTAATTCCCTTCCCAGATTCAGGAATGAGGTGAGCGGTCTGTGAGTGTCTACATGTGGAAGTTGGAGGAAGATTTGGCTGCCCCTGGAGAGACTCAGCCTCTTATGATTCACTGCATGAGGCCGGCCCCTCTCTACTCTGAACAGAGTGAGGTATGAAGTCATTTCCAGAGCAGCGTCTATTAAATTCCATTACATGGTGCTTTTCAATTTAAGGGGAAAGACCTTTGCAGAAACTAATTTGCAGTTGCTTTAATCATGGAGCTCAGAGACGGCACACTTTTCCCATTGCTGCAACTAAAAAGGCTCGCTGGTTTTGCAGATTGGGCCCTCCCCACTCCTCCATCTTGGCTCCTGGATTCCTTCTGTGGTTGTTGCACATCTCCTAATTTTTGCAATGTTTGAGACAAAAAGGAAGTAATTACATTCAGTCGTCCTAGTGAATGTAAATGAATCAGAACTCATTTGAAAACACCCAGAGGTAAAACAAATGGGATCACTGTGGGGTTGTTTCTTCTCCCCTGCCAGTCTCTCCTGCCTCCCGGGGACTGTCTCTTGTGCTCCACTGGGTTGTCCTTGACCTGGAGAAGGGCAACTGGGAGCCATAGGAAGTGAAAAACTCTTGATTAGGAGTTAGGAAACCTGGGTCTAGTTCTTCTGTTTACCAAATTTAGTCCTGTAGGAAATTCATTAAACCTTTAGGGATATCTCATTTATCAAATGAAGATAATAACTCATACCTTAAAGCGCACATAGAGTTTGAGGGGAAGGTGAGGTGAAATAAAACATGGAAAGCATGTAAAGTCTGTCTAAAGGTAAGGGGTAATAATGGAGTTGGTGATAACGGTATATCCAAGATTATTGAAGAGCAGTTGTCTCAGTCAAAAGACTTCTTTGCTGACCCAAATCTCCCCGAGGTAAATTTCACAGCTGCTTGAAATCTTGGGGGGTTGAAGCTTTGTGGCCTCTGGAATCTCCTGTGAAAATAGAAAAATTCCAGAAAGAATCAGATTCTAAATAATTCATTTTTAGTCATCAACATTTAGCAGAGACTTACAGTTTATCAGATAACCATTGGCTTCTTGGGGAGAAGAATAAAGAGACTTAGATGTGAGGTCAAGTGGATTTTATAAGCTGGAAATTTTGTGGGGGTGCTGGGGGAACTGGGGTTGGTTTGAATATCTTCATATTATGGTGTTCTGACACTGCTCCACACAGACTTGGGTAAAACAAGGTACGGGGATGAAGGATAGCTCATCAGGTACTGGATTAAGTATTTCATTTGTTTAGTGAATGTTAGTCATTGTTTTTGACTAATGACAATTGAAACGTGCTTCGTATGACTGTAGGAAACACCTCCCCTATAGCACACACATTGCAGAAGCTGAAAATGCCAGATACTTGTTTTGTCAGCCTCCTTTGCAGCTAGGATGCTGGTGCACCATCCAGACTTTGTCAGTGATCTGCCCGCGGCCGTGAATCAGCAGCTGCTGACACATTGAAGTTGGGACTGTGCAAAATCCAATCTGGTAGTTGTGGTGGACCTATGGTGGCTACATCCCGCTTGAGATGGCAGCCATGACAGTAACCCTGGTGTCAACATCCAGAGTATGTCCTGGGATAGTGGCCGTGACAGAGGTTTCTTCAGGGGACTCACTCTGTGATGTGATTTGGAGTGTTTTTCCTGGCAACCTGAGCTTTAAACCTGTTCTCTAGGGCTTCTGGAGATCTGTGAGCTCTCTAGACTCCTTTTAATAAATCTCCTTTCTTCTTAAATTAGCCAGACTTCATATCTGTGGATTGCAAAGGAAAATCATGATGATCACACATATATAATGTGCTTAAATCCTCACCACAACCCTATGAGGTAATGTATCTATTGCTTACATTTATGATAATGAAGCTGAAGTACCGGGATGGGGGTCAGGCAAGGCTGAGTAGCAGAGTAGATATGTCAAAACAGGACCATTGAATGTCAGCATCTGCGCTCTTTCCCTGGGGCAAGATGAGTGTGAGGGATGCTGAGAAAGATCTCCCACCATTACCTGCTGAGAGGACAGGGGTGTGGCCTGACTAAACTGGTGCAGGAGAAAGGAAGACTGGGCAACCAAGCTGCTGGGCCACCCCTACTAATATATGCAAAGTTCTTTGTAAACTACAGAAGGGGCCATCAAAATGTATGGCACCACCAGAGCAATAACTGCAATGATGATGATGATGGTGATGGTGTCTGGTTAGGGAGTAAAGGCTCCCATTATTCAATGGCACATTCCACAGGTGCTATGAAGCAGCCAGGATTTTCTGAGTCCTCTCTAGCCATATTTTTCAAGAGAACTCAATTTACTCCCTCTTACTACAGTGGAAATTTCTGCCCTTTTTGTTTTCAGCCCCAGCAGCAAGAGGTAAAAGGCACTCACACCCTGGCTAGTTCACAGAGGTTCCCTGAGAGGGAAACCTTTTGATTCAAGGCTCAGGATGGGTTCCTTTTCCTCTAGAAGACTTGAAGAACTGCCTCTGTAGCTTGGCTCACAGAAACAATCTTCCTGTTTTGAAGATTCTGGATGTGGTTGTAGTTACTGCTGCAGGGGTTGTTTTCTCTCCAACCCACCCAAAAAATCTGCCCAGAACTCTGAAATTAAACACACACTTGGTAAACTTTATGACTGTGTGATAAAATATACCAAAATGGAGTTATAACAAAGTACGTTGGTGACTGCCAAACTGCCACAGCAGCAGTGAGGGACTCTGCTTATTGATTTGGTAGTGTAGGAATATTTCATTTTACTTGCCCATGTGCATCTGAAGTAAACAAATTTTACTTAAACTTCTTCAACAAGTCAATTCAGGGAAGGCATTCATCTTGGAGTATGTGTCGTGTTAAAATAACTGACAGCCGCAGAAAACATTCTTGCTTTTCCCTTACTTGCCATTAGAAATTGAATTTTATTCCACCATTAGCCCATAGGATCTGTTTTAAAAGAAAGGTCCACTCAATGGAAAAACCTGGTTGGCATCGGTGAAACATGTGTGCCAAACCTTCAGCTGGGTATTTAGGCTGGTGGGAGGGTTCCCAGCCTACTGGCCAGTTAGGTGGTATATGGACTCTGGGTCACACTTTATCCTACTGTGCCTCTGACCAGGTTCTTGAATAGCTTATACATAGAAAGTCAAGGGGAAGAGGTTCAAGAATAGAATAGTTTAAGGACTGGGAAGAACAGTCCCTGTGGCAAAATAAAATTGGAGGAGAGCAAAAAAATAACACACTGCTGTTATTTCCTGCTTCTGTAAGGTTTTCTTAGTCCGGCTGTTACTGGCAAAGGAAGCATAATGGATGAAAAATGGTGAAGGTTTTGCAGCATTTCTGATATGCTTTGTAAGTTTCATAATTGTGAGGTAAGAGTCCAATAAGGATGACAACCCCTGGGAAATAGGGGGATCCTTGTTCTTGTAATGGGCAGTGGTGACAGGTGACAGGACAGTGGTTTTGTAAAGTGGAGCAGACTACCTGGGTTGGAACCATGGCATACAGGGCAAAGGACCTAGCCTTCCCGTGCCTCAGTTTCCTCATCTGAAAATGGGGGCAATATGGTATTAACCTCATGGGGTTCTTGTGCAATGCACTTAGAAGAATGGTTCATGCATAGTCAGTGCCAAAAGAGTATTAGCCGTTATTATTATTAGCATCGTCACAGTTGTGCTCTCCAAACAGTGCCAGTCCACCACTGAGTGGGCCTTTCTGTTAAAACAAACCCTATGGGCTAATGGTGGAATGAAATTCAGGAAGTAAGGGAAAAGCAAAATAGAACAATTTGAATGGCCCCAGAACTCTCCCTTTGCCAGTCACATATCACTCCTCCTCTCAGTGGTTTTAGATGTTCCCTAATAAAATTTCCATTTTCCTATGAGAGGGGCCCCTTTTCCAGCTATTTCTGCTGACTCCTCAAGAGGCTGGCTCAGTCTTTAATGGGAATGGGATCCACCAGAATACCTGGGTTTGGGGAAGGGAAACAGCTGGTCAGAGAATGAGTGGCTGATGTCACCACCTGGCCCAGACCAGGTTGCTCTATGGGTCAGATTTGGGATCCTCTCCTTCCAGGTGTCTCCATCAAGACAGGAGGAAGAATTTATCTCTCCATCATTGTTGGGATTCCCAAGTTTCTCTTTCCTGTTGCTTCTCTTTGCATTTGAGTGGTGTGTTTCATTTGTCAAAGATCTTTCACTGTATGATGTCCATTGAGCCTCACAAAGACCTAGTGAGGTGAGAAGGCAGACATTGTCACTCCCTTTAAGGTAACTGAAATCCAGAGAGGTTAAGTAGTATCCAGGGTCACACAGGTAATTACAGAACCTAAACCCGAATTCAAATCTCTTTCCACTCTGTCACTTGGGTTTCCAAAGGATAGGAGCCTTCACACTGCACTAAAGTGACCCTCCAATGTAGTCACATATTCCTTTGAGCTCTGACTATCTTTTTATCTGAACCAAACTCAATCTTGAATGGGTACAATGCCCTTATTAAAGAGTTTGCTGTTTACTTACATGCTAACCTTCACTTTGTAGGGAAAGAAATGATCAAGTATTTTCATACTTTCAGCAAGTTTCAAACTCCTTGAATCTAGAAAGTAATGTCAAATGGAGGCTCAGAACACTGATTCTGGCATCAGGGTGTCTGGATTCAAATCCTACTCTGTCAATCAGTTGTGTGACTTTGGGAAATTTATTTAGCATCTCTAGGTTTCCCATTTCTTTTTTTTCAGAATGGAGATAGGAATAGCCCTATATCATAGGTTAACTGAGAATTAAATGAAGTAGGTATTATGAGAGAGATGGGAACAAAATCAGGAGGCAGTGGTATCACTGACAGGGAAGGTGAACAAGGGTGAACTCTGTTGTGAGGCCAAGGGGATGGAGATTGGATTTGTTGACATGAGGTCACTGGAGACGTTGACTAGAACTCTTAGTGCAGTGTTGGGGCATAACTCCTATAGGGGGTTGGGGTGACATTGACAAGTACATGCCAACTGCAGAGACAGAGACAAAAAGCATCGACAGCTCCTTTAAGAAATGTTTTTGTAAAGTGGTTAAGAGATAGCTGGAAAGTAATGGGTGGTGTGTAATCAAGGGAAACCATAACATATATGCATATATGAGGTGTGAAAATTAAGTTCACGAACTTGTTTCAACGATGTTGCTAACTTTTTTTGATATCAGAGGGATTATTCATTATGAATTTGTACCAACTGGACATACAATTAACCAAGTTTACTATTTGGAAGTGCTGAAAAGGCTGCGTGAAAAAGTTAGACGACCTGAACTTTTCTCCAACAATTCATGGCTCTTGCATCATGACAACGCACCAGCTCACACAACACTGTCTGTGAGGGAGTTTTTAGCCAGTAAACAAATAACTGTATTGGAACACCCTCCTTACTCACCTGATTGGGCCCCAATGGCTTCTTTCTTTACTCGAAAATAAAAGAAATATTGAAAAGCAGATATTTTGATGATGTTCAGGACATCAAGGGTAAGTAAGAGAAAGGTTTATTTTCCCGTCACACAGCAGTCTAGGTGGAGGGTCTGGGGCTGACAGGGGAGCTCAGCAGTGTTGAGGGGAGAGCCGGAGCCAGATCATGCAGGGTGTTTTTGACCAAAGGAAGGGCTTTGGATTTTTATTCTAAGTTCATTGAAGATATCAGAAGGGACACAGAAGAAGGCAGTGTGTGGACATCATGAAGGAGGGTGGGGAGGGCCCCAGGGAATCCATGTCTTACTAATGTCTAGAAAGCTGAGAAAGTGATGAAGTGGAAAGGGGCAGGAGGTTCCTTCACCTTTGTCCCTTGAGCGCAGGGGAGCTCTGGGCACCCACCTGCGTGCTCCCAGGTGTGTGGGCCTGTTTGTGGGGAAAAAGAGGAGAGAGGGTGTGACTTCATTTCACTCTGTGTTCCGAAGTTCTTGTTGCTTCTTGAGCAGTTAATTGCCCTCGGTGCTTTATATTTTTTAAGAAATTATGTTTTGTACTTTTTTAAAAATTATTTTTTATTTTTCAATTATAGTTGGCATTCAATATTATTTTATATTTGTTTTAGGTGTACAGCGTAGTGGTTAGACATTTATATAATTTATGAAGTGATGCCTCAATTAGTCTAGTACCCACCCGTCACTATATATAGTTATTACAATGTTATTGACTATGTTCCCCACACGGTGCTTTATATCCTTGTGACTATTTTGTAACTACCAGTTTGTACTTCTTAATCCCTTCACTTTTTTGACCCACTCCCCCAACCTCCCTCCCATCTGGTAACCATCAGTTCATTCTTTGTATCTATGCGTCATTTCTGTTTTGTTGTTGTTGTTGTTGATTTTGTTTTTTAGATTCCACATAGAAGTGAGACCATATGGTATTTATCTCTCTCTGTCTGACTTATGTCACTTGGCATAATACCCTCTAGGTCCATCCATGTTGTCACAAATGCCACCCTAAACGAGTTCGATCTTGGAAGCTTCACATTTTACACCAGGTCATCTACACACACACACATGCATACACACGTACACACGCATGCACACACATGTACACACACATGCAAACTAATTGGGGCACAGGCTTTAGAATTCAGGTAGACTTGGGTTTAAGCCCCAGTGACTGTATTTATTTGCTACGTGTCTTTGAGAAGTGAATTAACCTATTGCAGCCACAATTTCCTCCTCTATAAAATGGTGATACAAGTAGAATACCCTTCGTAGAGTTGTTGTGAAGATCAAATTAGAGAGAACGTGCAAAGCACAGTTTCTAGCATGTAGTAAGTGCTCAGTATATTACAGCTATCATGGTTATCAAGCTTAATAAGTAATAGCTATCATCATCATCAACATTTTACCTTTTTCCAAGAAATTTCTTTTATCTAATAAGACAAACTAACCAAACATCTCAAAAGGTACATTTGCATTTCAAAAAATATCTGTATTTGGAGCCAGCTTGTCTCCGCCTCTCCAGGACTGATCAGGCAGCCTGGAGTCTGAGAGGAAGTTATTGGTGACGCTTTTCAATGGGAAACCACCTGTCCACCCTTTTGTGCTCTCCTCAGAGAAATCTGTTGTCCTGGAACGTCTTTTCTTTAGAGAGCAATTTGGCTGCTAAAATAAAGCTAGGCTCCTTTGTGTCTAAGTGCACCCTGGTTCCAGGGCTCGGCGTGGGGGTGGAACAGCTTGCCATTGGCAGGTGATGGTGGAGTTTCCTGCTGGCGGCCCCATCTTCTCCTCGCAGAGCCACGTGAAGCCGTGCAGTCTGTTGGTGAACACTTCCACATGTGTAAATGTGTGCTGCTCCTGACAGGCTCTCCCAAGGATCTGATTTGAATCTTGTTTCCCACTTTGAGAGGCTACATGGCTCTGTGTCATAGGGAGAGACAGAATCGCCTTCTGGCTGGACCTCCTTTCAAGAATGAGGACATTCCAGTTCTCCCTGAGAAGGGTGTGAGTAGCTGCAGGTGTGAGTAGCCGTTCCAGAGTTTCTGGAGCCCTGGGCTGGGAGGCTATTTAATGTGGAGAATAGGTGTTCAAGTTTCTGCCTCAGATATTATCAGGCTTGAATCCCAACTCAACTTTTGGGAGCTGTGTAACTTTGGACAATTCACCCCCTGAACCCAGTTTTCTTCTCTATAAAATGAATGCCTGGCACATAGTAAGTGCTCAGTGAACAGTAAGTCATTGATAAGACTTGGGTTCTAGTCTTGGTTGTGTCATTAACTGGCTGAGTAGCATTGCCTAGGTCATTTCACCTTGTCGTTATGATAGGTGGAAGGTGTGGGTTACTCAGAAGTCCTTTCTTGCTCTAAGGGTCTTAGGTTTTTTAATGGCTGGAGGCTTCTGGACAAGGAGAGGGGCAGGTAGCCAAGTTCATGAGCTGTCCTGAAGGCCCACTATGTGCAGGCTCAGAGTGCACAGAGAAGAAAAGGGAGAGGCCTGCTTCTGGAGTGTTCACAGATCAAATAAGAACAAGCCCGAAAGAGCACTATAGCTCATAAGCTGCTTTCATGGGTAAAGGGTGGAGAGACAGAGGTAGAGACTCAAGTCTGTAGGGGAACTCGTTAAGGACAGAATTTTCAACTGAGACTTGAAGGCTGTACCAGGTAGATATGTATTTGGCTGAAGTGACAGAAAACCCTACTACCGTGTTCCCCGAAAATAAGACATATCCTGAAAATAAGCCCCAGTTAAGATCGTGAGCCAGACGGACACATTTAGTACGTTATGACGATGTTCCAGAAGATTACATGACTGTATTTGAATAAATGTAGATTGTTGTACATGAAAAAATAAGACATCCCCTGAAAATACTCCCTAAAGCATCTTTTGGAACAAAAATTAATATAAGACCCAGTCTTATTTTCGGGGAAATATGGTATAAGACTCAGTCTTATTTTCGGGGAAACACGGTAAGAGTGGCTTAAACTACAAAGGCATCTAACATTTAATGTTGAAAGATGATGTGAGAGATGGGAGGTCCAGAGATGGTCTGGTGGCCCAACAATGTCATAAGTGACTCAGCTGCCATTCATCTCTCTGCCCTACCCTTAACAGAAAGTTGGTATCACTCCCTCATGGTTACACTATGGCTGCGTTCACTCCAGCCATCACATCTGCCTAGTTAGTGCCCAAGCCAGAAGCAAGGGGGCACCTTCTTCCCTGCCCATCTCTTTCTTTTCAGGAAGGAAAATCTCTAACAGAAGTCCTGTAGACTTTCTCTAATACCTCATTGGCCCAAACTGGGTCACAAGTCCTTGCCCCAACCAATCATTAGTGGGGGTAATGTGGTTGCCGTAACTGGCTTGGAATAATTGTGAGTCCTTCAAATTGAGCATCCACAGGAAAAAGGCAGTGAGCTGTGTGAGCGACCAACACCATCCTGCCTTGATGGAGAAATGGACAAGGTAGCTGAGGGCTCAAAGCCAAGAGAACAAAAGAGCAAGAGGAGCAGAACATGCAAAGGTGCAAAGGTGCAGGAGACAACCTGGGTGGCTGGGATTACTGGTGGTTCATTACTGCAGATACACAGCACAGGTGGGCAAGGTCTCATATAACATTTCATTCCTGGAGCTGGGTGGGCTGTAGGCAGTGGGGCGCCACTGAAAGATACTGAGCAAGTGAGTGAGTGCAGGAGCAGATGGAAAAATCAGGTGTGTGGAGGTCCCCTGTATTTTAGAAACTGAGTAGAGCCATTCTAAGACAGGCAGTGATGTCGCTAATAAACTCTGAAGACTCTGTTCAGATGATTATAATTGACGAGAGAGTATACATGACCTTAGTCAATGAATTTGCTCATGGAGGCTAAGGTTCTGTCACACCTGCACCTCACCTCTCCCATCTGCCCTGGGCCCAGCCTTCAGGCCCACACTCCCCAGTGCTGAAATAACCCAGCACTTTATGTTGTAGGTGAGGGCGACTGTGTCTGTTTATAGAGGAGAAAACTGAGGCTGGAAGTGGGTAAGGGGCATGCTAGTGAATTTTGGGGGTAGGATTTGAACCCAGAGCTTGTCTTTCCCAATCCACCATGCTACTTTATGACCTTAGAGGAGGGCACCCCTCTCAACTCAGCCAAGATGTTTGCTAAACCTAAGCTTTTTCTGTTCCCACCTCTCCTCTCCACTTCCTGTGGTCCAACCCAGGAATCAGGGGGAAAGGGAAAGTCCTGACTGACTCTTGCATTATCGTCAGGAAACAAAGCTGCCTTTTGTTATCCTATTGTGGCCCTCTTGGTTGCAATTCACATAAGCCATAGGACCACAGGTTCCCCTGTCTTTCTGCAAATGTTAGGGAAGGTGCGTGTGGGAAGGTAACACAATGTCCACCTTTCTGCCCTGCCGTACGGCACACGGCCTCTTCCCTTCAGAACCATATTTGTTGCTGTTGGGAGTTACTGTCCTAATTCTCTATTTTCCATTTAGTTGTTGTGATTTAATCCAAGTACTACATCACTACATGCTTCTAAACTGGAGGATGCCAGCCCCAGTTCTTGGAGGGAGAATGCAAAACAAAAGTACAAGTTTATTACAAGACTTGGAAGAACCAAGTACTTTAATTAAAACCATCCCTCTCCCACAAACATGGAAGAAAAGAAGAGCAGGGGAGGGGAGAAGGGACCCAGGAAAAACAGTCCAGTCCCTGAAGTTTCACCCGGGTGGGGCTAAGGAGTGGACCTGCAGCTATGGCAGCCTCTCCTCCTGTCCCCCAGTGGCTCCAGGCCGTCCTCCAAGCTCCCCAGGTACTGTGTGTATGATGCTTCTGAAGGTCATGGTGAGGTCAGGTACCCTCCTGGTGTGAATTGCCATGCAGAGAATGCCACGGCGGTGTGCACACCTCCATCGCCCACGGGACCAAGTCCTCTCGCCCAGGGGTCCTTGCACACACAGTGTGTACTTCTTACAGGGATGCGACCTGTAGGAGTTTGTGTCCAGCCTCTGGCACGTCTCCCGCACCACATGGCTGGGCTCCCTGGAGCTCAGCACCTTTTTTCTTTTCCAGGTGTACAAAACAATGTAATAGTTAGACATTTACACCCCTCACAAAGTGATAACCCCCACCCCCCAATCTACCCCTCTGACATCGTGTGTAGCTGTTACAATACCATTGACTATATTCCCTATGCTGTACTCTACATCATGTGACCATATATATATATATTTGACATTCAGTAGTATTCTACTTCAACTTCAGGTGTATAGCACAGTGGTCAGGCATCTGCACTCGATGAAGTGATTCCCTGATAAGTCCAGTGCCCATCTGGTATCCTGCATAATCTTTACGACATTATTGATTATATTCCCCATGCTGTATTTCATATCCCTGTGACCATATTGTGACTACTAATTTGTACTTTCTAATCCCTTCGCCTTCTCCCCCATCCCAACTCCCCTCCCATGTAACAACCATCAGTTTTTTTTTCCCTATATCTCTGAGTCTATTTTTGGTTTGTTGGCTTGTTTATTCTGGTCTTTAGATTCCACATATAATTGAGAGCATATGGCACTTGTCTTTCTCACTCTGACTTATTTCACTTAGCATAATATTCTCTAGGCCCATCCATATTTTTGCAAATGGTAAGATTTCATTCTTTTTTATGGCCGAGTAATACTCCATTGTATAAATGTACCACAATTTCTTTTTGCAATCATCTATTGATGGGAATTTCGGTTGTTTTCATGTCTTGGCTATGGTGAATAGTGCTGCAATAAACATAGGGGTGCATATATTTTTTCAAATTAGTGTTTTGGATTCCTTTGGATAGATCCCCAGGAGTAGAATTGCTGTATCATAAGGTAATTCTATTAATTTTTTGAGGTACCTCCATAATGTTTTACATAAGTGGCTGCACCAGTTTGCAATCCCACTGACAGTGCACGAGGGTTCCCTTTTCTCCACATCCTCACCAGCACTTGTCATTTGTTGATTTATTGATGATAGCCATTCTGACTGGAGTGAGGTGGTATCTCATTGTGGTTTTTATTTGCATTTCTCTAATGATTAATGACAATGAGCATTTTTTCCTATGACTGTTGGCCATCTTTGAGTTTAGCATAAGGGGAAAGGTGAAGGGATTTGGAAGCAGCTGGTAACCACAAGATGGCCTCAGGGTTTTTCTTTTGAAAATTAATTTGGGGAAGGTATTCTATAATGTTGTAAAGATTTTGTTGGGTATCCGATGGACATGCGTCCTATTTGGGAGACCACCTCAGGGATACTGTGGATACCTGATCATGGCATTGTACATCAGAAGCTAAACATTAATGAATGCCAACTATAATTTTATATATATAATGTGATGGTTCAGTGTGAGGTCGGAGGGATAGTGGATGGGGGGAGGGGGGTTCACAGTATGAGGGATATAAATGATGAACGTCTAAGTATTACCTTGTTTTGTACACCTGAAACTAATAAATAAATTAATTAATAAAAATAAAAAAAAAATAAAAAAATAAAATAAAATGTAGGGACCCTGGTTTGACTTCCCCGGAGTCTTTGTTTATAGCCCTGCCCTGGCTGCCCACCATTTGAACAGACTCTCCCCAGCTCCGTTCGCGATGCCGCTTATTGAACGGCCTAAGGCAGAGCTCTCTCAAAAAGTCCAAGAATCTTCTGCCACCCCCTGCCAGCCCTGGCTGGTTCCCTTTGCGGTTCCACTGCTGCTGCTGCTGGGGGTGGTGAGAGAGTCCCCAGGGCCACACGAGGGGGCTGGGTTAGAGGTGGTGGTCCTTGACTCTGGGCTGGGTGGGGGCGTAGGCTCTTTGGCTCTTTGGTCCTCGGGCTGCTGATCTGCCTGGCAGAACCTGGAGCATCTGGCTGAACCCCCTGAGTTGGGGACGGACTACGGCTCTTGGGGTCAGGGGCACAGAAGGGTCTTGCCACGATGGTGCGGCACTGCACGTTGGGTTTCTTCGTATGGGTTTCTCAAGATGAGGTATGTGGCCATAATGCTGTTATACCTACTACCCGTTAATGAGTCCTGGACCTGGTCCCTCAAAGCCCAGGTTCATCGTCTCCTCTGTCACCCACGGGCCCATGTGATCACAGGGCAGCTCACTGTAAGGCCTGAGTTCCTCCTCCTGGCCCATGTGTAGCCTTGGGTCCCTCATGATTTGTTTTAAAGTTTCTCTGTCCCTGAAGTCAAGGATCATCCATTTCTTTAAAATGTTTTTGCATTCTAAAGATGGGAAAAGTGGCACGTGGTATTTCCCACCCAGTATCCGCTGCCACAGCTCCCAGAGGCCCTTTCCCATGAACGGCAGGGTGCCAGTGACCATCTTATAGACCACTCCTAGGCTCTCTAGATCTACCACAGGGCCATCATAGTTTGACCCAGGAAGAGCTCTGGGGCAGCATAGAGAGGCTGCCACAGAATGTGTGCTCAACTTACTGCCCGTAAACCGAGTCCTGAGTCCAAAGTCCACAGTTTCAATGTTCATATGCGCGTCAAAGAGTATGTTCGCTGACTTCAGGTCCCTATGGACAGTGCCCCTCTGGTGGCAGTCTGCACAGCGGGTGCTGGCTTCTGGAAAATGCCGTAGGCCTCATTCTCGGGCCTGGGGCCGTGATCCTGCAGGTAATGGATCACGTCCCCTTCCTCCACTACAGTGCTCCATAACGAGGAGTAACGTTTCCTTGGTGTCAGGCACTTGTTTAGCTTGACTGTATTCCAATGATTCAGGCCTTCCTCAGGGGACTTCCCGCAGTGGACATTTCTGGAGGCTGAGGGGCCCCACTGATTAATGACTTTGGCAGCCACCTCTCTCCAGGCCAGAATGTACCAGTCCAACCTCACCTTGGCGAAGCTGCCCTGGCTAGTGGTGTTCAGGAGCTCGTAATGGCCAATACGGGGCTCCCCGTCAGCAGAGATGGCTGCAAGGTTGTGAGACGTGGTGACTTGCTAAGTACACTAACTGACAATACTAGCAATGCTTTCTAACTATGCAAACAAACAAGACTAACTATGCTAACTAACTGTACTAACAATGCTATCTAAAAACACTAACAAAAAAGAGAAAAACAAAGAAAATAGTGAAAAAATAAAGGGGGAAAAATGAGAAAAACACGAAAACTTCACCTGCCTAGTCCAGCCTGCTGGAGTGATATCAAGGAAAAGCAAGTGTTTTGGTGTCTGTGGATTCTGCCTTGAATCCTGGGTCCATCCACCTCTTACTTGTGTGTCTTTGGGCAAATCCTTTAACTTGTCTGAGCCTTAGTTTCCTCATGTGTAAATTGAGGCTTTAATACGGCATAAAATTGCTATGAAAATCAAGTGTATGAACACATGTAAACTGTCTAGCCCACGGTAGTTGCTAAATCAATGCTAGCTTCTTTATTCTCTTAAGAGAGAGATTTATCTGGGGGTAGGCAGGAGCAGTGAGAGTTAAAGCTATAAGAGAAGTTGCACAACCATGGTACAAAGTCCATCTTTCCGCGAAGATATCCCGTGTTCAGGGTTTGCAGATATGCCTTTAATTGCAGGGGCAGCAAACCTGTAAGAAAAGCCTCTTCCCTCCACAAAGTGGCCTGTCGGAGCTTCCCCTCTCACTCCTTCTGCGGTTGCTTCAAGGCAAGGGGCCTCGCAGGCTCTGAGATAGACTCTTCTTTTGCTCGGCCTGGGATCCCCAGGATCACCTGTGTCATCCTTGCACTGATCAGAGTAAGACTGGATCCAAGGTGCCCTTCCTTCTGTGGCCCCGTGGGGGAAATCTCAGGGACATTATAAGAATGAAAATTCAACACAAGCCTTAGGAAGAAAGAGAAAAGATGCCATACCTTGCCCTTCTGCTCAACTTGAAGACACTCAATTTAAGGCTGTGGTCCTAATGGATAGCTTCTGAGAAATTTCATTTTGCTCTGAGCTAATCCTTCTCTCTAACTTAAAACTATCAGGCCATACTTGGAAAAGGAAATTTGCTTTTTGCAAGTATCTGGAAAAGTGTAAAGATTTCCAGCCACGTATTCTGCCTGGTTCGACATTCTTCCAAAAGCCTGCCTTGATTTGAGAATGGAGAAACTAGCCTTATCTCAGGTCTGTGTTTTCAGCACAACAGCTAATGGAAAAGCCACAGTGCCTGACGGTGTGGCTTCTCTGTGCTGACTTCTAATCTCCTGTGGGATTCACAAAGTGATTGATGCGTATTTAGTGAGAGGCTGCTGTGATCCCTGATGGTGCTGGGTACCAAAAGGACATACAGAGGAAGAGTTAAGGCATGGCAACCTGCTCTCAAGAAGTGGGGAGAGCTTATAACGTTGGGGAAGCTTGTACCCTTGCTGTATCCCACCTTTCACCCAATGGCACTCCATGACCAGATAAGTTATCATCCATAATGGGACCCTTTCAAGAGTAAAAGTATTAATAATTGTATCAGGACAATAGACATAAACTGAGCAATCTGGCCACCGTGCTTAGTATAATTTCAAGAGCTATGTAGATGCTTACCAAGTCTAAATAGGGTAAATGAATGAAGACCTGCTCTCTTTCTCTCTCTCTGAAATATTTACTCATGTTAGTTGAAACCTATCAAAAATGAGATTTTGCTCCATTTTCACCAATTAGAGAAGTGGGGGTGGAGTGGAGGGAGTAGGGCATGATCTAGATATCAACAGAGTAGCATCACAGATGGACAGACTCCAGTCAGTACCTGTCACAACACAATGCATGCTGGGCCAAGTCAGCCAAATCGCAGCAGAGTTGGAATAAATCGCTCCCAGCCCAGCCCTGGACCAGAACAGTGGGCTCAGAATGCGGATGAGTAAAAAGAGCAGGGAGCTTGTGTTGAGCTAAATAAGTGAAGAAACTTTTTGTGCCAGTGAGTTCCAGCAACACTGGCCATTAGGGCCCCACTCCAAAGTCTACCAGCCAAAAATCTCCAAGAAGCTTGATGATGCTGCGAGCTCGAGACAAGTTTCACAAGCGGCTGAGCATTTCTCCTCCGTTTTGGGGTAACAGTTTTTACAAGTGACATTTTGTTTCAAAGTCTTGTCCATCCATCAACCCTTGTCTATCCTTCTGTTACCTTCCCAAGTCAGCAGTGCCTCTTCCCAGCCCACCTGGCAGCAGATGTTCTGACAGCCACCACTGTGTGTCCCGCGTCCTCCGAGTGGCAGAACGGGAAATCTCAGGCGACGTTCACCTGGAAACGCTTAGCCCTCAACAGCTGCGGCCCCTTGATTACCTTGCCCGCCTCGGCAGCTCCGTGCGGCCACCGTATCTATTGCTTGTCAATTCGGTTTAGCCATGACTTTGACTGACTGGATTGAGGGGAGTGGAAGTGGGGTGTGGGCGAATGGTTAAAATTAATTGCTACATAAGAAAAAATTGAAAGATAATTATTCCTGCTTTCCTGTCAGTGCTCGAGGGTAGATGACCTCATTAACTTGCAGCTTGTACACAATTCAATTACTAGGAGATGGAAAATACATTTTTAATTACCTCGGTGGCCTGCGTACCATTCATCTCCATTTGCACAGCTTTTTTTTTTTTTTTTTAAACTGTTGTGCTCTGAAGAAGTAGCACCATCTTAGGAAGCTTGTCATAAAAGTCGGTTCCTGGCTCCTATTATTCTTGGTTAAGGTGGGATATTCAATGTGCGAGATTAACCCCTTGATGCCAGCTGAGTTGCAAGATAATCCTTGCTGTAGTAATGTGCTTTTCATTAGCTTGTTATGTCAGAAACTGCCCAGCTTCTAGTGAGAGAGAATTAAGAAGGATAAAATTGTGTGTTTGTTTTCCAGTACGGAAAGGAGAAACTAAAAGCCTGTGGAAAGCATGGGAATCAGGAAGGTGGGCCAATACCACATGCAGATGGATCCCAAAGGAGAATTCCAGTCTTATTCTGATGTTTGTTATTTCACTGATTGAATGAAACGATGACTTAATTATCTTAAGTGTATTGCTTGGCATACTTTCTTTTTTTGTTTTCAAATTCCCCAACTTAGAAAACGGTCTAAGCTGTGGGTGGTTTTGCAGCAGTTCGTGTGTGTGTGTGTGTTGTCTGTTATTGCTCACAGGATCAATTGTGTTCTGAAGAATAACTGTCACCTCCCTGCCTCTCAGTCTCCTGTCCCCAAAGTGCCCTGGGCCTGGTTCCCAAATACTCTCAAACAAGGTCAACAGGATAAAATCATATATGTGAGACCTGCTCCCACTACACACAGCCACGCAACCACTGGCAGGTTGTTCTTCCCTCTACTCTGCAAATACAGAATCGTAGAGGTGAGTCTAATTATACTCACAAACTACAGTTAATCTACATATTTGGGAATTTAGGAGCCGTATTTGCAAAGGCAGCCTATTTATTTGTGTGAATGCCATGGATATTGTTTCATTAATCGTGATGGCCATGTGCCTTGACTAATAGGACCAACAAGTACATGTAGTATGTTTTGAAAAATTTGGATGACTCTTTGAATTGATTTGCTATTGCAACTATTTGGATATAGCATCATGATCACAATATGGCTCTTGAACCATATAGGAAATACCTAATTAACACAGTGAGAGAGGTGTTAATCCTGCCAACACCAGATTTGTAAAAGGGGTACTGGCTCCCGGAAAATGCCGCAGGCCTCATTCTCGGACCTGGGGCCATGGTCCTGCAGGTAATGGAACACGTCCACTCCACTACAGTGCTCCATAATGAGGAGTAACGTTTCCTTGGTGTCAGTCACTCGATGAGCTGACTGTATTCCAGTGATTCAGGCCTTCCTTCCTCTCTACCATCCTCTCTTTAGGCATTCATACATGAGCTCAAGAACACTGACTGAATTCTAGTTGGGCAAGGGATGGATAAGAGACACCCCGTTTTCATGGGGCTCAAGGTCTAGCAGGTGAGGTTGACATGTAAATCACAATGTGACATGATAAGTGTGACAATGAAGTATTCCCATGTAATTAAGAAGAGCCTATGATGAACTTTTCTAAAAGTGTTTAGGAAGGCTTTTTGTTCCAATAGGACTTGTTTTGCTTCTAGCTCATGGTCTGGGGGAGAATTTCGAATTCTATTGAGTCATCTGTGGTTAGCTCTCTGAAAGATGGGTCCAGAGTTCAAGGGACCTTAAGAAGTTAAGGTGGTTTTGAGAAGGGGCCAGATCTGAAATGCCACTCCCCTAGAGGTTCCCTAAAGGAACCTTGTCTGAGGACCTTCACTTCACTGAGGACCTTGTCTGTACAATTATGAGAATTTATCACTGAAAGACTTGTGTAGGATTACCCATAGTTCCATCCAGTGGTGTGCTTTAAATGTTTAACAAGTGACTCTCTAAAAAATAAAAGTTTATTATAAATTTTACGACATAAAATATGTATGAATCACAACTTACAAGTGATATTGACATATGCAACACATTTTATTGTAAATCTCATACAGTCAGCTGATTACCACAGAATGCTGTAATTGATTTTTGCTGAACTCTTGTATCTGTAGCCAACCTGTGGTTGCAATCCAACCATAATTCAATAAAATCAGAGTGCAGATAAATGTGTGATTACAGTCTGATTTAGCAAAAAAGTTGCTCACCTTGATGAATGAGTACAAAATGCAACATGAATGACACATTAAAGACGTATATCAGAACTTTACTCATTTGCCAAAGGCATGAGATTATCTTTTTAGTGAGGCACATAATAGTTTTCAAATATCGGAAGACTCTTTCCTCAATTTTTTGGTGTGATTCACAATGTAACAGCTACAAAGATGGCACAGTTTAAGTTAATGCACATTATTAACATTTTCTTTATCACCTTCTTAGGTCTAGACAATGGACCAAACAATATTTCAAGCGCTGATGTGTAGCATTTGCTGAATTCCGTGGTGTAAACACTTCCACTGTAGCCAGTTTCAAGATATCAAATGAGAGGTCATGGCATGCAGAGTTGTAAAGAGATATGCAGCAGGGTACCAGTATGTGGTATATATGTATATATATATATATATGTGTATATATATATATATATATATATATATATATATATATAGTTAGTAGAGAAATGTAGTAAATTAATTAGGAAGTAAGGAGTTTTGAATACTATATTTATTACCTTTGTTTTTACTATCATTTATTTGATTGTCACAGTTGCCACCTGTTACTTCATATTTGGCAACTTCCTGCATGGAGTTTTTCATTCCAGTCCCAGGACTTTTGGAAGACCTCTTGCAGTGCATATACATTCTCTATAAATATTCACAAATGGCTTCTTTAGAAGGACAGAATTATATATAAAGACTGGAGGCTTTGGAGTCAGACAGACCAGAGTTTGAAATTTGGGTCTTTCACTTACAGGTCATTAGGGATTGGCCAAGTGACTTATATCTCTGGGCCTCTATTTCTTTGTCTGTAAAATGGAAACAATGGTACCGAACTTTCACACTTGTTGAAAGGTTAAATGAGATAATTTGGGGGTGCTTAACACAGAGCCCTGCATGGAGACAATGGGTGATAAGTGGCAGCTCTTACTATTAATAATAAATAATAGCCTACACATACTAGATGTGTTGAACTCAAATACTTTTTTTCCTATTAAATGGAGAGGTTGAGAGGCATATGCTCTGGTGTACAGGGGCCATGTGAGGATTCAGTCTCTACTTCCTGATACCCAACCTTGAATTCTGTGCCTTGGAATGAACCGGGTCACAGAAATAAGAGTCAGGGATCCCAGTCAGTGTGTACTTGACACTGGGTGAGGGGAACATTTCAAATTGACTTCTTGTTTTTATTTTCTTATTTCAAAAGTAATAAATCTTTATTATAGAAACCTTAGAAAATATAGAGAAGCCCAAATCACCAGTAATTCCACACTCTTCCATAAATAATAACTTCTATGAACACTTTGGTGTTTTTCTTCATGCACTAATTATTTTCTTTTGTAAGAATTGAATAATACTATAACACTATTTTGTATTTTAATTTCTTCTAATTAACAATATCATGAACATCTTCAATGTTAGTAAATATTCTCCCCCAACAGTAATTTTAATGACAATATAGTGTGTGATTCTAGAAGGTACCTCAATATGTGTATCAAGCGTATTATTGGACATTTGTGTTATTATTTGGACATGGTTAGACATTTATGTTAGTGTAATATTTTCTACAATCAGGTATCTCTTCTTCAGAAGAGAATTTTCCAGGTCAAAAGGAATGCACATTTTAAATTTTATATTAAAAGAACCCCAAAACCTCTGTTAACTTTGAGGTTCTTTTGGCCTCATCGGTAGAGAAGGTGGTGGTCACACCTGGCTCGTGAGAAGGAATCTCAGACTCAGTGAGGCTGGGAGCTACAGACCTTGCTCTAGTTTCCATTCACCTTCCTCAGTTTTTCTTTCTCAGGACTCTATAGCTTCCTAAAGTATATGACAAAGGGAGAAAAGGCTACTAGAGCTTTGACTGCCATTCTATGGGGGGAGAAAGTCCTGGTCCCTGAAATACCTCCTCTGTCTCCAAGTTCCTCACTGTGCTCGTGACACACAGATGACTTTCTATTCCTAACGCACCTCATCCTTTCCAACTTTTCTGCCTTTGCTGATGGCAGCTCTTCTCCCAGCCTCCTGGTTAAAATAAACTCTCAGACCGCCCGTGACATGCATCTTCAGTGAAACCTTCCCCTATTCCATGCATTTGGTTACTGTTGCCTGGTCTTACACTTGTGTTTTCCATACTTGCACTGTTGCTGTTTGGTGCAGTGCTGCTCTCCTCCACCGGAATGTAGAAAGTGTGGGATCAGGGCTGTGTCTTAATGTTGGGTTTGTTTTCATAATGCCAGTGCCAGCACAGGAAGGCTTGTGCACAATAAGTGATTAATACGTGCCTATTTAGTGCAACTGATTGATGGTTGGAGGTAGGTACGAACCAGATGCGGTGTGGTACTGTGGAGCTGCCCTTTATAAAACAGATCAACATGGGCACTGGTGGATGTGAGGTTGGAAGCCCAGAGCCTTGCCCCCCCCAGTCAGTTTGCCCTTCACCCGACCCAGGCACATCCACAGAACCCTGGGGGATCCTTCCTGAACTTGAATCAGAAGACCTGGCTTTGAATCCTTGCTCTGCTGCTGTGTGACCTTGGACAAGTATCATGTGCACATTGGATGTGTTAATTCCTACCTCACAGCATAGTTAGGAGGAGTAAGGAATATGACGTAACCAAAACCACGTAGCACAGTGCCTGTTGCCTAGTAAGTGCTTATTTCCTTCTCTCCCTCTTAATCTCCCTCCCTCAGCTCTCTCCTCTTCTCTTTGTTTGGCTAAGAAAGCTTCTTAGTCTAGGTTTCTAAATGGAATGGGCCCATCCAGTTCAGGGGCTGGTGCTGTCCCACCTTTCCCGCCTCCGTCTCCGACGGTGACCCTGTCCAGTCTCTGGTTCTGTTTCTGATGGAGCGGTCGTAACACTGGGTGGAAGCACAGGGTCGCCAATGCCCCGACACATCTCTGACTCTGTTTTCATTTTAAAGTCTTAAGTGCCCCTTCTGAGTAGAGACAAGGCCATCATGAGGGGCCTTGTGGAGAAGCCACTGAGTCTATTGGGGGACATTCAGTGTCCCAAATAGGGGCTCCTGTCACTAACAGTTTGGTATAGTGGTTAAGGATGAAACCTTTGGGATCAGAAAACATAGGTTCTAATCGTGACCACCCCTCTTAGATCTGTGTCTTTGGGCAAGTCACCTAAGCACTCCATGCCTCAGTTTCTTCATCTGTAAAGTGAGAATTACAAGAGTAATAGTGCTGTCCTTGCAAGATTGTCGGGAGGATCCACGGAGGGAATGTAAAATGTTTAACAAATATTAACATTCTTTCAAAATGTAATCATATTTCAAACATACTCATAGAGACTCCTTTTCAAACTAAATGACACCCTTACCTATTAACTGGTAAATGCACCCAGATGGCCCAGAAGAGGTGGCACCACGTTGGGGTGTGCTCAGAACAGTACCTTGGACATAGTCAGTATTAGCTATTATTATTCTGCAAATATTTATTAAGAACTTAATAATTACCATATAGTACAACACAATGCAATGAATAATTATACTATACAATAAATAATTACACTATATTCAAATACATTTAACACAGTATAAACAATTGTACAATAGACAATTATATAATTGGTTTAACCGAAAAGATGCTCAAACTCACTAATAATAAAAATGGGGACTAAGACAATGAAATGCTACTTTCCGTTTTTTTTCACGTTGGCCAAGATTAAAAACAACAATAGTACTCGTGTTGTTGAGAAGGAACAGACGCTCTTTGGCACTGTTGCTGGGAGTAGCATGACATTAAGTATAGACACCCTTTTGAAGTAGCATAGTACTTTTCAGAATTTATCCTAAGGAAATGATTAGTTTTTTAAAGCTGTAATTTCAAGGCTTTTCATTGTAGCATTTCTATGGTTACAAAAAAAAAATGTGAAACAACTTAAAGGTCCATCAGTAGGGGCATAATTTAAAAAATTTTTATATTCTAATACTATGCTGCCATTAAACAGTATAACATAAATTTATATTTCTTTACACAGGAAGATTGCATACTTTATTAAGTGATAAGAGCAGGTTGTAAAACAACATATTATGGCACCACTCCTCGTCTGTTTAATAGTGTGTCTTGATGTATGTGTATGGGCATGCATGTGTGCACATAGTAAAAATTCTGGAAGTACTGTGTTGCCCTGAAAATAAGACCTAGCCAGACCATCAGCTCTAATGCGTATTTTGGAGCAAAAATTAATAAAAGACCCAGTGTTATATTATATTGTATTATATTATATTATATTATACCCAGTATTGTATTATATTATACTATACTATACTATACTATACTATACTATACTATACTATACTACACTATACTATACTATATTATATTACATTATATTATATTAAAGACCCGGTCTTATAGTAAAATAAGGCCAGGTCTTATATTAATTTTTGCTCCAAAAGATGCATTAGAGCTGATTGTCCATCTAGGTCTTATTTTCAGGGAAACATAGTATGTAACATGAAAAATTTAAAAGTGGGGGAATTTTAGAAGATGTACTTTATTCTTGAAACAGCTCTATAGAATTTGAAATTTTATAATAAATATGTGCTTATTTTATAATCAGAAGAAAAGAATAAAGCTATTTTCTCTCATTCATCAAAGAAAAAGGAACTATTGTTTGTAAGGTGAGGTGCTGTGTGATTAAGACAAGCGCCCAGTCTTGGGGTACAGAGAGCTATAGGGGATAGGCAATGGAGTGGGGTATAAGTGACCAGAGACTCATTCAGCTACGTGGCAGGGAGGAGCTTCATAGAGGAAAGGACATTTGAGCTTGGCTTTGAAGGATAAGAATCAGTGCGACATACAACAAGCATTGGGATTGATAAAGCCATCTGTGTATAAACTGCTTATAGTCTGAACTAAAATGATGAGTTTTCCTCCCAGAATTGCCTCTCAGGAAAGAAGCTACCTTATATTCAAGTCTTTGAACTTTCCTCATATTATGGGATTCTTCTTCAATTGTTTTATTTTGAAAAATCACATGAGCCTGAAATGACCTAAGTTAACATTTGTTTTAGATGTTTATAGAGGTTCCCAGTAGTGATTTAGGAATTAATCCTTTGGTTGTGACTTCACAATGGCAACTGTTAGAATTTGTCGTAAATGAGCCTTTTAGAAATCACATTACAAAGCACTGTGGTTACAGTGAAGATCATGAATATACATACAAGTATGAATAAATAAATAAATAAAACCAATAATAATGTTATGTGAAAATAGTACTTGCGGTTTAGGATAAAATTTTCCTGTTAGCATCACACACAGATTTAAAAGTGCTGCATTCAAATAACTTAGATGGAAACAAAGATGAAGTTCTCTTGAAAAGTTCTCTTGAAGTTCTCTGACTCAAAAAAGGTTCTAATGATGATGAAGACTGATGTTAGAATAAAATTATTTCATGAAATATGAAAGTGGAAAAAGCATTATTTCAAAATCAATGGATGATTTTTACCTATGCATTTTTACATGTGAATGTGTAACTAAGTTTAAATATTATATAAGTAAGCATTTGGCTATTTTATATCCCTAATAGTTTTTTTCCCTGGTTTTCTTATTCGAAAAGTGTGAGATTGGCGTTTAGGGAGTTGCTTTATATTCAGATAATATGATATTTCCTGTGTTCAATATACATATTCCTTTGTTCTGATATCTATGTTATATTCACCTTGTGATACTCTTATAAGTACTAATACCAGCTTTGTCCACCTACTATGAATTGTAGCATGTGTCTTTTATAACTTTAGCTTTATTCCTCATGATAACCCTGCAAGGCTTTGTGTTAGTTGGCTGCCATAACAAAGTACCACAAATGGAATGGCTTAAAAAATAAGAATTAATTGTCGCACAGTTCTGGAGGTTAGAGGTCCCATATCAAGGTGTCCACAGTATTGGTTTCCTCTGAAGGCCGTGAGGGAGACTCTGCTTCTCCCCTTGCTTCTGGTGGTTTGCTGGCACTCTTTGTGTTCCTTGGCCTATAGAAGCATCGCCCCCAATCTCTGCTTCATCTTCACGTGGCCTTCTCCCTGTGTGCCTGTCTGTCTCCAGATTTCCCCTTTGTGTAAGGACGCTGGTCATATTGATGGAGGGCCCACCCTAATGATCTCTCTTAAACGAGATTACCTATGTTAAGAGCCTTCCTGTAATAAGGTTACTTTCTGAGGTACTGGGGGCATGAATTTTGGAGGAACACAGTTTAGACTATAGCAGCAGGTACACTGTTGCCCTTCTAACAGGTGAGGAAATTGAGACTTGAAATTGTACAATTAGAAAGTGGTGGAGCAAGGAATTGAACCCAGCTTGGTCTGGAGCCGGCCCTTTTGCCTGCTTTGCTCTGCTCTGCTCTGCTCTGCTCTGCTCTGCCATGCCACCTTCCCAAGGTCTGTGCGGACTGCCGGATATTGCCTTATGGAAATTCTCTCAGAAGCCATGGGGTCTGTGGGGTTTTATCTGAAAAGCTGATGCTGCAGTTAAACTCTTTCATCCTAATAGCATTATGTCCAGTTGTGAACCAGAGTATAAGTAGATAAGCTGTACTGTCTTCACCCTTAAGAAATCTCATAGCTAAAACCCAAGGTTGTAGTTCTTCCCTTTGTTCATTTACTATTTGTTAGGCGCCTGAAGTATTTCGGTAATGCTGAGAAAACATTAAAAGACAGGACCCTGGCTCTCATTCATCCCTGTTGCTAGTCTGAGTTGTGTATAATCAAATTAAAATTAAAAATGGGAAGCCCACATGTGAAAATAAATTTGACTTGGAAATAATGGCAGAACTTTGGATTTTTAATTAGTTTCAGAAAAATAAACCCACCCCATTCTCAGTGCTTTAGGGCTTCCTCTGGCTTGATAGTACTTTTTTGAAGAACAGATTTGGGAAGGAAATCTTGGTACCTTTCAGGATTCTGAAAGAGCCGGCAGGTTTTCACTATTTTTAAGATGGCGGGAGAGCAGCCATTAATTGAATTGTGTGTCTGACTCTGTGCCCAACCCTGGTTGATGTTCTGTCAACCAGCAAAAGTTTACTGGATTTTGCTGTGCTGTGTACAGGCCAAGTACTAGAAGGTACCAGGCCCACAACACGACTGAAGTTGTGCTGGGGAGCTAGCACATGTGTCTGAGGGCAAAGGAGGAAGCTGGAGATGAGAGAGGTCACAGGTGGTGAGCAGCACCTGCTGAGGGCGGCATCAGGCAGAACGTGAGTATGGCTAGGCCTTGAAGGATATGGGCCTAGGGCATGGAAGACTGTGAGCAGGAAAGCTCTTGGCCTGTTTGGGCCCTAGGAGCATTGTGTAGAGCAGAAGTAGGAGAGAAAGCAGGACAGGTCGGTTGGGATCAGGAGTATTGAATGGCTGCACATAACTAGGGGGAACAGAGAGTCTTGGGAGCTTTCACAGATAATAGGGTCTTCCTGTCCGGATGTGGTGTCTATAGGTGGGGAGGGACCCCATGGATTCATCATTGTGCTGGATCCCAGGCCTCTTCCTCGGTACCTGGAGTTTGAGATCTTCACCTCTGTCCTGTATTAAGAGTGGAGATGCTGCCCCTCTTGTGTTTTCTGCATCTTTTGAGGTATTTTCTTATTCCTGCTCCTCATTCCCATTGATTTGCTTCCCTCTGAAGTTTTCTGTTCACATTCTAGAAGGGGACTCCGAGTCTGATTGGCTTAACCATTATTTCCATTGGGCAGAATTTTTGTGCTGGCCACATCATAGGTCATGGTCAGCCTATAGTTGGACTGCTTTGGGGTCAGGTGCCCAGTGGTGGCCCAGGTAGTGTCTCTGTCTTTCCTCTGAATCAGACTTAGACTGCTTCCCATGGTAAGGGGTATGAAGATGGTCACGGTTGCTGTTGACATGCCTGGAATGGCAACCTACGGGGTACAGATTCTGAGTCTGTAGACAGTGAGCAGCGTCTCTAGGGTTATGAAGGAGTGCAAGCTGAACCCTGAGGTCTTCATGCTGAAAGGGAATTGTGCTCTGGTTAACCCCTGGCTGGGTTCAAACCATAGCCTGTTCACCTCCTACCATGTTTCCCCAAAAATAAGACCTAGCCAGACCATCAGCTCTAATTAATATAAGACAGGTCTTATTTTACTATATTATAAGACCCGGTATAATACAATACAATACAGTACAATACAATACAATACAATACAACACAATACAATACAATACTGGGTCTTATATTAATTTTTGCTCCAAAAGACGCATTAGAGCTGATGGTCCAGCTAGGTCTTATTTTCAGGGAACACGGTAGCAAGTACCTTCAGGCAGACTTAACCACTGTACGTCTCAGTGTTGAGATGGATACTAATGATAATAGTACCCACATCTCCAGAGAGCAGGGACTTCGTCTTATTTACTGCTGGACCCCCAGCACCTAGCACAGTGCCTCGCATGTAGTAGGTGCTCAGTACTTGTCTATCAAATAAGAATAGCTACACTTATTGAGCATGAACATTCCAAGTGCTGTTCTAAGCCTCTTACTCGTCCCAACTCATTACTCCTCACAAGGATGGCAAGAGGTAGATACTGTTACTACCTTCTTTGCTGCAGATGAAGAAACTGATAATCAGAAAGGTAAAGTCACATAGTGGAGACACCTACAAATAATCCAGGCGCCCTGACCATAGAGCCCGAGCTCTTAGCTACTATACTGTGTTCCTTTTGAGTATGTGATTAATTGGTAGACTTTATGAAGAGAATAAACTCTTAATGAATGGTAACCACTTTAAAAAGAAAAAGAAAACAGCCTCTCATTAAATGTAGTTTCTGAAGGCAATGAGAAAGAAAGAACAGCACCTCAATACTAGGTATTACACAAATGCTTTAGCTGGACAGTGTGTCTGTCCCTCTCTAGAAAGTTGGTATATTTAAAATAATTGTCAATAATAATTTAAAATAATTATTGTCAAATATTTTAAAATAATTGTCAAAAATAATTTAAAATAATTGTCAATTGACTGTATTCTATGCACTTTATATACATTAACTCAATTAGTTCTTCCAAAGATCCAATGAGGTAATTGTTTATTATGCCCCACTAAGAGAAGGAAAAAAGTAAGGCACAGAAAGGTTAAGTCGTTGCCCAATGTCACACAGCTGGTAAGAGATGCAGCTAGGATTTGAACTCAGATGGTCTGGCTCTTAACCTAGGCTAGACTGCCCCAGGAGAGTTTCCTATGTGGACTGGTCATGATGGCACATTCTAACAGTCTCACGTGCAACAATAGTAAGACTTTTTCAGAAAATCTTTGTTTCCCCCAAAACAAAACCAATAGTATTTTAAATTCTAGATGTGTGATTCAGAGTCGGCATGAAAACATCTCCAAGGGCTTCACAGGTTGTGTGCAATCTCTGCTTCATTTTGCATGCTTGCGGAACATTCTTTTTCTTTACTTTGTGGCTTTTAGCGTGTACACATTCACCTCTATTATCTCAAATATACTGTGAGCTCCTGAAGAGCCATTTTCTCATCCAGAGCTGCTTCATAACATGATCCCAACCACAGTGCCTTTCAAATCCGTATGAACTATTTAAATACAACTCATAACTTTTATGATTCATTCGTTTCATTTGCAGCTGTTGTGAGCATCTGTTCTGCTCAAGGCAACATGGAGGATTACAGAGGTGGGTGAGGCGGGATTCTTGCCACTGAGAGCTTAGAGTCCAGCAGGGCCAGTCAGTGATGAAAGCGACCAAACAACCAAACGCAGGCAGAAGAAAGGCAGAAAAAAGGAGTACTCAGCTAAGATATAAACCATGTGTTGTGGACATGCTTTGAATGGAGGGATTGATTTTGCACAGAGGTAAGAGGGTATTTTATCTGGATCAAAAGGAACAGTGATAATTTGGGGGGAAAGGAGGGCAAGGTCCTTGTAGGCGGGTGCTCAGAGATGAGGTGACAAAAGGAAGTTGGGACTAGATCATTAAAGATCTTAAATCGCAAGTGAAGGAGTATGAGCCATTGAAGGATTTTGAGCTGGAGAATGACACAATCACCTTGTATTTTAGGAAGATAAGTGGCTCTAGTGTGAAGGCTGCACTGGGGAAGAAGGGAATGGAGGCTGGGCGATCAGCTCCTAGGTCAGCACTTCAATAGCCCAAGTGCAGGATAAGGAGGTCTTAGGGCAGTGGAAGTGGGAATAGGAAGTGGAAGTAGATATGTGTTACTGTGGAAGTGAGATAGATGTAACCTCATTACTGAGCAGCTGTCAAAGGGGATGAAGGTGGAGGAACTGAAGATAATGAGTTTGGTTTCCACCAAGATGAGTTTCTGGTGATCGAGGAGCAATGGAGTGGGCCAGATGCTATTCTCCTTTCCCTTAACCCAGGGGCACTACACAGTAAAAGTCTGATGCCATGCATCCTACAGATGCGGTATTTGTCCTGTCCTTTGAAAAATACCTGAGAGAGGAAGATGCCCAGGACTTCTCTCCTGGATGCCGTGTTAGTCTGTGCCAGGGTGTATATCAAAGTCAATTCTACCCACACCAAACCCACTAGCCAGGAAGCAATTGGGGGTAGGGGTCATGTAAGCAGGTCAGGGTGAAGCAGATGTTTGAAGAAGCAAGTCAGAAAGGGAAGAATGTGGGAGAGCTGAGCCAGAGAAAGTGGGACGGCTCTAGAGTTCGAGCTCACTGATGAGGCCGGGGGAATTCCCCAACGCCCTGTGTCTGGCGGGGACACATGCTGAGGAGCACGAAGGTCTTTCTGCTCCTCCTTCACCTGAGCCTGGCTGCCAGGTTGATATCTGTGCACACAGTCTGCACTTTCCTTTTACTGTCATTCACTCCTCAAAGCTCTTGGTCTCTACGTAGGACAGGTGCCATATCAGTGCTGAAGATGCAAAGATGAATTCACACCAGGCTCTTTAGCCAAAGAGCTTGTAGTTCCGTCGGGGAGGCAAAAAAAAGAATGAAGGAGTTACAGAACTCCAAGAGGGAGTGATGCATTCAGTCTGGAGTGGGCAGTGTGTAGTTTGGTGGTCTCCGTCCCAGGGAGGGTGATATTGAACTGGATGAGGGCACACCCACCATGTGTGGGGAACAGACCTTAGGCAGGGGCCACAGCACAAACAGGTATGCAAGTGTCACTGGGGTAGAAAGCAAGAGTAGGGCGGGGATAGGAATTGTCCAAATGAAGAAGAGAGAGGAAAATGTATCCGGACCAGACTGTGGGGTTGGGGAGTTAGGCCGGGGAGACATGATCACACTGTGCTTTAGGTTTGCACGGTGGAGGAGAGACGAGAGGCAGGAGAGACAGGAGCTGTTATAAAAGCCCAGACAAAAGGTATTGATTTGAGGGAGGTGTTCTGGTGCTGGGCATGGGGAAGAGGCTGTGAAATCCTACTGACGATGTGGCATTTATAGAACTTGGTGACTGCGGATGAAGAAGGAACGCTGGGGAGATGGTGCGTCTCTGGTTGGCAGATCTGAGCCTATGTCCCCCACCTGCCTCATTGTTCTTCTGGATGCTGAAGGCTCACCACAGTCAATGACGTCATAAGTCCAATGATGATCCTGCCCTGTGTCCACTGCAGAGCTGGAGAGCTGCCCACAAGCACCCAGCCTTAACAAAAGCAGTCTTGTTAAACTGCCAGAGGAAAAGGGATTTCATTTTCATTTCACGAATCAAACTTGCGGTTTCAAGAAGGCTAGATTTTAGCCTGTGGTTGACTGAGGAGTCAGAAAGAGCTTCCATAGTAAAATGAGGGCAGCCGTTCAGGACTGGCCCTATCCGGCCCCTCACAAGGCCACAAGGGGAGGCTTTCGAGAGGACACTATTTGGAAACAACAACAGCAAAATGAATTGGGGGTGGGGAAGGGAGAGATGTCAAAAATCAGAAACAAAAAATCGCAGGCACAACTCCAAACCCGACTGTGGAGTTGCCAGGAGGCCAGGTGCTGCTGCTGGAAGCCTCGCTTTCCGCTTGGCATTGCCTTCCATCACGGCGGCCGTGTTCTGTGCCGGGACCCACAGGACCCAGGCTCCCCATTCGTGGACGCAGTCACAAGCATGGAAGGGCTCACTCAGGTGGTCTCAGAGAGAGAGAGAGAGGGAGAGAAGAAAGAAAGAGAGGGGCATCAGAAGGCTCTGTGGAGAAGGTCTAAGGGCTCAAGGGAGCATGGAAACAGGCCTGCCCTCTCTTTTTCCAGTTACTTCATTTCCTGGTTTCTGAGAGTGTCCTGAAGGGAAATAAAGGCTTCCTCCTGTCCAATTCTGCACATCTTTCCCAAGGCAGGAGCATATACTTGGTGCATAATTAAAAACTTAGTAGGTGGCCGCTATTATTATGAGAGGTTAGCATTAGATATTCTGGGAATGCCAATGGCAAGCCCCAAGTTGAGCTTTGCCCAGAGAAGGGGACTCCAGACCTGAATCTGAAAAGATAAGTAGGAACAAGTCAGGCAAGAGAGAGGTACCTGAAAGTTTCAGGTCTGAGAAAGCTGTCGTTCAAAAGTCGCCTTGGAAGCCTTGTCCACCATCAGCATTGCCATCGGCGACCAGTTCTGCAACAGGCATGATTGCACATTCTCCAGAGGGTCTTGAGAGTTAAGCTTTGCCTTTTGGGGGCGGCAGCATTTGTAAAATAATGAAAGGACTAAACCGCCACAAAAGCAATAAGCTTTGTGGTGGTATTCTGGCTTGTAATTTGCATTAGACATAATTACATTTCCTAAACATAAAAGGAAATATTGGTGATCTGCAGAGAGGAGGCCCTAACACACAAAGTCAGGTCTCTCTTGGTTCCCTGACCCATTAAGTGACAATTATGGTACCTGTGTTAAACATCTTCCAAGGGAAGTAACTTGCCAGAGGTCTGTGCTATTAATGCTTGAAATAATGGTATTTCCTCCCTCTAGTGCATAAATGTCAGCATTTATGATTTTAAATAATAGCACATAAAAGCCCAGCTCTGAACTATTTTCTGGCTTTCTTTGTCACACCAGTTTAGAATTTCAAGTCCTTTTCCTCCTTTATTTTTCCTCTAAATAACTGTTGATCCACTCTAGCAGCGAAGAGTAGGAATGGCTGCGTATAGCGGAGAATTAAAAATAGTGGGACTTAAACAAGCATGTAATGTTTTTCATATAAAAGAAGTACAGAGATAGACAGACATGGCTGGTACTCCCAGGACCCAGGCATCTTCTACCTTTCTGCTCCACCATTCTCTCACATGCCCTCTATCTTAACATCACCTGTGATTTAGCAAAGCTATTGGAACTTCGACCATCATGGCAGCAAGAGGGAGGAAGGGGAGAAGGACAGATAAGCAGAACTTCCAGTGCAATCAGCTTCCTTGAAGAGTTTTCCTGGGAGCCCCACACAACACTTCTGTGTAGATTTCAGGGTCATACCACCTGCAAGGGAGTCTGGAAAATGTAGTCATTCAGCTGAGTGATTATCACCCGGGATGACATTAGGGTTCTGTTACCAAAGAAGAGAAGAATGGGTGCTGGAAAGCAATCAGCCTTAGCAAAGCAAGATAACAGTTCCCTAAAATCCAGGGATCATACTTGTAATGAAGAGTGCGACGAGCTGTCAAGGTCCATGGTCAGGCTTTTAAAAAATAATTTAAAAGAACTTCTACCTTTTTCCTTTTAAAAAGCAACACAGTTTCATTGTTAGACATTTTTAAATTACAGGTTAGCAGAAAGATTACCATGAAAAAGCACCCTGACTCTATACTCTCAGCATCTTGGTAACTATCATTCCAGAACTTTCCCCATACATTCACATACATCCATATATTTTTAAATAACATGGGATTATACCGTAGAAACATTTATTCTATGCTCTTTTGACTTAACTAGTTAGGATGAGCGTTTTTTTTCTCTGTCAATAACGTTAGTCTACTTTAGACTTCTGATATTCCACTGAATGGATAATATAACTCTATTAACTAATCGGTCTCTTGTTGAGCATGTTTCTACCCTTTCAGTCAACAGTCCTGTAATTAATGCCTATATAGTAGCTACACCTCTGAACATGTTCGTGATGATTTATTTGGCACAGATACTTAAATACAGTGAGGGCCCCAAGAATGCACATATTTTAAAGACTCTAGGTGGGTGTGCCCAGCAGTGCTGAGGGGTGCCCTTTGGGACGGTCAGTTCACATACCCAGAGCAGACATCTTCCTTTGCACCTCAGATGAAGAAGCGCTGACACCTTTGGTAGCTCTGTAGCTGCTTTAGCCCCAAACCATTCATTCGGAAGCAACGTGCCCCACAGAAGCAATGAGCCCAACAGAGAATCTGGTGTGTGCCTGTGAAAGCCTTTGCTCACATTCCCCTCAGCCAGTAGTGGGGAAACTGCCCTGTGAACACATTTGGTTTGAAATGTTTTGCATCTTCTGAAGGCCACGGAGAAACAAAGTGGACACCAAGTGGGTAATGGAGAGCAAGAGGTACAAGGAGGGGAAGCAGGCCAGGGTCGCTGAGACACTAAGACACCATCTTCGCTCGGGCGGGAAGCAGCTGCCCACGTAGTCCAGCCTGATGCCAGCTGGCGAGCCCACCAGGCCGTTTCTCCCCGCCACTCGCCTGCCCCTGCTGATCTTGACACACGTGTAGTTCCCAGAACCGGGACTCTCCTGTGCGTACAGCTCAGTCCTGCTCCTGTGCTGGAGCCAGTCCAGCCCCTGCCCCTGTCCTCGGACCCCAGCCTGCTAAAGTGACTTTCTGATTTTGCTGAAGGACTGGGATTGAACACCTTTCACCTTGGCCCTTTCTCACCTCCAGGAAACAAAGCCACCTGGGTCAAAGTATTTCTGAGGAAAGACACTGTTCTTTGGGTCCTCTCAACCATCATCGTTTTCTCTGTCTGGTTCCTCGTCCCTGTCCTTTTTGCCAGGTTCCTTTAGTGAATAAAAGCCACCGAGAGAAGCAAGAAGAGAAAGGACAGGAGCTGTGAGTCTGTTGGGTGTACCTGTGGTTGAGGGACACCAGGAGATTTAGTTCAAGCAGCAGACTCGGAGCCCTCTTAAGTGCCAGGCATTGATGGCCACAGATTTTTATTTTTTAAAGGAGCCATGAAAACATTGAACCTGCCATCAAGGATCTTCCAGTGTGGCAGGAGAGATGGAAGCTCTCCTAAATATTTCCAGTAAACTGTGATGGGTTGTAGAAGAGGTACGGGTGGGGGCCGGGGGAGCGGGGCTTTCTGAGCAGAAGGATGCTAACTGTGCTGGGTGGGTCAGAAGGGCTTCACAGAAGAGGTTTCAGATGAACTGGGTACCGAAGAAGGAGGGGTTTTCCAAGTGGAAGGCGGAGGAGGGACAGCGGGGTGGAAGGATGGTGTGGGCAAAGGTGTGGAGATTTGACATTGGTGGTAAGTTTGGGGAAAACAGGAGATCTGTATCCTGAAGCTTGGGGTGCACAGAGAGTAATGGCAAGAGTGGGGTTAGGGGTCAGAGAGTAAAGAAGGGCCTTGATTATTAATTATGCGGCAAATTAGTCTTTGAGGAGAGTGGGAAAGGTTGGGTGGAGGAAGTATTTGAAGACGTGGAAAGGCAGAGGAACGGCCACCCCGTGTGGGATGGAGGATGGCGTGAACAGGTACTTGGAGGCATGGTTAGGGGTTGGTGAAAGGCCAGTCTGCTTGCCTGGAGTATTCATGTAGGGTGGTGTCGAGAGATGAGGCTGAAAATAGATCCATATGGGCAGTGCGGAGGCACTGGAAGATTTTGACTAAAAATGGGTATATTAAAGTAAATGTTTTAGGAGGATTCAGCAGGCTGATGAGAGACTGAAGACAATCACGTCAGTTAGGAGGTTCTAATAGAAACCGTAAATTCCATGTGAGAAAAAGCCCTTTTTGCTTCCTGCTTCTTTAAGCTACTGTTACCACAGGGACTCAGGAGAGATCATCAGAAAGCATATACGCAGGCTGTCTTATTTCAGTTCCCTACAGAAAGGGCTTTGCCAATTTCAATTTAAAGCTTTGTGTTTGCCTTTTATGAGTGCTAACATAAGAAGCCCTTTCTAAAGAATATTTTTGTATCTCTTGTAATTAAACACATTGGCAATCCTCTTGTGCAGCAACCATTCTGTAGTAACCACACAATCAATTTCTCTCAAATTCAGTTCCAAGAAGGAAACATGTCTATCAGACAAGCTTACATGTTACCTTAAGGACATCAGACAATGAGAAAGTGCTTAGCACTTTTTCCTTGGCTGCCAGGAAGCCCAGCACTCAATTTGCTTTGCCAGTATAATAAATATCTTCTTTTATGGCTCTCTGTTCTCTTTGTCGTTTGAGGCCTTTTCTTTTTAAAAAATGATATCCTGTTTTACTTATTCTTTTTATATGTCTTTGAATAATGTAAATACCTCAGATGTTTCTGGGAAATCTTAAATGAAATAATTTCTGGGAAAGGAGCTCTTACTGTGCTTTTCCATGCAGCCAGAAAACCTGTCTCCCCACCTCTCCTGTTGGCCCCAACTCATGTCTGGTCCTGGTGCCCGGCTTACTTCTCCATCAGTCGGTCCTGGCCAGTCTCCTTAGGAAGATACACTCACTCTGAGCTCATCTGCCTCTGTGAGCTGGCCCTTTTGGCTTGAGATGTTTTCTATCTTTTCTATATTTCAAAGCTTTGTGGTAAATAATCAATTCAAACCAGCACTGAGTCTCTCTTTCTGTAATTCTAAAAACCCATTAAATTATATTGTTGGGAGAAAACAATAGCTGTGCTAATCATGCCCTGTGCATGCGCATCTTAATTTCCCTAGAGGCCTGAATATGAATTTTTACTAACATGTTAATTTTGTGTGTTAATCAGTAGCTGTAGGCCGAATGAATGGATTGACTATGTAAAACTGTTTGATATTGAAACAACTCCTTTTGACCCCCTCAAATTGGCTTCATTCCCCTAAAGACGGTTAAAGTTAATTAAGCACTCAATAGGTTTATGGTGTTTAAATTAAAATATATTACTCCTCATTGTGTAGTCATCAAGTGAGAAAGACATCCTCCTCCTGGCTGCCTGGCTGGCTAATGGGCTTATCAAAATTCATGATGTAATAAGAAGGCCGACAAGTGCATAAGAGACGGTGGCTGTCACTCAAGGAAAAACACTGACCACCTTTGCCCACTAGAGGGCACAAGAAAGCCATGAATGCCCATGGCCTGGAGGTTTCGGGAATGAACGTAGGCAAGGCCCCTTCTGAATGAAGGCAAGGCTCGATTCTCTCATTTGTGAAGAAAGCAATCTCTTGTTCTTTTTTCCTGAAAATAGGGAGCTCTCTCTTGATTTCTCTAATTCACTTCTTTTTCTTTTCTCCCCTGTTTATATTTTACTTCTCCCTCTTCTGTCTTCCTGGGTTTACTTCTGCCTCTGTGTTTATAATAGTAGCATGTGGCAGAAAGCAGCCCACACAGCGTTCAGAAAAAAAAAAAAAAAAAAAAGAAATGTTGCTTTTCTTAGTCTGGATAACTTTTCCATGAAATTGTCATTGCTGAGGGTAAGGAGGGGGAACCTGAGGCTTGTGGTTGCTGAGGAAATCACTGACACGGTGCAGAGAAAAATATATAAAATAACACTTGTCTTCTCTCCAGAAATACACATGAAAGCTATAATTGTGCCTGCTGACTTTCCCTCTAGGCCTCTCAGGGGCTGGGGTAGGCAAATGGCTTTGCAGCCTGCCATGACAGCTAGCATTTAGATCTGGGAGAAGAATTGCTTAATGAAGTCGGCAGAGTGCAAAAGCGGGGAGGTAATGGGGAATCCTGCAGGAATACTTATTTGGAATTAAAACGGGGCCGAGGTGAAGCTGACGAGGGGAACTCTGTGATCACGTGTGGGACCCAAACCTGCCAGCCTCCCCTCTGTCCGGCAAGCCCATCTTGACTACAGGGACACCAGTCAGCCAGGGACAGCTATCTGTGGTCACTTTTCGAAACATGGCTAGTGGTAGGGATCAGGGATTCCCAAGGGTTCTTGTGAATAAATCTGTAGCTCATTTTTCTTAGACTGGTTTTAACAAACTTATATTTGTATCTAGCTATTAAGTGTGTGTGTGTGTTATGTGTATGTGTGTAGGGGGAAGTCACAAAATGGACAGAAGATACCCCCTTTTAAGCATACATTGCCGTGAGCATAAGACAAGGAGGGAGCTGGGTGATAGGCAAACGAATAGGAGTCATCATGCAGAAGCTTAAATGATGCCAGGTTGTTGTAACAAGTTTAAACTTGAAGAGGTGGGAGTTGGCCCCATGCTGGACGAAAAACCGTCCATGTGAATAAGCGTTTGACAGGCATCGTTTGGCCATCTTCCATTCAGATTATCAGTAATAGCATGGGGTTTTATTTTCAAACAACTTTCGGTGAGTAATTATGAATAGTGACTATTCCCCGAAGGCAGTGGTTATCACATTACGAAGTAGGGAACAGAACCTGGAAGGTATGGCCCAGGGGTGGGGACGCTTTCTCTGCTCCAACCGGAATGCTCTGCCTTTCCTCAGGTTTTCATTTTGGGGCTTCACTGAAGACGTTATTTGGAAAAGCGTCTGCCACTGCTAAAAGAAAAAAAGAGAGGGGGAGGAGAACATTTTCAGACTTTCAGTGTATTGCCTTCTAGTATACAGTTTTTTCATTATCTCACTTGAACCTCAAACAGGTTTTTTTGCCTCCGTGATCTGTTTTCAGAAAAGGAAGCAAAGTTCAGAGAGGTCAAGAAATGTATTCATTGTCACACAGTGAATGGCAAAAGTAGAACTTGAGCCTGGACTTCAGATTCCAAATTCAAGACTCCCACCCTACAGTAAGGTAGGGTAAGGCCTAAAATTAGATCTGAAGAGGGTCGTGGTTTGTGCCGTTAGATTGGGTGACACAAAGAGAAGGGTACTTGCTGGTCACGAACCAGGAGGGAGAAACCTGAAATTTAATAGGCAGGACAGCAGGAGGCAGCAGTGTTCCAGGAGGGGAAGAAGGTACCAGGAGTGGGGGGTGCGGGGCGGGTCGAGGAGCCTGGGGGTGACTGCTGGCCTGAGCCCACCTCCCAGCCTGGCCTCTCTGCTCTGAGAGGGAGAAAGGGTCTTGCCCCTGGGCGTCTTCTTTCATTTTGGGATTGTCATCATCACTCCAATTCCTCAGTGGGAGGGGAAACTGAGTCACCGAGGTCCTGAGCTGGCAGGGAATCAGTTTTGCAAATCTTAGGGCCCAGACCACAGATGCTCCGGTGTCTTTCTGAGGGAAATGATCAACTTTAGGAGTGTGAAATGGGAACAACTGTGTCCTGTCAGCTCCGTGTGTTTAAGGATAGCCCCTCCGGGCAGCCTTCTTTCCAGAATTACTCCCACCAACTCCTTTGACAAACCTGTCCATAGGGCCATTTCATTCACTGTATTAAGATGCCACCCTTCCCCCCCCCTCACCTCCGCCCAGTGTGTCCAGCTCTTTCTGAAAGTTAACCAGTAACTGATCTTTTTGTTATTCCATTTCTGTGCGAGGAACCCTTCCAACAATTCCCACCAAGAAAGCCCTTGAGATTTTTGTTTCCTTTTTCTTTCAGGTCTGCAGAAACCCTTTCATGTCCCTTAGTGTCAGAGAACTTCCCACTGCCCACCCCTCCCCAGTGTGCTGAGCTGCCTTCCCTTTTCCCAGGGAGGACTCCTGACTCTGCTCTTAGCCATTCCCTGAACCTCCCATCTCTGGGAAGAAAATAGGCCAGGGAGATTTAGAGCTCCTCCAGTACAACGCACTTTGGGGAGACTCTCTTGGGAAGGAGTGGCAGGCAGAGAACAGGGATAATCACATGTAAAGTTTGATATTCGTTCGTGTAGTTTTCTTCCTTTGTGTCGAGCTCTTTCCCCGAGCCTATGGAACCAACAGGCTGGAAAACAAATGACAATAAAAGTCACAGAGACTAAAGCCTTCTGTTAGCACCCATTTAAGTAAAACAGGGCTACAGTAGAGAATTCAGTTTGATTTGCTATAAGCCAAGAGGATTTTCAGCACATAGAGTGAGGAAAAAAGAAAAAAAAAAAAGATTTTCCTTTAAGTTCATATTTTAATCATCCCCAAACCAGGACTTCATTGCAACATTTCCCCATGTAGGTCAAAGGAATTCACTGGAAAGTCCAAATTCAAGGCCCTCGGGCTCTCTGGAACAGTCTTGGGAGCATGCTCTGTTGTGGAAGCCTCCTCATGTCATCTCTCCTAATTTGTGCACTTAATTGACAGCTTGTTAACAGTTCATTAGGAACACTGAAAACCATGTGGCAAAAACAGATCTATCTAGCTAGCGGAGAGGATGGGGTCCCTTCTTAGGAACCAACGTTGATTAAATTTCACCAGAACAAAGTAGCATGGCAGAGACAGCCCACTGCCTCCTTTCAAAGCGAGGACTTTCCGTCCCTTCCTGCTACACTCCTCAGTTCCTGGGACATTGTTGTCTCCTGGCTGGGGCTTTGTCCTAGCAGACTGGGAACCCGTGGGCCTATGATGGGGACATACACAAAGGTTCTCGGGGCGGCAGAGGGAGGACTCATTCATCTGTGAAGACAAATTGGCCCCTTTTGAAGGCTCTGAGGATTACAAGGCACCTCTGATCTTCCAGACGCCTACCCGCCACTCCTCTGGGTCTCTGGAGCCTTTAAATATTGTCCTGGGAGGCTTCTGCTAGGACCAATTACAATCCAGAATTCTTTTCTGTAATCCTCCATGATCCTTCCAGGGGAAATTAATTGTGCCTTCATCTTTACACTTTATAGCTCCTTCTGTTATATATTATCACATTGTGCTATTGCTACAGAGATGTCTGTCTCGCCCTGAGCATCTATGAACATGTGATTCCTCCATCTCTGGATCCCCAGCACCATGCAACCTGGGGATGAATTGTAGGAATGATGGCTTTTACATCTCCTTTAAGCATTCAGTTCTTAACCACTCCCTCACTACCACCTACATCACCTCAGTCCCAACTATCTAGAGGAATTGCGTTAGAACCCTTGGAATAGTCTTAGAGCTGAGCCTGTGTGTTAAAATAGGTTGGCCTCTGCAAAATAAATTCAATCTAATTTCATGGCATCAAATATTTACTGAGTGCCTACTGTGTTTCAGGACTTGGGTACATGGTGGTGAACAGAACAGACACAGTTCCTGCCCATATGGATGTCACTGATTATTAATTACAGTAATTGCTATAGATTATAAACTTAGGAAGAGCATTCCATCTTTCAAATGAATGTGATCATTTAAAGCCTGCTGGAGCAAAAGTAAGCTAAAGGATACTCTAGTGTCAAAACTATTTTTTTTTCCAAAGTGTATTTCTTTCTTCCTTTCTCTTGGAGTCCCTCGTATCCTCTTACTTCATGGTACGGTCTTGTCACCAGAAGGAGCTAGCACAGGAGGAGTCCCTCGTATCCTCTTACTTCATGGTACGGTCTTGTCACCAGAAGGAGCTAGCACAGGAAGCTATGAGCCTGAGAAAAAAGGAGTTGAGAAGCCCTTCACAAAAGTTTGACATTACAAGCTTCCTCCAACCTTTATACTAGGCGTTGAAAGCTGTGCCAATGTCATGCTTGACCAGGCTTTACTTGTGTAATCTTCAGTTTACTAACTGATCACTTAAGCTTTGTTCATAAAATCTGTCTTAATTTTTAACTCTGTCGAGGCTTCATCTGTGTCTGAATATCCCTGGATTACAGTCAGGATTTCAATAGAGCAGTCTAAGGAAATCCCAACCAGGATGGAAGACTTGTTTTCCTAAAAGCGTTGTGCTAGGGAGATTTCTCTCCATCCCGAGGTTATAACAGTTCTCTGAAGGGATTAGAATTAATTTTGTGTGACATAGTTGGACCTACCAGAGAATTCAGCAATTCTGCAGTTGAATCCTCACACATCATGCAAGTTAAAGTAATAACCTTGGACATATCATGTTTTTTGTGATGGACATTTGTTGAGCCTCTCCAAAGTCTACCGCCAGCTTCTCATACTGAGGGACTTTGATTTTTCCTTTGGGTACTTCACCCCTCTCCATTCTCAGCCGTACAGTTTGGGTGGGACTAACCCCTCTTTTAGCTCCTGGGATGGGCCCTGATTGACCTAAGCCAGTTAGGGAAGCCAGCAATCACTTACAGCGATTGGTTCTGAAATGGACATGTGACTCAGTTCTGGCCAATGGGAGAGAGTGAATCTGGGAATTGAGGGGAGCTAGGGAAGAGGCTCTTTCTCTTCTGCTGAATGTGAGGTCTACTGCTGTTGAAGCTGCTCTGAGACCTCAAGAGACGATTTCTTGGAGCTGCCAGAGACCATTGTGTGAAGCCTGAAGCTCGTGTCACCATGGAGGAATGCTGAGTGGAGAGAGTGTGAAATCAGGTCCTGGGGGGAACTGACGGAGCCTCACCTGAAGCTTACCCTCTTTGGGCCTTCTGGTTAGGGCACTGATGAAGCAATCGTGCCCTTTGCCTGTTGTTTACCTGGTGAATTTGAGTTGGTTTTTCTGTCACATGCCCCTGAAAAGTTCCTCACTGATAATTTCACTAATATCCAGTGTCTTATATGTTAGAATCAGTTGGTCAGAGATCACTAGTGGAATGGACTTTGGCCAAAGGCAACAGCTGTGCAAGCCTTTGGGGAGGGCGGTTCACCTGCGGAAGTATCAAGAGGCTCTTTTTACTCCTTAGGAAATAGTTGCTACAGCAGGAACCCCAAGGAGGGTGATGCTGCCCGGGGAGGGGTGGGGGGGCAGCCTGGGTGCTGACTGTGCCCGCCCCGGGTGTGTTCCACTCTTTGAGTCCATTCCGGTGCCAGGCATTGAGCACTTAGGGTGGCCTAAGGAAACTGACCCTGCGTCACTATCCCCAAGGTAAGGGGGGTACATATTCTGAGTCTGACCATCACTTTACACAGACAGGTGATTAGAGAGAACGGGAACATCTTCCAGCTGCACTCGACTGTAGGCCTTTGAGCTACCGTGTCTGGTCCAGTGGCCAGTAGCCACTGGTGGCCATTCAAGAACATGGCTAGTCTGAATTGAGATGCGCTGTAATTGTAAAATGCATATGGGATTTTGAAGACATAGTACCAAAAAAAGTAAAGTATCTCACTCATAATTGTTGATACTAACTACCTGTTGAAAGTATAATATTTTGATATATTGGGGTAAGTAAAATATACTATCACTTTAATTTCACCTGTTTCTTGTTTACTTTTATTAACGTGGCTACTGATGTGGAAAATTTAACCTTGCTTATGTAGCTCTTGTTAGATGTCTATGCCAGTGCCCATCTCGAGGGTCGAGACAGTATTTCATTTGCTTTGTATGCCAGTGTCTGCCCCAGAGACAGTCCTCGATACTGTTTCTAATGTTGAATGATGACTGAAACCTGCCATTGAGAGCAGCCATCAGCAAACACCCGCAGCCTGTGTCACCACTGTGTCGATGGCCTTTCTGTAGCTATGTCCTGACCTGGGGTCCTGAGTAGGCCCACGGCTGAGAGTAAAAGGCGAAGTCTCCCTTGAAGAAGATGACCATCTTAGAGTAAGAGTCGAGGAAAGAGGTGGGCCTCAGACGGGAAAGGGCATGTGGAAGCTGGAGAAGGGAGTCCTTTCTGTCCCTGGACCTCACCTCTTTGGATTTAGACAAGGAGGGTTCTGGATATGCCTCAGGACACTTCTGGAGTGGGAGTAGGGAATGTGGCTTCTGCCACATAGAAACCAGCTGCAAGCAAGTGGGGAAAGGGTGGTAAAGAACCCAGTGGCGATGAAAGAGAGCTAAAGGTCATAACCCAGCTTATCTATATGTGTTACTGTGTGTTCACATCCTTAAGCAAAGCCTGGCCTCCATTGAGTGTAGTCCACTGGTCTGGGCTGGGGTGTCATATGGGGTGCTATGGTGGTCATAGCAGCAGAGCTGAGTGAGACATCCCCAGGGAAAGAAGAAGCTTGAGACCCACTGCCCCTCTTTGTGTGGGACCGCCTGGTTGAAGTTGGGATTGTAGTTGAGTACAGCAGGTGTGGCACTCTCTGGGTTATCTGAATCTGCTTACCCTTTAATGCTTGGTGTGGACAAATGAGTGAGCCAAGTCATTGGCTTTGAGATGGGTGCTGCAAAGCCAAGGAATTCCTCATATCGTACTCCCCAAAGAGAGATCAGGTTTTCATCCTTTTCCTGGATTCTCCATAACCCTAAAAGAGCTCAAATGGACCGATGACACAGGCATGATCTTTCAGGGAGAAATGGTTTGGACAAAGTTATTGATTTTTATCAAGGTCCTACAAGTTTTCAAATGCCAGCATGGCCATCCCCATAATTTCCCACAGTGTAGGTAGGGTTGGAGAGTGATAGATTTTAGTTGTTTGGGAGCTCTAGGGAAATCAGAACCAGCTATTTATTTTTAAAGTAGTTTTCAAAATTAGACGTTTCCTGCAAATTATTCCTGAAGTAAACCATTCCATGCAGTTTGTTAGGAAAATGAGTATGATGGTGGCACCAAGGACACCAGAAGCTCCGGAAATTCTGGGTGAGAGCCTGGGGTTGACTCTCCAAGGAGGGCTGTTGAAACTCGCAGCTTCAGGTTCACTGGCATATTCACTGAATCAAGATCTTTAAGGATGACATGAAAAAGGTTGACAGTTTAATAAGGAATTGGCATTGATTCTCAAGATCAAATTGAGCACTGCTGTCATTTTTTATCAATGCCAAAAGACCCAAAATCAGCCCTCTGCCCCAAATCCATTTTAGAGGTCCGTTCTTCTCTTGCCAAAGACTGTCTGTCTTCCTTGACTCTGGGTTGTCGTCTCTGTCCATTTCTCAATCTGTCAGTTTCTAGCTTTACAACTGGGTGGGCAGTCTTCCATCGCCACTGAATCTCACAGAGAAATCTCAACAACATCACTTTCTGGAATAAATGACTTTGTTTCCTGATCTTTGACTGATAGTCTCAGAATCTTAACTTACTTCTAAACTGGTATTGTCTTGATCCCATCCTGACACTGTCCTCTCTTCTCCTTGGCGTATGTGGTCTGGTGCTAAGCCCAGAGTCTCTAAAAAGAATTTCCCCTACTTTCTGGTCTTGGTTGCTATTTAGTGCCCATTTCTTTCTTAAATCTCAAGTATCAAGCACATTTTCCAGGATGCAGGGATTGGTAACCTTGATCAGTTTTTAGTTGCAGCCCAAGGACTTCAGCACTTTTTTTTTTTTTAAGGAAATACTGTATTATCTTCTATCTATGATCTTTCACAATTTTTGCTTGTCACACTACTAATAATGCAGGACCAGAATTGGAAAATGTTTATTCTGTATAGTCTTTTTCTTTTTCATTTTATTTGACATTAATGATGCTCCATCCATCCCAAAACCTCCCTTTGTTTTGGAGTTACCAAACTACATATATAAGTTTTTTGAGAACTACAGATGGGGGGCAAATCCTGCACTTTTCATAGATATTTTAGATATTCTTATAGAGTTCGCAAAACATTTTGGATTGAGCTATGCTATATGAATTAAAATTTTAAATCAAAGTAAAATTAGAAATGGAATTTTTAGGAAAATTTCAAATGTTTAGGCAAAAAGCCAAATTATATAGCATTTTACAAAGTTTGAAAAATTTAAAAGACTTATGCTTACTCAAAATTGGTTAGAATCATCACTTTGGAATGCCAAGGTTCACTTCAGAGGTATCTGAAAATTTTCATTGCATATGAAAAACAAGACTAGTAAAGTGTTGATAACATGCTTCTTTTTACAAAAAGAAAAACCATATCAGACCATGTTTTACCAAACTATTTGCTTACATTGTATAAAGACAATCATCCACCTACCCCATCATTCATGGTACTAGCTGCTCTCCACTGCTCTCTGGATGTGCTATGATAATGTCACGCAACCAGGTACTGGTTCTGAAGGGTTTAGGAAGGATGGCATTTTGCTATCCACGACCTGGATCAGATGCTTAAAGAAGATTCATCCATTCTACCCAGGGGCAGTTTTATGGGACTTGAAATTTATGCATTTGGGAGAACCAGTTTACAAAAAAGAATACAAATACAAAATACAGTTACAAATACAAAATCAGATCCAGGGTCTTGAAAGGGTCCCCAGTGAGTGAAGGAGCCTAAAGCCCAGGCTTTGATTACCTCACATAAATCCACCCCTTCTCTTCATCAGTCTGCATAAAATGTGGGAGGAGTGGAAATTCTAGGGACTGATTGGAAAGTTAAGTTTAAAGCTGGTCATTTGTGACTGTCCCTCATCTCCAGGGGCTGAGCAGTTGTCAGAAAACCCGGAATTTGGAAAGATGAATTTGAGAATGAACACCAAGAAGTTTTCTAATTATAATATGTTTCATTACACTGCACAAAGTATCAATGCTAAAATCATTTTTAAGCTAATAAAAATGCCAAGAACTACTACACAATTTGTTTTCTATGTATCATTTATCATACTTCTATAGATGCATTTTAGTGTCATATGTGGTCTTTTAAAATAACTTGCAAACTCTGCGTCGTATAATGAAGTATTTCACTAGAGATCATGATTTCAGGGTTCATTGTGATTTCTAAGCTACTGGAAATGTTTTTGTAGAGGATGGAGCATAATTGTTCCTGTGAATTCTTACACCAACATAAGCATCAGAAGGATGATTTTAAAATTTCTATTCCAACCCAGGTTTGAATTTATTATTTTGGCTATTTTACTCTTTGTGCTTAAATCAGTATGTCAATTATCAAAGTCTTTGGACTATTTACATGATTTAACTGGTGTAGTTCCTTTTCCAACATTCCTGGAATATAATCATACATGGGTTTTAGAGTCTGAAGATTCAGGTTTATTTTGGGCACCCTCCCAGGATGAAAGCAGTAACATTCATTTTTCTCTTTTATACATTTCCCTGGTGGCACACTTTGCTACATGCCCTGAAAGGGTTAATGTGGCTCTCAGGGCAACAAGAGGCCCTGATTTCAGAGAACAGCAAAGTCAGATTGCCTCGTTTTCTCCTTTCCTTTGGCATCTCTCCGTTTGGCCCTTCCCTTGTCTGGATTCTGTGAAACAGTAGCTTGTTCCAAACTGGCCCCCACCTCTCCTGTTTTGCTTGCAGGCTGCCTGCTTACAACCATTGTAATGTACAATTAGCGCTGAAGCACATGCAGATAATAAGAGAATCATCATAAAAGCACTAAACAGAGCAAATAACATTTCAGGCTGGATTTAATCCCAAATACCTGGCACTCTGGAGCAAAGAGGTACAGAAACCCAGAAGCCAAGTAAGATAGCACTCCAGTTAGCTGTGGAAGCTTAGAACTGTACATAAAAATGTATGTATTTACACACAACCACAATGACTGAATTCAGACACTAATTAGGGCTGTACGCAGAGTGAGGAAATATTATAAACTCGAAACTAAAAAGGGCTAAGCCTTTTAGGTTTAACAAGGTAAGGCTTTTAGATTTAATGTAGCATTAAAACAGTTCTTCTGGCCTAAGGATGGCAAGAGAGACATTCAGATTGGCTGGACAGAGTGAAGCCTTCATGAGGATGGGACACTGGGATGTTGAACGGAACTTGAAACTAGGAGATTGAGCTATAATCTTGACCTTGGCCTGGTCATTTACAGCTTTGTGCATCAGTTGCCTCTAAAAATTTTGCATAAAAATGGTCTGGCTTCCCCATTTGTGGGTTCTGCCTCTGGGGATTCATACAACCATAGATGAAAAATATTTTTTAAAAAATTGTTACATTGTTGCTGGCATATATAATGTGGTCGGCCTGACAGCTGTGTCTGTACTGAACATGTACAGACTTCCTTTTCTTGTCATTATTCCCTAAGCAATACCGTGTAACAACTCTTTACATAGCATTTACATTGTATTAGGTATTACAAGTAATCTAGAAATAATTTAAAGGATAGGGGAGGATGTGCCTAGGTTATATGCAAATACTAGGCCATTTTATATCAGGGATTTGAGCATCCTCAGGGTTTTGTATCCATGGAGATCCTAGAACCAATCCCCCAAGGATACTGAGGGACAACTGTACTCATTTGTGTTGCCGAGACACTTCTACCAAACATGGGGAGGTGCTATTCCCTGATGAATCAGAATTTACCAGGAGGTGTTTCCTGGCAGGGGGAGATGCTGTTGCTTCTGTTCTAATGAATAAATTAATTTTAATCATAATCATAGCTAATAGTTACGTGTTTACTCTGAAGGGGGACTGAGGTTTCGAAAAGTTAAGTCACTGTTCTAAGTTCACACAGCTCTGCAGAGCCTGGGTTTGAACCTCTTCAACCGGATTCTGACTTAAGGGTGTTCTGCTCCAGAAGCCCCCCAGCCAGGTCTCCTCTTCCCTCTGGCTTTCCTGAGGCTTCATCACAGGACCTGGACCCCCTCAAGGAGTTCTGTCCTCAGCCTCTCCCTCCCCCGGTCAAGCTGTGAGGTTAAGTGTGATGAGCCTGGGCTTGGAGATCAGATGGTTAGAAAGAGGGACAATTCTATATGCTCAGAGGGGCCTGCATTTCTCCACGTAAGTCCAAGCATGTTGTTTTCCTACAGATCCAGGGTTGCTAAGAAAGTATACAAGGCAGCACTAGGGGCTGATACATAATAAGTAGATCTTAGTCTTTATATCTCTTTTTTTTTCTGTATACCTTATAAGGCCGTGTGCAGAGCCGAGAACTGATGACTTATTAATTACATTTTCCAGATGGAATGGCCGCCTAAGGGCTGATTTTCTACCTAAAATAGACACCGAAAATGCAGACATGCTCAATATCTAATAACCGACCTCAGTGTTTTCATCTTTGCAGCTAAGCTTAAAAAGACTGCCAAGTTGGAGGCAACTGTTCCTTTTCTAAGAAGTTGGTTTTATACTATGCAGAAAAGAGTTCTTCATGAACAATCTCCAACCTCAAAACTTTAATTTTGACAGAGTTCAATCACAAGGCTGAATTATATTAACAACGTACTATTGCATTTATATCACAAGGTCTTTCCAGTTCATATATAACGGAGCTTAGTAAGAGTGAGATAAGGATACAGTCCTTCATTTTGGTAGAGAAATTGAAATTCTGCATGGTATTGGTACTTTAAATGTGCCAAGGGGCATTTTTTCCCCTTCAGACTGTAAGTTGGATCTGACTTCAGCACACTGTCTATTTACACCCAAAGTAAATGTAACTATTTTTCAGTGCTTTTGTGTGTGTGTGTGTGTGTGTGTGTGTGTGTGTGTTTATCATATCCTTTCTAATCTCCTAATAAAGCTTCTGAACTTCAGAAAACAAATCACTGGCCTCCAAAAGTTGCTGCAAGTTATTATTTTTGTTTGCTCCACATGAAGATAGCTAATCCTGCAACGCATCACATTGATTTTTCTCCTCATGGTATTAGGGTATTAGTCTTCGGCACAATATATACTTATTACCTCTTTTTCCAGTTTTCGTGGTGTGTATTTTAATAGCAGAAGGGGGATTTGCTGATGATTAAGAGGAAAAATAGAGGGAGAAAAGTTCTTATTACATAAAATGACTCTTTTTTTGCTTGCATAAAGAGGATTCTCTGGCGTTTAACTGGGGAAGAAACAAAGAGGAGGTAAAAGTCCTAGATGTTTACAGGTTAAACACTCCATAAGCAGATCGGAAATCAGCCCTTCCCCGCAATCTTGAGGTGGCTAATTGCTGGAGCATCGGAACTGTTTGAGCGACTTCATTTTCCCAGGGGATCGACACTCACAACAGGATAATACTCACCCTGATAGAAGTGTCACAGTGGGGACTCAGCATAATTTGCTGATATGATATCAAAAATAGCATTAAGGTGATTACATTTTGCACTTGAAATATTTCACAGGCAATAATACAGTAGAAAATTGCTTTTTTTTTTTTTTTTGTCCCCTGGTCATTTAAAACATATTTTTTAATGGAGCTGCAATGAAGCTGACATATTTGATGGGTTGTTGTTTCTTAAATGTGTGCTCAATTTATAAATGCAGTCATTAGTCCAACCATTTGACCAAGGATAAAAGACTGAGGGTAGTAAACAGGAACTGTTTGAATACGTATTATAAAAGGTGTCCTTTTAATTGTAGTAGCAGAGAAATGAGAAAGAGGAAGAACCTTCTTTGCCAGGGGCAAGTTGGTATAGTAGAAACAGTGCCAAAGACATGGGACCTAGGCTTCCTTCTCCTACCCTTGCTGTGTGACCTCATGCAAGTTATTAAGCCTCTCTGAGCTACTGCTTCAAAGAATAGTGCTAGATGGATTGGTCTTTTACAAACCATCCCAGTTGCATTATCTATGATTTCAGAAATAATTCAGTTTTTTTCAATTTGTTTATCTATTCTTTTTTTCACTTTGCAAAACATTTTCAGGGTCCTTTTTGTTGTTGTTTTTTAATTGGAGGTTTTATTTCACCACCGAAGAAAAATTTCTTTTTTGCCAAAGGAACACAATAGCACTTGGACTATTGGAGTTTACACTGTGTTTTCTTTGGACTACTGAAATTTTGGCAACGGCTTCTGGTGAAAAACGCCACTGATTTAACTTCATCAAGGAAACCTTTATCTTTCAGGGATTCCAGGCAGACTTGGTGAGGCGTCTCAAATGCTGCACTGTCTTAAACTACTCATGTCACAACTATCTCATCTAAGTATTTAGCGAATCTTCGAGTACCTGTTATGTGCTGACACTGTGCTAGGCTCTGAGGATACGGGAGTGAACAAGATACAGCCGCCACCTTTCTTCAGCTTAATCACAACAAGATATTTTTAATTACAAGATACAGAAACCCACTCCTTAAAGCAAATTAAAGGAATCAGTGAGAAGGACACTAGGGCATCTCCTCCAAGCCTAGGGCAGGAAGTGGAGCTGAGTAATGTAGGGATTGGAACAAAGGGCTTGATAGCTTTTAGGACCCAGGGAACTTCTCTCTTCATCTCTTTTTCTCCCTGGGGCTACATGTCTCATCATCCCTGCTCATTTCCTTCATCCTTGTGTTTGCAGACCTTCGTTCCACACTCATCTACTTGCACACAGGACCCACTGCTAGCCCATGTGACAACCTTGTGCACCTTAGAAGAAAGTGCTCTTTCCAGCACACACAGCTTGGCCACCCGGGTTTCAGGGCTGTATAAGGGTAAAAGGATCAATCCTTTTTGATATTCTATTCCTGTAATCTCATTTGAGACTGAGACTCCTGCCTTGGGCATTTCATATTTGTCCCTTGCCCCTCACTTGTACATAATGACCCTGCTTACACATGCCTTATCCTGGCAAACCCAAAATGGTGTCCTCAGCTCCAGATTCCATATGACTTCCTAGCTAAGCTCCCCACAGGTAAATGAGCATGTCTCCATGACCCAAATTCAGTTTCCTCAGAGAGAGAAGTTAGTTGAGTCAGGTGTCCATTCTTCATCCAATCGAATGTATCTAGACTAAGTAAGAAGCACACCCATGATATACAGGGTTCTGGGAGGAGATGCTGTAGACACATCTAGGAAACAGCATTCCTTAGAGGGAGATGCTCTCCAGGATGGATGGCTTCTGAATGAGATGGAACTCTGTGGGGTGCTACATGTAACTGAGTCCTGGTCTCGCACTTAAATCATTTAGACCCAGTGGGTTTGTAAGAGCAAGATGTTGGATGATGATGATAGCTGTCTTCCATCCAGTGTCAGAGAACTTTAAAGTCTGCTGTGAAAAGAGACAAAGAAAGTCCTTGTATAAGGGTAAAGGGATCAATCCTTTTCATATTCTATTCCTATAATCTCATTTGAGACTGAGACTCTTGCCTTGGGCATTTCATATTTGTCCCCTTTCCACATACAGCAGTTTTCACAGAATCACCAAGACACAAAGAAGCAGGGACCTAAATCACAGGGGAAGGAATCTGTGTTTGTTGAAATGCGACTCTCAAAAATCTCTACCCTGACCCCCCAGTATCCTGTAAAGATAGGCGCAGCTCTTTTGAAAACTACAGGTATTCATCAGGGGTATCATTTTACCCCCGACAGTCACAAGCGTTTTAGGTGGCCATCTTTTTAAAGGCCTGTTTTAGCTGCTGAAAAGTGAGAAGATTCTGTCTAGGAAATATTATCTCATTAAACTTGGAGTTGGATCAGAGCGTATTGCAAGATACCTGATATTTTTATCTAAAAAAGAAGTAAAAAGGAAGGATCAAAAAATTAGTGATTCATGCCGACGTGCCCCATTAAGAAGTTAGCCCGGGTCAAGATGGCTCCATGGGTTCCTGCTTTGGCCAATATTTGTACTCCAAATATGTAGTAAGGAGAGATAAAAACAAAAGTAGAGACCAAAAATGGTATAAAAGGCCTGGCTTGGAAATAAGATAATTCCATGGACAAGACCTGAATGAGTTTGACCCCTTGGGGTTGTTGACTCTTGGCTCTGGAAGTCAACAAGGACAACTTAGGGCGTGCACTTCTGAGGGGTGAAAAAGATGAACAGTGCTCACTGGGCCGCAGGCATTGCTGCTTCCAGCTGGGAGCTAGGGTGTGGCTCCTTTGTTGTGAAAGAGGCGACAAGTACTGACCACTGCCTGGGGCTATGGCAGAATTGGCCACCCTCAGTACTATTAACACTTTGGCCAGAGAATTCTTTGTAGTAGGGTTGTTCTGTGCATGTAGCATGTCTAACCGCATCCCTGACTTTACCTACCAGATGCTAGTAATAGCAAATACCACCCTCTAGTTGCCAAATACCCCCTGGGAGAAAAAAATTAGCCCTGGTTGAAAACCATTGGGCTATAAAAATGATGCAGGTTGGAGAACACAGAGCCTCTCCAGTAGGAGTTCAACTACGTTGCCTACTGTTTCATGACTGGATCTATGTTTTCCGTACACTACGTCAGACAGGAGCCCTGACTGGGGGTAGCCTGTGTGGAGGTAAATGCAAAGCTGTCAGACAAAGGAAGTTGAGCAAACAATGACAGGCAAAACAAACCAATAAATGAAATAAGAACCAATGAGAAACCTTGGAAATTAAAAAATTATCTTCACTCAACCAAGAAAGTAATAAGATAAATCCTAGATTATAAGTAGTTGAATAAAGAGTTAGTGAATTGGAAGACAGCACTCAGGAAGTAATTCAGAATGTGATACTAACAGGGAGGGGATTTTAATAAAACAAAAGAATAAAATTTTTTTAAATGTTAAGAGACATGGAGGATAGATGAAGGACTGCCACATAGGATATGGCAAAGAAACAATGTCTGACAAGAAATTGAAAAAAGACATGTCCTCCTTAAGTTCAAAGTGCATGCCAAATTCCAAGCAGTAAATATAAAAAACGATTCACAGGTAGACACATCATAGTAAAACTGCAATACATAAAGTATAATTTCATATTAGCCATTAGTAAAGGCCAGTGACACTGAAGTAATGTGTTCAAAGTGTTGAGGGATAATAACTATCAACCTGAAATTTTCTACCCCACAAAACTGTTATTCTAAAGAAGGGATTGGCAAACTTTTACTGAAGGGGCCCAATAGTAAATATTTTAGGCATTGGGGCCAAAGGGTCATTTTCACATGTTAACATCTGTGTCACATTTGGCAGGAAGATAGAAATACCAAGTAATGTGAGACTTTGTTAGGTAAATATACAATTAAGTGGGTAGGTTAAAATATTAAAGATGACCATTAGAAGACTAGAAATACAATCTGTAGTAGCTTTTAAACCAACAGAATAAATAAGGTGAATTATGAAAAACTTTGTCAATCTAAAGAAGTTAGGAAAAGAGAGGAAATAAGAAGCCAAGAAAATGGATTAGCCAACAGGAAAAAAAATAAATAAGAAGGTGGAAACAATTCCATAATCACAAGAAATATAACTAGCCCATTAAATGACAGAGACTATCAGATTGGATCAAAATAAAATAAAACACCACAAAGTCCAGTTAGATTTTGGCTCAAAATTTTAAAGGACCATCTATCAAAAATTGCATTTGAAAGGAAGGACTTTCAGATCATGCCTGTGCTCTAGCTAATGTCCAGTTCCTACAAAATATTTAATATCTTGTGCTTAGATAAGCTCACCTAGTCCCTTCCCTGAACTGATAGCTCAAAAGTGAGAGAATTGGATTAGAAGACACCTAAGGTCTTTTCAACTCTTAAAGTTCCAAGATTGAATGCTTTTCCAGATGTGACATCTTTGTGGGCTGAGCTTTGGGCCGACATTCTGGAGAACCAAAGAAACAGTGGCTACTACTGTCTCCTTGATGGAAACTGGCCTTGTCACTTGGCCATTTAACATTTCAATTGCAGTCTCAGTTTTCACACTGTCACTGGCTCACATGAAGGAGCCTTTTGCAGATGGACAGGTGCTTGTTATTACCATACGCCTATAGGCAGCATGGAGATGGACCTGTGAGAGGCAGGACAGGGCTTTTTACTCCTAATGTGTTATGAAAGTTTGATCAGAGTGGGAATTTTCTGTCATGGATGATTAGTATCAGTTCAGATTAATATTCACTTCCCCTAACTCAGTATGAAAAGTGCCAACATAAGAACACTTTGCTATGAGATGGAGAGAGAATGCAGAACAATGCTACTCACGAAGTCTCGTGTCTCCTTTCTCAAAGATGAGAGGCTTCTCCCATCCCGTTTATTCTTTTCCAGAGAAGCTTAGCCTCCTTTTTTTATTTTTAGATCCCCCCCAGCTTTATTGAGATATAATTGATATGTGACATCGTGTACCTTTAAGGTACAATTATTTGATATTTGTATATATTGCTAAATGATTAATTACCACAATAAGGTTAGTTAACACATCCATCTCCTCACATAGTTACAGTTTTTGTCTTTTTGTAGTGGTGAGAACTTTTAGGATCTACACTCTTAGAGACTTTCAATTATCTAGTATTGTAAACTATAGTCATCACATTGCACACTACCTCCCCCAGACCTTACTCATCTTATAACTGGAAGTTTGTAGCCTTTGACCACCTTCACCAATTCTCTTCATCCGCCTCCTTTTGCAACCATCAATCTGCTCTGTTTCTGTAAGTTCAGGTGTTTTTTTTTTGTTTTTTTTTTTGGTTTCACCCGTAAGTGAGATTATATGGTATTTGTCTTGCTCTAACTTATTTCACTCGGCATAATGCCTTCAATGTCCATCCATGTTGTTGCAAATGGCAAGGTTTCCTTCTTTTTATGGCTGAATAATATTCCATTATTCAGCCACGTTTTGATATATCCATTCATCTGTTGCTGGACACTTAGGCTGCTTCCATGTCTTGGCTGTTGTAAATAATGCTGCAATGAACATAGGGGTGCAGCTATCTTTTCAAGGTAGTGTTTTTGTTTCCTTCCCATAAATACCCAGAAGTGAAATTGCTGGATCACATATAGTAGTTCTGTTTTTAATTTTCTTGAGGATCCTCTTGAGGATTCCACAGTGACTGCAACAATTTACATTCCCCACCAACACTGCACAAGGGTTTCCTTTTCTCCACATGCTAGCACTTGTTATTATTATTTTTTAGTAATAGCCATTGTAACAGGTGTGAAATGATAGTTCATTGTGGTTTTGATTTGCATCTCCCTGATGATTAGTAAGGTTGAGCACTTTTTTATCTTACCTGTTGGCCATCTGTATGCCTTCTTTGGAAAAAAAGAATAGTAACTCCTTATTAGATATGGGGTTTGCAGTTATTTTCTCCCATTCCTCAGGTTGCTTTCTCATTTTGTTGATCATTTCTTTTGCTGGGAAGAAGCTTTTTCGTTTGAGGTAGTCCCACTTATTTATTTTTGCTTTTGACTTTTGTGTGTATGGTGTCATGTCCATGAAATCATTTTCAAGACCAATGTCAAGGAGCTTCTTCTCTGTGTTTTCTTCTAGGAGGAGTTTTATGGTTTCAGGTCTTACATTTAAGTCTGTAACCCATTTTGCATTAATTTTTTTGAGTGGTGTAAGATAGGGGCCTAGTTTCTTTCTTTTGCATCTGAATATCCATTTTTCTCAGCATCATTTGTTGAAGAGACTATCTTTTCCTCATTGAATATTCTTGGCTCTCTTGTCAAATTTTAGTTGACTGTATATGCATGGGTTAATTATTGGACTCTAGATTCTATTCCATTGATCTATTTGTTTTTATGCCAGTATCATACCATTTTGATTACTATAGCTTTGTAATATAGTTTGAAATCAGGAAATGTGATGCCTCCAGCTTTGTTCTTTCTCAAGATTGCTTTGACTATTTAGGGTCTTTTGTGGTTCCATCAGGATTGCTTTTTCTATTGCTGTCAAAAATGCCAAAGATTTTGACAAGGATTACATTGACTCTATAAATAGCTGGGTAGTATGAACATGGTAACAATATTAACTCTTCCAATCCATGAACACAGGATATTTTTCCATTTATTTGTGTCTTCTTCATTTTCCTTCATTAATGTTTTATAGTTTTTAATGTATAGATCTTTCACTTCCTTGGTTAAATGTATTCACAAGTATTTTATTGTTTTTGATTCTATGGTTAATAAGATTGCTTTCTTTTTTCTGGTAGTTCATTGTTAGTGTATAGTAACACAACTGATTTTTGTCTGTTGGTTTTTGTATTTTGCAACTTTACTGAATTCCTTTATTAGTTTTACTTTATGTTAATCTTTTCTGTTTGTTTGTTTGGTTTTTTTTGTTCTCTGTTTCTTTTATTTCTGCTCTAGTGTTGATTATTTCCTTCCTTCTGCTAACTTTGGGATTGGTTTTTTCTTGTTCTTTTAATAAAATTTCCTGAATTAGTTGAGCTATCCTTCCCAAATCACAGTGGTATGGAGAAGTTTCTCCACATTTCCATTCACAAATAAATAATAACAATAATGATGATGATGATGATAATAGTAATACCACCACATATTGAGTACTTGCTATCTTGCTATGTACCAGGCACTGGGGTAAGTTATTTACAATGATCAAATCATTGAATTCCCTCCAACACCACTGTTATCCCATTTGATGTATGTGGAAATTGAGGCTTAGAGGTGTCGTGGCTAACCCAAGCTCATCAGCCAACAAGTAGCAGAATGGGATTACAATTTAGCAGTTGGGACTGGGTTTCAACAGAGTGCTGTTGCCCCTGCTGTGAATGGGAAGACTGCATTTTTTTTTTTTTTAAGGCTCTTGTAGGCTCTGCACCAGGATTTCTCAACCTTGGTCGGCTCTGCTGACATTTTGGGCCAGATAGTTCTTGGTTGTGGGGGCTGTCCGGTGCCTTGTGAGATGTTTAGCAGCATTTCTGGTCTCTACCCATGAGCTGCTGATGCACCTCACCCCACCAACCAAGTTGTGAAAAACAGAACTGTCTCCAGAATTTGCCCAGTGTCCCTGGGGGGCAAGGTCTTCCCTGGTTAAAAACCACTGCTCTAGACCAATCTCTACTACCCTCCACTGGAGTGTCTCACATAGCCTGGTGTAAGTCCCACTTCCTTTTTGCCTCTCTGTGCTGGATCGGGGCTGTTGTGTGCAGAGAGGGGAGTAACGCAAGTTTGGTTTCAGCTAAGGATGGGTTTCCTGGGTCCTGAGCTTTTGCAGTGATAAAGGCATCCGCGCTTCTACCAGTCCAGTAAAAACAAGACTCCTTTGTGTCTTGTGGCAGTCACACTGGGTTATCTGCCCGCTCCTCTTCCCTGGGAACTGTGCTATATGCCCACAGTCGGCTGTATGTCTGGCCACCGCTTAGGTCCTAGGGGAGACACCTCACTCCAATGAGCCAGTTGGTTCTGTCTCCCAGGAAGTTGGTAGTGGGACCAGGGTGAGTCTCTCCTGGTGGCTAGAGCTGTGACCTGCACATGCAACCACTCTGGTGGCCATCACCCTGCCCCATGCGCTCACTGGTACAGCGCAGTTGTTCTCAAAGGTGGTGCCCTGACCAACAGCAGCAGCAGCAGCAGGAAACTAGTGAGAAATGCAGGTTCTCAGACCCCTCCTCAGACTTACTGATTTGGAAACCCTGGACAGGAGCTCAGCAATCTGCATTTCAACACGTCTTCCAGGTGATTCTAATGCACACTAAATGGGTACAGAGGGTGAGGCAGACCGAGGGAATATGAGCCATGGGAGAGAAAGAAGGAGCTCGTGTGGATGAGACCACTTCCCAGTTCTCGGTCCCATTCTTCCTGAGCCCAGCCATTCCTGCCTTTGGTGAGATACTTCTATGTCCTAGCAACAAAGCACACCCCTGACTAATTGGTAGCCCCTTAAATTGATTGAAGTTGACTTCTTTTGCTTGGAACTGAAAAATCCGTACTTATTCACCTCACAATCTGACTACGTATAATTCCTGTAGAGAGGTAATTATATGGAGCAATATCACCCCAGCTGCTCAGGAAAAGACTGTAATTTTATCAAGGGCTCTTGGAACTATTTAAATACTCTAGAGATGATAACCCATGGTTTTTTCTTGTTATCAAGAGCAAAAATATGTGTGTGTGTAAGAAACTTATCTACTGAAAAAAAAACCACCTTCCCCCCCCCCCCCCGCCTTATCTCTCTTTGAGATTCTTCAGTGCTAAAGGCTTGGTGTTTTCTTGAGTTTTCTCTCACTGTTTATCCTATGTTAGTCTAGAGTTAAGATACCTCTCAGTCAGCTGACAAATATTTATCAAATATCTACAATGTGCTAGATATTTGGAGGGTCAACCCGTCATGCTTCCCACATAGTCTCCTCTCAACGAACTTGTAGTTTGAGAATGCAGTGATCTTACTATTGTATGTTACAATACAGTATGATAAGTCCCGGATTAGGTTCATGTACAAGGTTCAGAGGAAACCCAGAAGAAAGAGTGATGAGCCTTCAGTGTGGGGGAGTTCTGGGAAATGGGGAAGGAAGAATGGTGGTCAAGGAAGGCTTCCTGGAAGAAGTTCCACCTGAATTAGACTTGGAAATATAATTAGGTGTCTACCAGGCAGAAAAGTCAAGGAAAGGAGAATGTTCAACTTGTGGTTTGAAAGCATCCTAAGGGAAGAATTTGATATTTTATTGTTCACCTCATTCTTGATTCTGACTGACTTGGAGGGATGCAGTTTTATATAGACATTGAAAATAAGGTAAAGACGTTTCTAATTTCTGAAAGCTGCTGGAAACTGTCCCCATTATACTACTGGCAGTTCCTCTTCCTGTACATAATTTATTAACTGGACTTTCAACATGATGTGGCTGAACATAACTGGCCTTTTAAGGTCATCCTTGTAAGGAGAATAGACTGTATGTTGGTTTATCTCGTCTAGGAGAAAAATAAAAAATATGAAGGGGAAAAAATTCCTATTAAGTTTTATAATTATAATATGAAAATTCAGTTAATTTCTTTTATCATGGTGAGTCATTAAAGACTGAAGTAGATTCCCAGCCTTTTGTTTCCAGAACAATCCCCTAGAGGCTTAGCACTCTGTCATCCGAATGGGCCTGATTAAAGCGAAAACCTCTATCTTCAGATTACTGCCCTCCGTCATTAGCATTACGTTATCTTGCTCTTCAGACTGATTTTTAATTTTTATGCTTGCAATTATAAATGATTTACAGGGACATTCATTGCCGACCTGTCCTGAGTCATTAAATTCACCTAGGTTGACTGGCCTGATGTGCACCTGAAATTAACCAAATCAGTGACATTATCTTGCTGGATTTTTCAGAGGCTTTAGAAACGGAAGAGACTCCTTTCTCCCTCTCAACTTCTTGGCTTAATGGGAAAATATTTTTAATTGATAAAAGAGTAATTAGCCAAGACTAAGAGGTGCACACTAATTGTGCGGTATATCTTGCAGTTAGGTTGGTCATGGTTTCTGGAATAGAAGGGTCGATGACCCAAATACAGATTTGGCTGCAGTCACATGAGGCCATTTTGAATGAGTTTTAGCTCCCTCAGTCAAGTCCAGAGAAAGAATTGTGCTGACGTTTATCAGGCGGGCACCTACTGCGTGTCAGAAATGAGAACTCTCACAACAGTTTTGTTGCTTCTCTCAATGTTCTATTTGGTATTGTTTTGATATAAGGAACGGAAACTTCCTGGGGGAAATCCCTCAATCTAAGGAGGAAGGAAGCTAGGACAGGTTCTTCCATTCTCTTTCTCTATCATTCAGGAGCCATGTTGTTCTCATTCTCCTTCTCTCTGTCTTACAGCCTCCGGTTTACTTCAAAGCTCTTTTGTTCCTTGACTGGCCTCTTCTCTTCTATTTTGTGCTTGGGCCCAAGGAGCTGTTCCAATTCCATTCATCCAGGGCTTTTCACCTCAGGCACCCACTCATCTACCCTTCTTAGGTGAAATTCTCTGACGAACATCAGTGGTTTCTTATCAGCTACTGAGTTTTCTACCCTTGGATCAGGAATATGTCCCTTGTCCACTGTGGCCAGAACGGACAAGTAGAATGGAGATCATATCTGTTCGGTATATCTTTCAAATAGGCACAATCCTTACCATTTTTCAGATAAGGAATCTGAGGCTAATGGAGGTTAAGTTACTTATTAGAGGTCATACATACATCCGGCAAGTGTCAGTGGCGGGAATTAGGGACAAGTTGGGACTGACTCCATTCCCCTGTTCTCCATGAGATGTACTTAACTCTGCAACACCTGTGCTCTTTGTTACATAGGGAGTAAGAACAGGGGCTGCTCACCAGCCAAGCTGAGTGCAGGTTAATTTGGTTGGATGCCCAGTGATCACCTGGGAAGTGTAAACAACACCATCTTGCCCCATTCTCTTCTTTTGTGGCTGTTTAGGGACATTGAGATAGCACATCCCAAACTCCAACCATCAGAGATGAAAGAGGAGACATCTTGCTACACCTTGAGCTTTGGAAACAGCCCCAAGAAAATCTGGTTGAAAAGTTATAAAAGGTATTTGTAGGGCTTTGACCATGAGGCCTAATAGGAGGGGAGACCAGAAATTAGTAGTACTTTCCTCACTACCAGAGATGGAGACCCGTGCCTCCATTTACCGGTTCTGACACTTACTAGCTGCATGACTTTGGGCAGTTGTGTAACTTTCGGAGCCTCTGTTTCCTCATCTGTAAAATGAGGAGGACATTGTTACAAAAATTAGATTAGGCAGTGTATTTACAAGTACAGCCCCTCACACAGTGGTCATCCAACAACTGTTAACTCTTTCCTCCCTCCCTGCCTTGTCAAGATGCTAAGCCTGACCTCTTATTAATCATAGCCTTGATGTTAGCAGTTGCTCTGGCTCTGAGAATCCCCTGGAAAGTTCTGCTAATCAAAGGACTTCAGCTTTTATTCATCCAGTATTCTTCCCAGCTTAGGTAACAGCACCCCCTTACTTGGTGGTCAGTGCCCCTTTCTTCTGTGTAGTTCTGGCGAGGCTGCCAATTCATCACCACAGCAAGTCTGGGCAGTAATAATATCCTTCTATCTGCCACTCACTGATTGGACCAGCAGTGGGCACATGATTGAGGGTGGACTGATGAGAGTTTATATTCAGATGTTGGCAGGTTGGAGCTCTCTCCCTTTTGGAAGACTGTTAAGCTGGAGTGAGGCAGCCTTGAGTTGTCTCAGTCATGCCTCCTACTTGCTGTAGGAGGAAGTGTCTCCAAGAACAAAGAGAAGCTGAGTTAGAGAAGAAGCAAGGCAGAGCTAATTTCTGAGAACATTGCTTCAATCCTTAGTGTCCTGAGGCCACTTTTCAAGTTCCCAGTTGCAGGGGGCCAATAAATTCTCCTGTTCTGCTTAAACCTTTTGAGCTAATGTTCTATCATGTGTAAATGGAAGAACCTTGAGGAAAACGGGCTCAGTTTCCCGAGTCAGGTGCTTGGGAAAGCATTGTTCAGATTCCAATGTTGACTTCTTCCAGCCAGAGCCATTCGGCCTTTGGAGGCCACAAAAGGTCACTTGTAGGAGTGGGGCTGCTGTAGTGACCTTCTGGTTTCTCTTGCTCAGGCTCTTCCAGAAAGTAGGCATGAGCTCTGAAGCCTCCTTCTCTTCCTTCCTTCCCTCCCAAGCCATGGCATCAGGACAAGTGCAGTGTACCTTACAATCCGCTAGCATTATTCCCAGCTATGGCCCAACAACTCCTATTAACCTCTGACTGGATACCACTTGGAAAGCATGCTTTATTTGTTATCACAAAACCATTTAATTGGATGATATATGCTTATTTACACTCACAATTTTATCAGAACCAACCATCACTGATGAGATGAAATATGCTTGCTGTTGCAGTCCTGACACAGGACGTCCCCCACCCCCACCTCTGTGCCCAAATGTTTGCTCTCAGCCACATCTAAAATCTGTATGTTTGCATGGACCCCCATCATAGCCTCCTCCTTCCCTTCCTGTAGGCCTGCCTGGCCTTCACCTGGGTATTGACACATCTGAAATTTCTCCAAGCCTCTGCTAGCCAATTTCCAAGCTGATCCTGGTTTAAAACTCCCCTGTGTTCTTCTGAACCAAATACATGGTTTCTAATGAGGCAGTCTTGAGGGATGGGCATTGGACTCAAATAGACTTACGCTGGCTTTCAGTGCTGTCAATCACTAGTTATGCAACTCTGGACCAGCCTCAGTTTTCTTATCTGTAAAATGAAGATGTACGAGGGTTCCCAGGCAGGCCTGAGAGGTGATTCAGATACATTTAGCTTGTGATATTTGGCAACCCCTCCCGCCTCCTGGATTTATTTGTGTCTACTATGTTGCCTCAGGACTGGGTGCCTTTTGAGTCATGTGCTGGTAAATGTTTTTAACAATCAGCATATATATTCATTATACATTTTACTGATAAAAAACATGCTTGGCAAAAAATTTACAAATTTGAATAAAATATACAGTGTTATTTTTTATAATTTTCTGTAGCCAGTTGGTTCTCACAGAATGCTTTCACTAACCTTCAGCTGAATTCTTCTATTGCTAGTTCACCTTTAATTGCAATTGACAAACAGTACAGTTCTGGTATGAATGTTGGTTGATATTTTTGTTCACGTTAATGAGTAAGAAGTATGTTGTGAGCTAAAAAAGAGAATAGTTTTTGAATATTGAAAGAATACTGCCTCAACTTTTTGTGCTATTTACACCATAGACATGATATACTTTTAAATTTAATCTGCTTTATTAACGTGTTCTCATGTTTTTAGTCTAGCTCAGGGATCAACCATCTATGACCCTTGGGCTAAATCTGGCTTCCTGCCTATTTTGTAAATAAAGTTCAATAGAATATGGCCATGCCCGTTCTCTTAAGTACTGTCTACGGCTGCTTTTATGCTACAAGAGTGGAGCTGAGTGGTTGCAACAGAGACCACATGGCCCACTGAGCCGAAAAGATCTGCTCCCTGGGCCTGGCCCTTTATAGGAGAAGTTTGCTGACCCACCTTCCCTGTCTTGAGAATCAATAAAACAATAAATTAACGAATACATCAAAACATTAAATTTGTAGTGTTTGCTGATTTCCATGGTGAAAATACTCCCTCCGTGGCCAATTTGTTCAAGCACTAACTTGATGTCGCTGAATGCAGAGTTGGGAAGAGCTGCTCCACGGCACACCATTATATAGTATTCTCGCTCTGCAGATAGACATGATAGATGTAAGTAAGTACTCTCAAAAGCATAGATCATAGTAAAATGTAGTAAAATAATTAAGAACGATGTGTTTCAAGTATTTATTACTTTGTTTTAATAGCAAAGGAAAAGAGCAGGCCCCTTGAAAGAGAATTCTCCCTGAGGAGCAAGTGTAAGACTTAGTCCCAGAGGCTGAGAATCAAAGCAGAGAAGTGGATGGGGTCTTCAGGCAGCTTTAAATCACTCCCATCCCATCCAGTGGCTCTGGCAGAAGTTGCATGCTTGACTGGGAAAGAGAGCTTTAAGTAAACCTAAAAGCTGAAAGGCCTCTGGATGCATCAGCTTTGCGAGGGGACAGCCACCTCGAAGTGGATGGGACTCAGATAAGCATAGAATGCTCCTGACCCACCTTGTAGCTGGCAAAGGAACACTGTCATCTCGGGTGGTCACCCAGCCATTGGTTCAAGTGAAGCACTCCATGGTGGTGGGAGCCATTCTGGTTACAAAGATAAAGTTTTGAATATAAAGTGAGATAACATGCCAGTCACCTAGCTCAGGGTTGGTATTTAATAAGTACTAATCCATTCTGCTTCTTGTTTTCCCTCTCTCTGCTACTCCAAGACAGCTGTATCTCCACTTTATCATCTTGGTTCGTAAGTCACTTGACTTACTTCCCACGTGCACAAAACGACAGACTTCCAGCCCTGGCAACTGACTGAGCATTGGTGGGCAAGAAGCTTATATCGCAGTTAGCTGTTGCGATGTAACAATTCAATGAAAACAACAATGATTCAGCTCTGCTCATGAGTCTTTTATCTTTACTAGATAGTTCTTTTAGTCACAGATGGGCTCACTCCTGTGGTCAGTTAGGTATCTTTATTGAACTTGGATGAACTATCTCATATGTCTGGGGCTTTGGCTGAAACAACTGGGGTGACTTGGCTCTGTTCCATGTGGTCTCCCCCTCCAGTAGGAAACAGAGCATGCTTTTCAAGTGGTATCCAGTGAGAGGTTCCTAGGAGGTGTTGGGCCATAGTTGGGAATAGGGCTAGAGGATACACTGCATTTGTTCTGATGTTACCGTTTGGGAGGTAAAGTGGGACCTGAACCATGCCTCCCCCAAGCACCTGACTAAGGGAAACCGAGTCCCTGTTTTCCTCAAGGCTCTTCTAGTTACACGTGAAAGAACATCAGCTCAAGGATCTAAGAGAGCAAGCAGAAGCACTGCAAGGCCTCTTGAAGCCTATGCTTGGAATTTGCACAATGCCGTTTTCATTGTATTTTATCAGCCAAAGCAAGCCACAAGGCCCAGAGTCATAGTGGGTGGGGACTACAAAGTTACAAGGCAACAGGATTAAATATGGGGTGGGGGGAGGCATTAATCAGAGCCATCGATGAATCAATCCTTCACAAAGCTAAAGTGTTTGGGACCACTTGTATTATACTTTCCCATGTGGGATAAACACACGAGTCCTAAACAGGGCCCCTTAAAGCTCAGTTTTGCTTTAAGTCCCCCTGTTTCTCCAAGCATCAGAGGCCATTGTTCTGGGTCTTTGGAGTTTTCTTTTCAGGAGATTATGAATTTGGCTGATTTTCTTACAAATAGTCTTCCTGACCAAGAACTAACTGGGAAAGCCCTCACTAATTTGATGAAAACTCTGGGAACTGGATATGTATGTATTTTGAATTTTATTATTTTTAATGATGTATGACTCACTACTCAACTGTTTCCAGTGGAGTGTTATTACCTCTGTAGTTCTCTCCTTCGTTGCTCCTAGGAAATCATTGTCTCCTGATTTTCTTCTCACCCCTTGGGCTCCTGCATGTCATTCTTCCTAGAGCTTCCTTCTTTGTGTGCTCCTGTCATAGACCTGGAAACAAGAGTTTGAGTGTGAGTGGTCTATTCGGTAGGTGATCGTAGGACACTCCAGGAGAAGAGCCGTGAGACAGGGAAGTGAAGGAAGCAAGTACAGAGCATAGGGATTACGGAGGAGGTTACTGCTGTGTGCGACTGGGGCGTCAATTCCACTGGCTCCTCTATGAGATGGGATGGGACATGCTTGCGTTGTCCTGTCCAAGGGCGGGGAAGCTGAGATAGTTATCCTTGAACTCACACCTGTGATTGGCTGAGCGCTATTACCCCTGGCATTTCTGACCTGCACCAAGTTTAACTTGAGAGAAAGCCCCAGGAGAGTTTCACTAGGATGCCATTGGCACGTCAGAAACAGAGTTCACAGATATGGGCAGGGCACTGAGGGCATCTGCTGCAGCCCCTCAAATGCAGGTTTTGCCTTCTTCTCTCTTCCCACCTATACCTTAGTGCTCCCCACGTGCAGTCTCTTATGCTTCATGATGTCAACACCCAGCCATATGTCAATAATCCCCAAATCTCTGTCCTCAACGACACTCTCTTTCTCAGGTTGCAAGACTCTGTTTCCCATTGCCTACTGAGCTTCTCCACCTGGGCGTTCCCCAGGCATTTTGAAGGAAACACTTTGAAACTAAACTCATCATCCTTTTCTTCCTACCTCACTCCAAACCAGATACTGCTTTTATAGTTTCACTCTTGGTAGATGATTTCACCATGTTTTCATTCTCCTAAGCTAGAAATTTCAGTCATTTTTTTTTTTTACAACAGCCCAATGATTAGTATTTTTGCCAGAATTATTTTTATACAATCTGTTCACACCACTGTCCTGTAAAAAGTTTCTGTTATCTCTTGTAAAAGACACCTCTTGTGGTATCTGTCTTGCTCTATTAACGCTTGTAACTTATTCCTGTGTCCATAGAAATGAGCCTGTAGCCGCCATATTATCTCTCAGACTATCCCCACCCTCGCCATCATGGTTACTTGGACAAGGTGCACTCGTCAGAATTCTCCCAGGGATTTTGAATTGGAGCTAAAAGTTCTTGAGTAGAGAGAAAGTGTAACTTGAGTTAGGGTGGCAATATTTCTCCTGCCACACTGATTGCAAAGACAGAAAGCTGGTCTACAGAGAAAGAAGGGAGAAGCTGTGTTTTGATTGCATCGTACTGTTTGGGGGAATCACACTTCTCTCATTTTCAGTCAATGTGGTTCAGGTAGGGGTGCTTCCTGCCAGAGAACTCTGCTCCCCTGGCTACGGTGATTGGTTCAGTGTTGGACATATGACCCAAGCTTGGCCAATCAGAGTACTCTACTCCATAGCTACAGTGACTGGTTCAGGAATAGGTCTCTGACCCAACACCAGGCCAATCAGTCACCCTCGGAACTTCATTTGGAACTTTCAGGCATCTTTATTTTAGTTGCAGTTGTTAGCTCTACAGATGATTTAAGATGAAAGTAGCCATCTTTACTTCTACTTAAGGACAGTCTTTTTGAAAATGAAGCCAACACAGAAGAAAGAAAGTAGAGTGAAATAAGAAAGTAGAAAGTAGAGTGAAATAGTGACAGGATCCTGATGATATCCTTTGCCCCCTCCATCTAGTAGTGCCCAAAGTTGTATTTACTCCCACATTTCCCACTTCTTAAAAAATTGTTAACATATATATATAACATAAAATTTACCTTTTTAACCATTTTAAGTGTATAGTTCATTGGCATTAAGTATATTCACATGGTTGTGGAACCATCACCACCATCCATCTCCAGAACTTTTTCATCTTGCCAAACTGAGATCATTAAACAATAACTCCCCATTTCTCCCTCCTGCCAGCCCCAGCAACTACCATTCTACTTTCTGTCTCTATGAATTTGACAACTCTGGGGAACTCATTTAAGTGGAATCATACAATATTTGTCCTTTCGTGAGTAGCCTATTTCACTTAGCAACATATCTTCAAGAATCATCCACGTTGTTGCTTATGCCTAGACTTCTAGCTTTTAAGAGTCAATAAATTCCCTTTTGGGCTTGAACTCTTTTGAGTTATATTTCTGTCATATGACCAAAAGATTCCTGGAAAATACAAAATATATGTGGAAAAAGAGAAAGAAAAAAAAAGATGAAAGGTAGAGGAGAGGTCCTCTAGTTTTCCATTTCCTAATTCCAACCCCTTTCTAGTCTGGACTGCATGAAGCCCTTGAGGTCTGTAAGTACTGAGGGCCATCTTTCTCTCTTAAACAAATTCATTTTTGTTAAATTGAAAGAGTTATAACCAATACACCTCCTCATTCCCACTGAAGTGCCTGCCATTTACCAACTAATCCAGCTTTCTCATGCCTCGTTGCCTCATGTTATCTGTCTGCCTAGAATGTCTCTCTTTGCCTAAGCAGAGAACTCCTACATAGCCTTCAACACCTGCTTTTGTTACCATCTGTCTGTAGATTTCTCTGACTTCTTTTTCATTCTCCCAAGCCACTGACTGACACTTTTATTGCAACTGTTTGTAGGTTTCTTAGTCCTTTGACTAAGAGCTCTAAAAGGGCATGGGTTGTAGTTGCTTCTTTATATCTTAGGGCCTAGCACAGTTGCTGACAGTGACCTTTTGTTAAATAAATGAACATAAAAAGTACTGCATAAGCCTCAATACTTGACATCTAAATAATGAATGCACCGAGGGCTTTAAAAATAGTTTATTATCTAAGTAGGTTAAATATGTTCCCTGGAAGCTTTTTTAAAAGTAATTACTTTTACTGTTAGTAAAAATATAGTGTAAATCCTCCTCCACCCAGTACAGCCAGATTTAGCAAACATTTCCAAGGGTGGAAATGCAAATTAATGAGACTTGGCCATATTTAGTCAAATGTGGACTAGCATTTTCTATAGCCTAACTTGTTCTTTGCAGGAAGTAATCTTTTTAAGGATAAGCAATGCAGGTCACTTGCTAATTATGTGGGATTAGTCCTCAATCCTTCTATTCCTGGGGAACTCAAGAAATGATGGGTCATGACATCATGTAAAAATTCACCTCCCATTGCTGGCTGGTGTTGTCTTTTCCTTTTCCCTGTTCCCTGCCTCTGTCTTTCAGCAATTCATTTGAAAGACATTTGAGCTGGACAGTCCAGCTAAATGAAGCGTTTTGTTAATATGGTGCCTTATCCATAGGTTGCTTTAGACTTAGATATTCTTGTTCCTGTGGAGCTTATAGAACCCTCTCATAGTCCCCTCTAACCTACCATGGCTTTTGAAAAAATAGAGGATCTTGGGTCATTTGAAAAGTGTCCCATCTTTAATTTTTTCACCCCACGGTCTTACGGTTCATAAGTAAAGACTGTTTTCTCCAAATTTCTTTGTACACCTAATTCTTTTTTCCCACAAAAGTAGTTTGTATCATTTTGACATACTCATTTTGGGAAATTCAGAAAAGGATAAAGAAGGAAAAGATCATCATTAATAATACCACAATCCCCCAATCAGAGACTGATTTTGTTAAGATATTAGTATATTTGCTATTGCTAAGATATTGGTATATTTCTCTTCACTGCATTATTTTTTAAACAGCTTTATTGATGAATAACTGACATAAAACAAGCTGCACATATTTTAAAGTGCACCGTTTGATGAGTTTTGACATATTTGCACACTTGTGAAACCATCACTGCAATCAAGATAATGCACATCACAGCCCCCGCCAGTTTCCTGGTGCCCCTTTTGTAATCGCTCCCTCTTGTTCCTCCCACCCCCACCCCTAGGTGAACACTGATCTACTTTCTTTCAGTAGAGATTAGTTTGCATTTTCTGGAAATTTTCGTAAGTGGAATCATACAGTAGTTGCCTTTTTTTGGTCTGGCTTCTTTCACTCAGCATAATTCTTTTGAGCGTCTTCTGTGTTGTTGTGTGTTCGTTCCCTTTCAAGGATGAGTGGTATTCTATCGTATGGGTGCACTACATATTGTTTATGGACTTACGGACTGACCTTTTGGTTGTTTTCCTTTATTACAAATAAAGCTGCTATGAATATTTGTGTATAAGCCTTTGTGGGGATGTATGCTTTCATTTCTCTTGGGTAAATACCCCAAACTGGAATGGCTGGGTCATATGCTAGGTGTATTTTTGACTTTTTTCAGGAACCTGCCAAAGTATTTTCCCAAGCAGTTGTATCGTTTTACATTTCCATCAACAATATAGGAGAGTTCCAATCCTCCAAATTCTTGTCAACACTTGATATAGTCCATCTTTTTAATTTTAGCCTTCTTAGTAGGTGTGCAATGGGTATCTCATTGTGGTTTTAATGATCATTTACCCAATGACTAATGATATTGAATATATTTTCATGTCCTTATTACATTCATATGTCTCTTTTGGTAAAGTGTCCATTCAAATATTTGCACATTTTAAAATTGTGTTGTCTTCTAATTATTGAGTTGTGAATGTACTTTATATATTCTAAATCCAAGTCCTTTGTTAGATAGGTTTGTCCAATATTTTTTCTCAATCTGTGTCTTGCCTTTTCATTTTTATAATAGTGCGTTATGAAGAACTTGGTATCTCTGCTATGTCATTGAATAA
>NC_138056.1:24446963-24739463 GCF_964194185.1 Rhinolophus hipposideros
ACAAATGACAGAAAAGCTTTAAAGTCACTCAAGTGCATGAACCGATGGGGTTCCTCTGAGCCAGGGGACTTGCCTTCTTTAGTTACCTCTTTCTGGAGCAGAAGCTCAAAGTTCTTTCAACTTCCAACATCATACTGTGGTGATTAAAAAAAGAAAAACTCCTTATCCTCCATCTTCTGTCTCCTCCAAATTTGCCATCTCTAGATAGAAAGCCCTCAGAAAGTTGTTTCTGGTATATTTCATATTCTAAATTTGTTCTCCATGTGTTTTAAGTGTTTTCTGCTACCTGGTTGGTTTAAAATCAGTTTTTAAACTGCTCTTCCTCCCAGTCTCTTGGATTTTTCCATAACTAATTGCAAGATGCTAGATTTCAGGAACCTCATTGAATGCCGTGGGTGTAAGAAGTATCACCCACCTTCTTTAACTTCCAGCTCACTTTTCCTCAGCAGGCCCAGGAATGATCACTGTATCCCTGGTCTGCTTAATTTTGAGGGCTTGAAAGATCTAAGAGTCACTTTTCAGAGAAACTTTCTTTGAAATCTCTCACTCAGAGAACAACTGCAGCAGAGGCAAAAAGAACAACAGTTGTGATATCGTTAGTGTGTAGATTCAAAGTTTCTCTCTCATTTAGTCTCGCTTTCAGAGTTGTCTCTAATGGTTGATTCTGCTTTTGGATGTCCAAAAAATTAGATCATCATGTACCACATTTACCCTTTAAGATTGTGTTTTCCTGGTAATTGAGCATAATGTCACGGTCTTCTTATTTTTTTTCAAAATGTTTTAATGAATTAGTTTCACGTCCTTCATATTTTTGGTCTTGAATTCTTCATCAGACCCTTTACTGTTCAGTTTCTGAACACAGATTTGAAGATTTTTGCTTGTTATATATCGTCCCTCTTGAGACATATTGGATTTTCTTGTCATTTTGACACTGATTTACCAGAATGAGCTCCCTGCAAGAACACTGTTGCAAGGAAATTGTTCTGCTCTAACAGCAGATGATTTCATTAGGTTTGCTCAGTTTGGGGACCCAATGCATGCACTTTGAAAATTGCAGTAGCAGTGATCTGCAGACAGCTGGGTCTCGGCATTTTCCTAATGTGAACTATTGCCCTCTCATTATAGTATCTTCTTATATTTGGAGATGGGCAACCTAGTTTAGAAATATGTTTATATATACAGTGGGTGCCCCAAAAGTGTATACACATTTTAAGAAAGGAAAAACCTGTATTAAAATTGTAATAATATATATAGATAATAAAAGATGAATACAAGTCATGTTTGATTTCTGCGATTACAAGAAGTGCTCAAAATGGTTACCATCAGCATCCAGACACTTCTGATTATGGCGAACTACTACTTGAGCAACAATGACCAAAGTGTCCACTTATATACATTTTTTGGCACCCCTGGTGTGTGTGTGTGTGTGTGTGTGTGTGTGTGTGTGTGTATCTCCAAGTGGCAAGGCAAGATAAGCATAGCATGGGGTAAAGTCTATTTAGGTATTTGCTCAGTCTCACATTTTTTTTAAGGAGAACAGGACTTTACTGGGGAACAGTGTGTACTTCCAGGATTTTTTTCCAACTCAAGTTGTTGTCCTTTCAGTCTTAGTTGTGGAGGGTGCTGTTCAGCTTCAAGTTGGTGTCCTTTTAGTCTTAGTTGTGGAAGGCACAGCTCAGCTCCAGGTCCAGTTGCTGTTTTCTAGTTGCAGGGGGTGCAGCCCACCATCCCTTGCGGGAGTCTAACCGGCAACTTTGTGGTTGGCACTCCAACCAACTGAGCCATCTAGGAGCTCAGTGGCACCTCAGCTCAAGGTGCCATGTTCAATCTTAGTTTCAGGGGGCGCTGCCCACCATCCTTTGCAGGACTCGAGGCGTTGAACCAGCAACCTTGTGGTTGAGAGCCCACTGGCCCAAGTGGGAATCGAACCGGCAGCCTTCGGAGTTAGGAGAAAGGAGTTCCAACCGCCTGAGCCACTGGGCCGGCCCCAAGTCTCACATGTTGTTTGATTCAGTTCCAAGAAATCTTTCTTGTTACTTATGCTCTCATTTATTCTTTAAAGCCAAAATGTCCTAAAATGGAACACAAAACTAACCAAAGGAGCACCTCAGTGTTCTTCAAGTCATGGTTGTTCAAATGTGAGGTTGTCAGAAAATATGTTTTCCCATTTTATCTTAATTGCCTCCCACCACTTTCAGAAGTAAAACAGCTTAAAAAAAAAAAAGTAAAACAGCTTAAAAGGTTGCAGATAAATTTGTCTATGTGGTGATTTCGCTTAGGTTTGGAATAATATTCTTCTTGAAATACTTGAAACACCTAGACCTACAATTATATACTCAGGCAGAAAGCGGGATGAGATCACAGGTATAGCCACGCTGAGTGATAGGTAACTGATGCAGAAGTTCCCCTGGAGTGTTACAGTGAAGAACCTGAGGTTTCCTCAACAGCCTCAAAAACTACAAGGATTTTGTAGAGGCCCCTGCTTTTGTTATAGGTGCTGCTGCTATCAAACACTGACCTTTGTGAGAGGTGGAGCTTAGTCATCCAGGAAGGCCCAGGTATCAGTCCTTTGGGCCCCTCCTTGAATATCTCTGGAAGCCACAACTTTTCATCCCACTGCTGCCACCCCGCCCAGTTCTCACCATCTCAGTAGTCTCCTAACTGGTGTCTCTGTATCCACTCTTGCCTTCACCAGTCTGTTCCTTAGATGGCTAATCTTGAAATGCAAACATGATCATGACTCTACTTCCCGTTTAAACCTCCACAGTAGCTTGCCATTCCGTTAGACTAAAATCCAATTTGTGCATGATCAGACCCAGCCTTTCTATTCCCATCTCATCCACTACCGTTCTCCTTTGCTGGGCTTCCATCCCCCTAAATGACCTCGCTGGCCTCCCTTCAGTTCCTCAGAAGTTCGATGCTCCTACCTGCCTCCATGTGGGTCAGATTCCTTTGTTATAGCATCTCACAGAACCATATCCCTCTCCTGCAAAGCACTTGTCTCTCTTTGATTAAGTGTAAGCTCCATTGGAGAGGAGACCCTATCTCTGCCATATCACCAGTGCCAAACCCAGTGATGTGGTTAAGTTTGTAGAGCTTAAGGTGAAGTCTAGATTGATTTATTAATGTCTGTTGAGGTCTTAGCTCCACAGACTGGTGTGCTTGCATCATTGGCACAGAGGGACCAAGCAAACTTCCATTGTACCTTTTGAGACATTTGTGACAATGCAATATGCATTAGTTAAATTCTATAATATTTACTATGCAAATTACATTGGCTCAAACGTATGGCTCAATTGCTGGACCTGTCAGAGTCCTCAAAGCCTCCCTCAGCTCTTCCTTGAAGTTCCTAAAATACAACTGTCGCCACAGCTCATCTATCCTATCCTATCCCTCTTGCTCTGCTCGCCTGGTTCTCATGTCCACCACCCTTAAAGCCACTTGAAGGAACAACTCAGTGGACTTTATCAATAGTCTCCCAGGGAGATCACCAGTGTTCACAACCCCATTGGTTACCAGGGTCCTGATGCAAGGGGTCTTCCCAAAATAAAGGAAAAGTTTGACCCAAAGACAAATGTAAGTCTTCACCCCTAGAGACCAAAACTGTTTACAAAGTTCAAAAAAACAAACCAACAACAATAACAACAAAAATGTTTGAGTTCTGGCCATCAGTCAAGACACATAAATGTGCATTGTCTTAGTTATCATAAAAATCCTATAAGGTCTGTGTTATTACATCCCTTCTGGAGATGAGAAAAACTGAGGCTCTGGGTGGGACACCGAGTGACTCACCCAGGTCACACAGCAGCGGGGTCCTGATTCAAACCTGGGGTTAATGGCCTTCGGTCTTAACCAGTATTCTATAGTGCTGGCCAACATTAGTGAAATGGCTGACAATGGGGACTCACATACATTAATTTCATTTGGCCTTCCTGTGCCTTATAGGCCAAAATCATTCTGTAAAGGCAATATCCAAATAGGCTTGACCGAAGATAAATTATTTATATAGAAAAATTATTTATATAAAGACAGAGTACATTCCTAAGTGCTAGTCTCATCATCTTAACCATATATATGCTCACATGTAAGGAATTTTCTCCCCAGCTGTATGTGTCTAAATGCGTGCATTTCTCCTTATAACCACATTACCTGCTAACACCCCCAGGCAGGGGCCTCCTTGGGCAGAGTCCCAAGGCCTGAGTTTCCCTTCAGCTGCCCTGAGACGCTTCTCGAGGATTCAGCAGTCGTGGGGTCGTGCTGCCAACCTGATGTTTATTCTTAGTTTCGGGGAGTGTGGGGATGGACTTCTTGCCAGAATCCTGCCCTGTCATTCCAGGTAACTGACACAAGCTATGGCCCATTCTGTGCTATTTATAAAGTGACATAAATAGTCTCATCCTCTGAAAGGCGTGTCTGTGCCATATGCCCACTGGCCTTCCTTCCGTCTGACAGACGCTTCTCTCCAGACCTCAGGAGGCAGCAGGACTGTGTCCTGACACAGACCCATGGGCACCATGTCCCTGATGTGCACACACGCCTCCTACTTCAGAGGCACCGAGGGCCTGGGTAGGCCCCACCGCAGGACCTCAGCCCAGGCAGCACCTAGTTATGGACCCAAAAAAGGAGGAGGGAGCTCGGGAGCGGGGAGTAAGCTAAGACCGAGCCCAGCTGTTGGAGTTGGGTACAGAATCAGGGTAGGATTAAGAGCACCTGAGCTGAATCTGAGCTGTGAAAGCCCCAGAGACTTATTCTAAGCCTGGTTGGAGCTGAATCTAGGGGTGAGAAAATTAATGGACCCAGCTGAGAGGCTGGAGTAACAGGTGGAGTATAGACAGATTCTGCCCCTTTCTAGCTGTGAGCGACTTCCTTCATCTCTCTGGATGTTTCCTTATCCGAGGGTGTACACCTACAAGAGACTCATGTTACCATGTTTCCCCAAAAATAAGACCTAGCCGGACAATCAGCTCTAATGTGTCTTTTGGAGCAAAAATTAATGTAAGACCCAGTGTTATTTTACTATAAGACCAGGTATGTAATATAATGTAATGTAATATAATGTAATATAATAAATATAATGTAATACAATAAATATAATAAATATAATATAATATAATATAAATTAATATAATACGGGTCTTATATTGTTTTTTGCTCCAAAAGACGCATTAGAATTGATTGTCTGGCTAGGTCTTATTTTCGGGGAAACACGGTAGGTGTGTGCATCAGAATCACCTGGGAGCTTGTGAAAGGATGTCCAGGCCCCTCCTTGTAGATTGATTCTTGGAGGACCCTGGAGGTTCCCCAGGTTCCCCAGAAGATTCTGACCCAAACCAGTGTTAGAGAGCCCCTATACTGAATGGTCCCCAAGGGCTCTTCCCACTCCACCATCACTCTATGCTAATGTTTACTAAATTGCGGATAAGAAAACAAAGAAGGTAGGCATTCACCTCATGTGATGATTAGGTGTTTTATCAGCCACTTTTTGCACCTTAAGAAATCATCAATTGGGAGCTTATTCAAAGCCCCAGTTTTTTCATGTGTAAGGCTGGAAACGTGGGCTCAAGTTCACCCCCTTTTATATTCTCTCCTGGGCAGTCTCTCCCTCTCCCATGGATTAATTACCATCTCTCCCAGTGGTCACAAACTGGGAGCCAGAAAGACAAATCTAAACAAAACTCACACATGAGTTTTATTTAGTCTTCCCAGTATTTTTTAAAAGTCTGAATCTGTCCGGAGTGAGACTGGGCGTTTTCTTTCTACTGACCACGGGCCCACCACACCCGCACGTATTACACCAGCCGTTTCCACCCTTTGTGTCACCTGCCTAGACCCTGATTTTAGACCTAAGTCAGTCTCTCACCTCCTGTCTCTAGCTCAAACATCTTTCTGAGCATCAGACCATATATCTAGATGCCTCCTGGCAAGATGGTTCAGTGTGTGTACTTAATGGAAGGCCTGGCATGCAGCACAGGGCTAAATAAATATTAGTTAGAGATACGTATTATTATCCCTATTCTGCTCCTCTTCTTAGAGTCTCTCAGGCACCTCACTTCAACCCATTCAAAACAGAGCTCATCACTTTCCTCACCTTCACCGGAAAGAAACCTCTGTTTCTCCATGATCCTTCTTTGCACAAATGAAATTGTCAGTAAGTTACCTAGACTGGGAATCACCTGGGTTCTTTTGTCTCCTTCATTCCGGTTTGCAATCAGACCTTATGCAGGATCTCTCTTGATTTCCATTCCGTTTTCTCCATCTCCACTGTCACCTCCCTAGTCCAAGCCACCATCATCTTTGCCAGGAGTATGTAGTGGTCTAATTATTCTCCAGCAAACACGATTGTTTCTATTTAATCCATTGTTCAACTGTAAGCCACGGTGCTCATTTTACTAAAAAGCTTGATCTTGTCTGTTCCCTGCATACAGCTCATTTAGTGCCTTCCCATTCATTGCCCCAGGATAAAGTGCAGATTCCTTTACAAGACCCTCTCTAGTCTGGCTTCTGCCTCCACTGCAGCCTCCACTAGCAACAGTCTATGTTTCATCCATCCAGGCTTCTGTTATCTGTGGGATGTGCCCTACTGCCTCTGGCCTCTGGGCCCTCAAATACACTGTTCCTCCTCCTGGAAGGCTCTTCCCCATACAGTTCTCTTGGATAGTTTCTACATTTTCTTCATCTCTCAGCTCAGCTGTCAGTTCCTCAGAAGGTCTTCCCAGATACCCTAGAACAAGTCAGGCCCCCTGCTATAAGCTTGCAGAGCCCCTGTGCTTTTCCTGGCAAAGCATTCATTATACAGCATCATGAGTACATCCTTTCTAGACCAGGAGCTCATAAGAGCACAAGAGCAGGGACTCTCACTGTCTAGCTTGTCCACTGTTCTCTCTTCCCTACCCAGCACACACGTGGAACATAGTAGGTGCTCAATAAATGTCTGTTGAGAAAAGGAGAGAAAAAGCAAAGAGTGGAAAGGGAACCCGAAAGGAACATGACTAGTATCTTCTTGTCAAAGTGAGGATAAGAGCTGACACATCCCACACTCCACCCCTAAAATTGACAACTCCTAAGGGCAGGAATTCTCTCTTACTCAATGTTGTGTCCTCAGTATCTTACAAAGAGCAGGTATACAGGAGGTTGTTGAATGCATTCATTCAGTCTAAGAACTTCTTGACCTAGACTATCACCAATGGTATAACCAGCTAGAGAACTACCATTTTTGTAATAAGTCTTGGGCTAACTACTTGACTTTTTAGAGTATGTACACATACATAAACTCTGATAAAAATTGCCCTCCCCCCAAATGAAACAATGGAAAAATTCTCACCGAGTACCCTCTTGTTACCACCCACCAAATCAGATTGGGTTATGAACTTACAAACAGGAAGTCTCTATTGTCCAAACATAATGAAGCTATCGTGTAAAGCGTAAAGAATATGTAATTCTTAAAGTCACATATACACTTAAAGAAAATGCAATTCACCCACTGGACTAGCGCGTAGAGTTTGGCTTCACCATATAGTAAGCCAGAATGGAGAAGAAAACGTGACCTTTGGCCGTAGAGAGCCTGAAGTTTGGGCCCGAGCCACCACCGACTGCGCCTCGCCTGTGGGAAATTTGTTCAGCCTCTCCACTTGTTTTCTCTCCCATAAAAATGGGGAAAGTGAGACGTGCTTTGCAGGGTTGTTTTGAAGACTGGATACACAATGTAAAGCACCCGCACAGCCCTGGCTGCCAGGTGCTCATCCATGGCATTGTACTTCTGCATTTCAATTATTTAAAGGTATCCTGGCCAGGCTCTGGAACACAGGGAGCTCATGAAATACTGCTCTCCCAGGGGGAAGAGGCACTATTTCTTTCCTATCCTTGCCTGAAAAGAATGAGGAAAACGGTGGCAGAGAAAGAGGAAAGCAGTAGAAGCAAAGAAGCATGGGACATGAAAACGGAAGAATTGGGTTCGCACAGGGTCTTGGAGTCACGCTGAAGAAGGCTTTTCTTTTCAAGCTTCCCTTCTCCTCACCATGAGGAAGGCGCCTCAGGAAGGAAAGCCACAGGCCGGACCCCAACAGCACAAGAGGGAGCCCTGCTTAACCCAGCCTACCCGTCTCTCCTGTGCTTTTTCAAAAAAATGAAATTCACATTCAGACATTTAAAAAAATCACATTTTGATCATTCAGGAAAATTCATATAAGCAAAAAGAAGGAAAGAAAAGATCCCCAATTTTACCGAAGCTATCCTTTCAAAGTATTGTCTAGGCAATAAGGACATAAATATGTTCTTGTATAACAAATGAGATCGAATGGCACATACTCTTCTGTAACCAGATCTTTTTCACTGAACAGGTTTCTATATCAGTGAAGGTACGTATCTAATGTCACGATGGGTGACATCAGGGGATGACACCAGGGTGGCTTGCCACGGGCACTGCACTCGTGGTTCCCTCCCTGGGCAGAGACTTACTTGAAGCTTGTTCCTGCTTCCCCTCTGTGAACAATGACTCAGTGAACAACTTTGTAGTCCAAACTTTATACAGCCCATGATTGTTCCCTCACAATGAATACTCACATCCAGTCTTAATTTTCTCAAGAAAAAAAGCCAATGAGACAATGTGATTAAAATGTTGAAATCTTAAGTGGGCCTCTTTGGTGTGGAGGAGGGAAGAGGCTGTAACTCAGCATTATGCTTTTCATTTTTGATTCTGTTGCAACTTGCAGATTTATTTCAAGTACAACCTCATTTATAGTCAACAAACTTAAAAAAAATAAACAAAACAAGTCCCTGTCTGTAAAGAGATTACAATCTAGCAGCAAAGATACCGTGTTTCCCCCAAAATAAGACCTAGCCGGACCATCAGCTCTAATGCGTCATATTTTCAGGGAAACACAGTAAGAGGCATAATAACTATCTGTAATAAATCAGTGTTTTTCTCTCATTTAGCACAAAAGTACGTGGCTTTTCGTGATAAAAAGCAAGGACAAGATGGACATAATAATATTAATAATAGCCAATGTTTGTGAGAACGTGCTGTGTCTGGGAGCTGTTCATATAGTAAATGGCATACTGTATTAAATTCGTCCTTTAATCCCCACAGTCTATGAGGTAGCACTACAGTTGTGAACGTTATAGTGTGGGAATTGAGGCACAGGGAAGTTAAGTAACTTGCTCAAGGTAACAGCTAGTGAGTAGCAGAGCTGGGATTTGATTCCAGGCTTTTGAAGTCAGAGCCTGTTACTGCTGAAACACACTGTCACTGGGCTGGGAGAGAGCGTCACGAGGACCTGGAATAAGCATTATGATTTAACCTTCTAGGTACTGCGGCCTGAAAACCGGCTTGCTGACGTCCCCCATGGTGGGGTTCATGGTGACCAATCAGTGCACCTTCCACACACCCGTCGGCTTTCCTCAGGTCCCGGTAGCCGCTCTGGCCGTGGAGAAAGTGGGTCACTCCAGTGTGCACTACCGCCTTGCTCTGTTTCCACCTCAGCCCACCAAGGAGCCGCTGTCGGTGGATCACCACGACCTCAATGACGGTTTTTTCTTTGGCCACCCCAAGCTGGGGCAGTTTGCTGCTTTGGCCTGTACCACTGGGTCCTCCGTCCATGTCTTTGTGAATCCAGCCACCAGCAAGCCTACGGGGCTTCCAGAAGACTTCAGGAGCGGCCTGCTGAGGCTGATGAGGCCGGTTTCCATGTGAATCATCTCTCTGTACGTGGAGCTGCGCCTGTCACAGAATAAAGTTTAGCTTATTCTCTAAACGATTTCTTTTAATTCCTTAGCACGTGTTTTTACCTTCAAAATCACTGTCAGTTTCTTAAAAGTTTTTGTAACAGAGTCATCTAGCTCCAGTGAGCAAGCCTCTTCTTTCATTGGGCCCAGAGCAAAGTGCTATGCACACGAGGCCTCCCTGAGCCCTCACAACCACCAGTGAGGTAGGTACAGGCCTCCTTTTACAGAAGAGGCAAAGGAGGTGGAAGAACCTGGCCCACAGTCATTCTCCTAGTGAGTCTGACTCCAAAGACCACGTGGGCGTGCTCCCTACATGCGTCTGTATCCCCAGTACCTGAGCAGCAGGGCTGCGGACTTCCTGTGGTTTGAGATCACTAATCTGATATGACTCATTCAATGTCTTCAGCTTCTTACAGTTCCTAACCACATAACCTCTTTAAAAAAAAAAAAAAAAAGATGTGAACTTTCTAAAAAACCACCTTTCTTTTATGTATTTCAAACAACAAACACACCTTTGACAAGTTTCTGACCAATCTAAAACCCCCATCAGTCACTGATGCCATGTGTTGAAGTCTAAAAGTAACCACAGATAAGTAGAATCTTTGATGTTGAAACACATAAGGACCCTACTTTGTGGTAATAATAAAAATTGTTACTATTTACTGAGTGCTGGCCACACCGTATCTTACGGTCATTGCCTTAGGTATCCTGCTCTGGACAATTATGTTGCCATTTTTTAGATGAGAACATTGAGACTTTAGAGAGAACAGAGGGAGTTGGAGAAGGAGTTCTGGTCTAACCTCTACCTCGATCCTGTGACAGGGAAAACTGATGGTTTTATCTTTCTGGGTCTCAGTGTCCTCCTCTGGAAATACGACCCTGAGTGACCTTTCTCAGTTGGCTCTCTGAATGTGTTCTGAATACGTGGGGACTCTGCATCTGCTTTTCCTGAACTGAGTTCTAAATCCCTGCCACAGAGAAATAGCTTTGGAATACCGTCACCATGATAAAAATGTTCAATGCTATTCCTTTGTCATTTATCCATTCAGTTTCACCTAGTAATAGATGAAGTTTGAGGTTTTAAAAACACTTCCCACAATAATACTGGAACTCAGAAAGGCTATTACCCAGCAGCCTTCTGTTTGTAGGCGCTGATTTATCTGAACTCGGGCATTTGACCTGCTCAGGAAGATCACCAGGGAGAAAGAACTCCTTTTATCGTCTCATGTTTCAGTCCTTGCTGGTCTTACGTGTGCATTATCTCACTTTATCTTTGTAGCTACTCTGAGAGTTGGGTATTATTATTATTTTGTCCCCGTTGTACAGTCAGAACAGGCATGTCAGGAGAAAGGTGACCTATCAGGGTTAAAAAACTGTAATGTGGCAGAGCTAGAACCCAAATCCAGACAGGCCTTTGGACCCATCTTTCCATGCCACCAACTCTGCATCTCATCCCAGTAGTCCTGAATTTTCAAATTACAACTTGCGTTGCCACGAAGTTTTAAAATTGTAGTAATGCTAGCGGTAGTTTCACCAAGAGGCTCTTAAATTGCAGAACACATAGTGGGGTGGTTAAGAGTGTGGGGTCCTCCTGGATTTGTATCCTGGATCTGCCATCTTTAAAGAGGGGAACTCATGTTCCAGGTGACCCAGGACTGTCCTGGTTGTCCCAGCATCATGGCAGGCTCATCCCAAGAAGGGAGTGAAAATAAAAAACGGTCTGTGGGTCACTCCACCCTTTTCCTTCCTACCAAGGGGATCCACATTCTCGTATGTGTGTGTGGACACCCCAGCCTTCATGTTCAAATTGAGCCCACCAGCTGTCCTTTGGGTCCTTTGGGCCTAGGAGTGTGCACCTCTGTGGCTTTGTCTGCCCTTTGGGAGACCCAGCTGGGGGCTGCACACACAGGCTCTGGAAGAGGCTTGGGGTTATTTGAGTAGGGAGTTCTGGGGTGCTACAGGGACTTGGAGCATGTTCTAGAAGCAAAGGCCCTGGCTCTGAATGGGCAAAACCCTTTGTCCCGTGGACTTCTCAAGCTATGAGGAAGATCCCAGCCAGAAGAGGAGCCGAGTGGGTCTCTAAATCCCAAAGTGTGCAGAGCAGGTTGCCCAGGATTTGGGGAGTTACTGATTAAAACTGCTCCCCTTCATTGGCAAAGGCATCCTGCTCTGGACAATCAATTCTAGTCACCTAATTCATGACTTGTGTGACTTTGGGCATTATTTCCCTTCATAGGTCTCTCATCTATAAAATGGAAAAATCTGTACAGTTGCCACTGGTTACCAGGAGTACTACTCACCAAGGTCTTCAACAAACTCCCTCTGAGCAACAGTAGGATAGTACTTCCTGCTCCCTTGAAATTAGATGTGGCCATCTAATTGCTTTGGCCCATGGAAGTGACCATGAGAAACACGGGTTACTTTCAGGCGTGACCACATTTGCTTGCTTGTGCTTGACCCTCCAGTGGACATGGGTGGATGTGGAGACACACAGTTGAACCCCCACACCCCAGGTGCCGTGGACCAGTACCCAGAACTACAGCACACGTTGCAAAAGCAAAAGTTCAATCTCTGTTGCTTTATACCATTGAAAAGATAGGGTTGTTTGTTACAGCAGCATAAGCCAGCTTATCCTCTCTCTTACAAGTAATAAACATCATAGGATTGTTGTGAAGCTTACATGAGAAATGTGTGTCCTTGGCATAATTCCTGGTACACAGCTGTTAGTATTAGATTTATCACAGGAGAAAAGAAATGCTTATTGTTGCCACTACACGAACTTCAAGGTAGGAAAGTAACCAATTCTGATAGTCATTTCATAGGCTTCTGTGGGGAATCAGACACTGTTTTCTATTTTATGAGAAAAATTAGAGGTACTTCAAACTCCTGGGATGGTGGGATGCCTTATATCTAGGGTATGTGTTACCAGCCCTGGACCCAAGAACTGACCAGAACTGAGAGTGCAAATAGATTCTTTAGAAATAGCTCCAAGTTTGTGTAAATCTCACGTGTTTAAGTACTGACACAATCTTTCCATTGCTCAAATTTTTAATTTTAGTGTGAGCCAAAGCAGTGAACATCATGAAACTCATTGGTTTTTAATAGGCAATTCTAGTACTATAAGTTCAGGTTTTAGACTACAGAGAGAGCCAAATCTAGTTGCACGTACTTGGAGGAAGCCGGATTTTATTATAAAGGTGGCAAAATAAATCTAGAAAGACTTTTTAAAAAAATCCAGTCAGCCATTCACTACTTGGCTCCACAAGATGTTTTCAAGTTGAGCTGCTAATAAGTGGCCACGTATCTACCGTTTTCTGGGCACTTCTGAGCAGGTATGATTTGTGCCATAGCTAACAAGGAACAGCTACGATAATTCAAGCAGGTGAAGAAACCCTTCAGGTGTTGCTGGCTTTCTAACTACATTTTTGTTACACTTGAATTCATTCGAAAACCTACAGTAAGAGACAAGAGGTACAAAATGTGTGTTCATGTTTTGCTTGGACAGATTTTGGCTCCTAGCAATTAACGCTTTCAGTCACATTAAGCATATAAATAATGCTTTGTGACATTACAGTATTTCCCATTACAGATCAATTTTGTAGCATTTGTTCATAATCAGACTTGAAACGTTACCTAGAAACAAAATATGTTTTCCTTGAAACAGTCAGACCCTATTAGAAATCTAAGGCTTTACAAATCACCAAGTTAACAGTTAAAACCCCCAGCTAAGGTTTTCTTTCCTTAAATAGTGTTAAATTCAGCCCCAGAAGCACTAGTCTCTTTGAGGGTTTGCTTATGTGCACTGACTTGAAAGGAAAAACTTAGTGTTCAAAATTTAACATCTTACTGTGTGTAGCTTAGTAAAGCAACCAGTATTCCCTTTTGGGGGAAAAATAATGTTCGCACCTTTTAAGTGTTATGCTTATAATTAGGTTACATGGTATTATTTTCTCATTTTTTAAAAGACAGGTTTTCATTGCTTAAAAAAAAAAAAAGTGTTAGCCTATTTCTAGGTAAGAGGAGGTATTCTCATTTCCTGACCACATAATCGTCCACTGTAGGGAAGCAAAGAAATAAAACATGTATCAGATTTGGAGACTTGGAGCAATAAAACAATGCTAAACAGCAGAGATTTTGGAGCCAGGAACATCTGGATTTGAGTTTTTGTCCCTGCCATTTATTTAATCATTGTGGGATTTGGGGCAAAATTACTTCTCATGCAGCAAATGTTTGCTAATTTCTTTTTTTCCAGAATTTTTTTTTTCCCTGAGGAATATTCTCTTTGATTAAAGCTAACAACCTCTCACTCTTTTAGCAAATAATTAGAGTACTTATTGTAGGCTAGGCTCTACTCTTCTAGGTCCTGGGAAACAACAGTAAATAAGAGAGACCAGACTATTACTCTCATAGTGTTTATATTCCAGCTTGGGGAAGATGCAGAAATATACAAACAAGATAAAGTCAAATGGTACAGTCGGTTAAATGGTATTCCCCCCCAAAAATACAACTACCTCCTAACCCCTGGAACTTGTGAATGCGACCTTACTTGGAAAAATGGTCTTTGAGGACCAGTTGTAATTAAGGATCTTGGGATGAGATCATCCTGGATTATCCACATGGGCCCTAAGGCCAATGATGTGTCCTTATAAGAGATACAGAGACGCGACACTGAGAGAAAGAAAAGGCCATAGGTGGTGGTAGAGATTGGAGTGATTGCAGACACAGACAAGGAATGCCTGGAGTCACCAGAGCTGGAAGACGCAAGGGATTCTCCCGTAGAGCTCCAATTTCAGACACTGGCCTCTAGAGCTTTTGTTGTAAACCACTCACTTTGTGGTCATTTGTACGGCAGCCCTAGGAAACAAATACAAATGGTAACACATATCAAGAACAAGACAACACAGGGAAACGAGACAGGGACTCAAAGGGGTGCCATAGCTCTGTGCCACAGAACCTTTTGGCCGACAGTGACTGCATGCTGGAAGGTGGTAGCCATCTAGCTTAGGTGCGTAGTAGGCTATACTATCTAGCTTTGTGTAGGCACCCTCTGTGATGTTGGCACAAAGTCGCCTAAAAGCATATTTTTCAGAACGTATCCCTGTCAAATGATGCAGGACTATACTATAAACGGTGGTCTGGAAGGCACCGTTAAAGAGGTACCATTTGAGTTACCAGAGGCTGTAGGAATGGGTTTTCTGAACCTGAGGGGACACCACGTGCAAAAGGTCCAACCTAAGAAGGAACTTGGTGTGTTTAAGGACCAGAAAGCAAGTCAGTGAAGCTAGCTATAGGAGGCGAAGAGTGGTAAAAGGAGTCTGGTGAGGTAGGTAGGAGGGGACCAGGTCCTGTAGGATTTCATAGGGCATGGTAAGAAGTCTGGATTTTCTCCCAATTCAAACCTATCTCAGAAAGATCTGACAGTTAAAATGACTTGTAGATTCCCTAACTGGCAGAGAGAAGGAAGTATATATTTATTAAATATGAGGGTGTTCTGAACATTCTAGTACTTGGATTTAAAAAACCTAACACCCTTTTATAATCTTGCTCATGTAATCCCATACCACTATTTAATTCTAGATGAATAATAGTGTCAGTACATGTGAAGTCAACCACAGGACACAGTAGAAAATCCTCAGGGAGATCCTTTATTTCATTCACTTTCAACTTATAAGGTAGCATTTTGACCTGTAAAAGTTGTTTCTTCCAGTTCAGCCAATGGCTTGGAACATCACCTTGTTTGAATTCCATGGTGTAAATGGTCCCCAGGGTTGGTCCGAGGGTCATGGAATTATTGGGACTGTGTGCTGTGGTTCCAGCACCTCACTCGGCAGGCTTCCCTAGGATCCCACTCCCACATTCCTATCAGCGATCAGTGAGAAAATGGGTTGTATTTCTAGTCACTTTTTCAAAGATCAGACCTACCTCACTTACATGCCAAGGAAATTTTCTCAAGTATAATAACACGTTTACCATTTTCCTATAATTTTATGTTCTTCAAATGCCTGACATTCATCTTTCCCTACCTCTAAAATTCCTTTCTTTTTCACATTATCTTTCTTGTTTCTTATTGTAAAAAACACAAAAAAACAAAAGACGTGGATTGGTTGTGCACATTAGCAGGTCCATACAGAAAAATGCACAGAGGGTTTTATATACGATTTACAGTAACAGCTCAGAGTAAAGTTAAAAAGGAAGAATCGGAAGTATTAGACTTGTTCTGAAATAAGCCCATGGACGATGATACCACTGTAGGTAGCTTCATCAGAATTTTCCCTCACCAACTATTCAATAGTGGCAAATGTATAAAATGTGCAGTTAAAATACACAGCAGTCACTCCATATACCATCCCCTCCCAACCCACCCAACTTCTGAATAATAGGGCTTTTTCAAATTTTATTCCCCTTTAATGGAAAAAGCTAAAAAGTCACATTTTAGCAATGTATCCCCATAGAGTATTGCAATTTACCAAGAGTTTCATGTGCTTGGTGAGAAATCTTACTGAAGGAATAGAAATGACTATTTCCCAGTAAATATTGAGTGAAAACCAATTTTACCCCCAATCTGAGGCTATACACTTGCTGTTTGAGGGACACAACTGCTATAAATGAGACAAGAGTAGCCACCATCCAAGACAATAAAAGGAAGCCTATGACAGTCTGCCACATTATGGTGAGTGTGCATCAAAGTTCATCATGATTTTTTGTGAGATCTTCCCCATAATTCGTAGCTTGGCTTCCAACAAACATGTTCCAGTTCTCTAATATCTCTTCTTTAGTTAGTTTTTCATCCTGTAGGAGAGAAGAAAGAGCTGCGTCACAGAAGCTCTAGGAACTCTGAATAACAGTCTAGCATGAAGCTCTATGTTATTTCACTGATTTGCAAAATGTAAAACCCTACACTTAATAATTAAGAAGCTGCATGGGGCGTCTGGATGGCTCAGTTGGTGAGAGTGCCAGCTCTCAACAACAAGGTTGCCTGTTCAATTCCCGCATAGGATGGTGGGCTGCGCCCCCTACAACTAAAGACTGAAAGTGGCAACTGGACTTGGAGCTGAGCTGCGCCCTCCACAACTAGATTGAAGGACAACGACTTGGAGCTATTGGGCCCTGGAGAAACACACTGTTCCCGAATATTCTCCAATGAAAAAAAAAAAAGATCATAAAATGATTGAAAAATAACAATAATAATTAAGAAGCTGCTAAGTACCTCCTTGATCTACCAGTACTACACTGCAAACTCCCCAAATGGAATATCCTCCTACTATACAAGCTGTGATAAAATGCATCTGATTAGTCCCCGAGGAATTCAGAAGCTGGAATCCAGCTCTGTCTGCAAGCAGTGCTGGCATTCCCAAAATGGGCCCTGCAGAATTCCACTCGCCTTTCAGGGCCTGACTGCAAAACTCAACTGTCTCCTCAGAACCTGGAGCACTGATCACAGTGGAAAGCGATAGGACTTTTTTCTCAATCTTGTTTACTTATTTATTTGGATATGTGTCAATAGAAGGGCTGGGCATCAGAGCTCGAAGAGGGAGCCTGCCTTAGGCGCCCTGAGGATGCCTGGGTTTGAACAGGACGGGCTTCCTTGTGCCTGACACATCCCACATGTTTGATACGTATCTGCTGACTAAAAAAAATGAACCAACTTGTCCTAGGGCAACGCAGGGTGTACCTCTGAAATCCATGCCCTGCCCCCAGCAAACAAAGTCCTGCAACCCTAGGAAACACGAGTGAGTGTAAGTGTGTGGCTCACAGCAGACTACCCAGGAATGCCTTGGCCTAATGAGCTCACTGTGGGTTATCATGGTATTGGGTCAAGTTTACAGGTCTCTAATATAGGTCAAGAATAAGAAATGTCAATAAAGCACAGCGGCCCAGGCCAGCGCTATCACCAAGAAGCAAACAGGACCAATCTTAGGTAAACTGTCCCCGATCACAGAAGAACGTGAAATACCTTGTTTTTGTCCGACTCATACACCAGGTGCCTGGCCTCGGCCTGTGCATGGTCATAGTCCTGAGGGAGGATCCAGTGGCGAATCTCATCTTTGTCCAACTTCCCATCCTTGTTCAGATCCCGGAATTCATTAAACTGCTCCCGTTCCGACAAAACCCAGTCTGGCTCAGGGCCATTCTCCTCGTGGGAAAACATATCCGCTAGAAGGGAAGGTGGTTCTTCGTTATGAAGACAAGTCGGAAAAAACCCTGATCTCCTGAGTTTTCGGAAGGGTGGGGACCAATCTAGAGACCTAACCCCAATATCCGGAAAGCAGTTTCTTGGGAATAACAAGGACGATGTGTCCACTACAAAGGCCGCTTGGTGCAACAGAAAGAAGTGAGCAGCCAGAAGATGGAAGATGTGACGAGGATTGAGTTATTTAAGTCACTAGCTGAGTAGTCTTAAGTTACTTTGTCTGTAAATGGAGCTAATTCTTCACAAATCACAGGGTTATTACGAAGATCAAGTGGGACACTTTCTGTGAAAGCCCTATATAACCCAATCTAGTACTACATAGGTGAAAACTAATAATGATGACCAACATCAAGCACTTTCTATGGCTCAGATGCTGTATGACATACTTTACATACACTTTAAAAAATTTTCATACCAATCCTATGAAGTAGGTATTGTTGTAATGCCCACTTTATAGATGAAAACACTGAGGCACAGCCTTACCCAAGGAGCTACAGCTAATCTGAGCTTGAGGCTGCATAGGCTTGTGGGCACTCTGCTTCCAGCCCACAGCCTTAACCACCATGTTCATTCCTATTGTTGTTTATATCATTTCCAAAAGTCTTTTGCATTTATTTGATTTCATCCTTATAATAATTCTATAAAGATAGATGATTATCCCTGTTTTATAAGATGACAGGGAAAGGCAAAAGAAGGCAAAGTTTATGGGTTGTTTGCTAAGTCACCAGATCTTGGAAAAGAGAGATATCCTGTGGGCAGTTTCTCTTTAATGGAAACACTGCTTGGAAATGTCAGGTGGTACAGGGAGCAGGTAGTGGATAAAGGTAATAGAAGCGAGACCCCTGGTTCAGCGCCAAGGTAGACCCACACCTGACATTTGCACGTTGTTTTTGAGAAAGAGCTGTCATACACATTAGCTAATTTGAGCTTCATCATTTCTAGAAGCATGGGTGCTGTGTTCCCATTTTACAGCTGAGGAAATGGAGGCTTATAATGATCACATGACTCACACAGGGTCACACAGCTAGTAAGTGCCAGGACCCCTAATTCCAGTATTCTTCCTACTACACCATGTCACCACCTGTTTTCTACTCATTCCCACCTGAAGAAAAGGCGCCCCCGTGAATGAAGTCACTTGCTGGACAAGTCTATACATTGAGCCTCTGTGACTGCAAATTGCTCCAAATTCAATTTTCAAGCACAATGCCCCCTATTTCCCTTTCTGCCCAGTGTCAAGGATGGAATGTTGCTTTTAGGCAAAGCCACTCAATGAGTTTTGTCCCTGACTTGGCACTCCATCAGTGCTGAGTTCAGGAGGGCTGGGAAAAGCATACATCCTTAAAAAACAGTGCTGCATTGTTTTAATCAGTCAGCCTTTTCTGTCAGCCTAATTCCATCACCACTGTCAAGGGGTACGTGCCACCGGGCAAGAGGAGGACCTGCTGCTTGCACTGACAAGGGGACAGTCAGCCTTTGTTATTCTAGAAACTTAGTGCCACCAAGATCACTTTAATTACTGTGGCAGGAGCTACCTGTTATACCAGAGAACAGTCTTCTCAGATCAAACATAATTTCTAATGATTAGAAGCTGTTTAGCTCTTCATGGCTGAAGGCACTTGTTCTTGGGTAAGGGGTGGCAAAGTAATACAACCACAGACCAGAGACGGATGGCAACTTGGGCTCTGGTTTTACGTTGAAAGGTAATTAACTGCTTCTATTAAATACGTGTACAAAAATCATATTTATCCCATTCCTCAAATGATTTGCCAACTTTTGCCTTATTGAGACTTGGGAAAAAGAAGAGGTGCCATTAGAAGGCAGCCTGCAGTTGGAGCCATGTGCCAAAGCCCTGAAATAGCAGCTGATGAGAATCAAATGGAAATTTCCACATTGCCTGCTCCCGTCCTTTATGCTTGGAGGGCTACTGGGCTGCAGGGAAGAGCTCTACCCAGCAACAGCGGGTTCTGAGCCAGGCACATTCATCTGAGCCTCACCCGACCAGTGCTCACAGTTACTTGAAAATGAACTTCTCAGTGTTACCTAAGTGGAGACCTTCAGAACAAAGTGCTGGGTATGGTATTCCCAATGAAAGGATCAAAAACAAAACAGCTGTACTATGGGGCAACTGTGCACTTTGTAAAAGGATTTACCTCTAAGAAGGACTGCTTTTCTGCAGGTACCGTGTTTCCCCGAAAATAAGACGTAGCCGGACCACCAGCTCTAATGTGTCTTTTGGAGCAAAAATTAATATAAGACCTGGTATTATATTATATTGTATTATATTATACATTATGTTATATTATATTATTATATTATACTATATATTATATATTATACCTGGTATTATATCATACTATATTATACCCTGTATTATATTTATTATATTATATCATATTATATTATATTATAGACCGGTCTTATATTATAGTAAAATAAGACCGGGTCTTATATTAATTTTTGCTCCAAAAGACACTTTAGAGCTGACGGTCGGGCTAGCTCTCATTTTTGGGGAAACATGGCAGCATGGACATATAAACAGTCCTGTTCACAGCTGTGTCTACTTAGAGCGTCTAGGCCCTGCTGACCCCGTCTGATTTCAGTCTTCCCTGAGACTGCGCTAGCCTCACTGTAAATCTATGGGATCTCCAGTCCCATTTTGCAAAGGTAAAACTAAGGGATGAAGAAGGTCACCTCTCAGAGCTGTGGGGCCAACTGCTGGCCATCCTAGAGGTAGGGGCCAGCCTTCTGGTCTCTTGTCCACCGAATGAGGTCTAATAATTCCTCCCTGATATTGTACCACTAGGGCTGGTGTGACAAGTCCCTCCCCACTGGGAGGTCACAGGAGTGACACCTACAGACTTGCAGCTGTTTCTAAAAGGGACATCTGGACAAAGTAGCCAGACATGTAGGTGGAGGAATGTCACCAGCTGGGACCGCTCAGAAGTCCAGGCTGCACTCACCAATATACTCATCTTGATCTACAAAGCCATCCCCGTTCTTGTCGATGTCCTCCAGAGTTTCCTGGGAAGCAAAAAGGAGAACAGAATGCGAGATGGCTATGTGCTCTCAGTACATCTTGGGGTTCTGACTATTGCCCTCCTTTGTGTGGCTTTTATGGCTGAAGTGCTTGGTGACTTCTGGCTTGTCTCCTTACCTCCCTGGGCATTAATTTCTCATCTGTAGAAAATAGGCAGTGATTTCTGTCCTTCCTCCCCGACCCCACAATTTTAACAGCGGAACACTCTCTTCAAATGAAAATGTACCTGTAAGCCCAGAGGTGCTCTGATTGTATCAGGAAGCCCTGCCAGGCTAACCATTCCCACCCCAGCCAAATCATCCCCTGGAGTACCTGTGAGGAACCACTGGACCAGATGGTCACAAAGATAGATCCGTGCTAACGGGACTAGGAACACCGAACGGGAGTCAGAAAAATGTGAAAGGAAAAATAAATTAAAAAATAAAACTATATCTGACTTTTGAAAGTAGTATGTTCTGTATTTAGTACATTTGACTTCTTGATTAGGTATTTTGCTAGAATGAGTCCTCAAATGAGTTTGCTGTCCATTGTCACAGCAATTCAAAGTCATCCTGGGTTGAAAAAAATAGCCAACCTGAGAACAGGGCCAATCCAGAGGCACAAAATCTGCTTTTGGCTAATTCTCCATCTTCATCATCCTCTGGCAAATCAGCTATCACTAAGCAGATGTTGGATAGTAAAAAAAAAAACAAAGATTTTTAGAGCCACTGCCCAGTCCTTAGGGTCATGGTGCTCATGAGGATGAGACAAGCATGAGACGAGTGGACCGCGCCACCAACTGGATAACTAAAATAGTCCAGGGCTGATTATAAACCAAAGCTTTAACCACATATTTCCTAGCAATGAAGCACTTGGAACTGGCTCGGGTTATCTGCCCAGGCGATGGCATTATTTTATTATCGTGGAAAATGAAGACATTTGGAACTCCACAAGACACTGTGAAAAACAACTACACTCAGAGACCTTACAAGCATACCTGACCCTCAAAGCCTATAGTGTTTGATCCATTCACCCTCTGAAAACCCCCGCTAAGGGGAGCATCTTTTCCAGACATGGCTTTTACTTCAAGTTTCTGTATGGTTTAACAAGCCAATGCATTCCATTTCAGTCTTTTTCTACCGTGTTTCCCTGAAAATCAGACCTACCCCCAAAATAAGGCCCAGTTAAGATCGTCAGCCAGACGGACACATTTAGTACGTTATTACAATGTTCCAGAAGAAGACATGACTATATTTGAATAAATGTAGATTATTGTACATGAAAAAATAAGACACCCCCTAAAAGTACGCCCTAATGCATCTTTTAGAGCAAAAATTAATATAAGACTCAGTCTTATTTTTGGGGAAACACGGTAGTTCCCTCAAAGCTGAAAACTGGATAGAGACTAGCTAGCTGCTCACCAAAACCATTTCTGGGCACACATCTAAACTATATTTCCCAGCCTCATCATATCTAGGAGCCAGGGGAATGTAAAAGGAAGAGGTGTGTAATTTCTTGGTCAGAGCAGTAAAGGGAGACTGTGCCTTCTCCTCATTTCCTCTCTTTTCCTTTGTCTATCAGTTGGTTGTTACCAGGATGACCTTGAGACCACAACAGAATGGTGGAGTACAAGATAGAACTAGCTTGGCTACCTGATAGCACTTAGAGACCTGCCCAGAAGATCCTCCCACTGACTGGGACCATCTCCACTGGACTTGGTATAAGTAAGAAATAAGCTTTGATTGTGATAAATGTCTAGGACTGGGGGCTATTTGTTACAGCAGCTAGTCTGCCCTGACTAGTTTACTGGGTAGACAGGTATTCCAGTGGATTACACTTCAGAATCCTTCTCCAATTCCACTCAGGCTGAAGAACTTTCTCTCTTTGGAAGAAGGGATAAGATTTTGTTGCAGCTTTCACCTTGGTCTTTTCCCAGCCCAGGATCTTCTTCTTTTATCTTACCAAAACCACAATTTCCTTCATATGCTCAAACTCCTCAGGATGTAGGAAGGCAGTGAACTCCTCCCGAGTGGCTGTCTGGTCACCATCAAGGTCTGCAGCTTTGAATCTTCTCTCATCACGTGGCAGCATCTTTTTAAAGGTGTGATGATCTGAAGAATCATGAAACTCTGCGGGGTTTCCTGCAGGATGTGTGCACAAACGTTTAAACGGGGCTGCTAAGGAAGGCCTTTCCTTCCAGGTCACTCATCTTCCATGCCCAAATAGTACACAGGGGACCACCGGTCCTGCCCTATTGAGTTCTTTGAAACATTTCATTGCAGAATCCCCCTAGTATCTGCCCTTTCATACCACTTCTTTATCCAGGCCTTAATGGCTTACTGGGGCAGGATAGCAGTAGTTAAGAGCACAGGCCACACTAATGCCATATGTCTCTCTGCCAAACCGTGCTTTCATCATATTATTCTTTGATCCGGAACATTCAGAGGCTCCCTAGTACCCATGACATCTTGTCTAAATGTTCTTGCCTGGCTTTCACTATCTCCCTTAATCTGGCCGTGAGTGTTTGTGTCTTCAGTTCTCCACAGAGCTGTCCCCTCACTGTCTCTATCACACATCCCGTGGGCTGCACCTTGTACTTTGCATACACCCCTCCATCATTCCCCAAACAAGTGTGTCTTATAGCCAAACCCTGGCCCTTTTGCTTTGCTTTTGTATTGCTGCCCTTTTGCCCCTCCAGCTGACCCACCTTTCCCACTCGTCTCTATTTCTCCAAATATAAATCCATTCTTCAAGGCCCAGCTCCCACACTGCCCTCCACTAGAAGACTTCTCTGACGCTCCAGCCCACTTGGTCTTTGCTGTCCAAAACTTGGCAGCAATCTGAAACTGTACCACAGACACGCTTCCTCTGCTTTGTTCTGTATGTGCCCCTGTGATCGCAGCTCAGGGAGGGCAGCAACCTAAGTCATTTTTCATTAGACTCTCAACCACTCCCACTACCCACCGCCTACGACCTTACTCAGAGTGAGCAACTCAGTATATTCTAGTAAGCAGAGCAGGATGTTACACAAGCAAGATCTACTTAGGAGGTTGTGACATCCCCCCGAAGGGGGTGGATAGGATGATAGAGTGAAGAGTCTTCCCAGAGCAGCTTGTTATGGGGGCCCCAGCTGTGTAATCACTCCTGTGGCACCTCTTACCTAGGTAGTAACCATAGGTGGCTTGTTTGTATTCTTCCCAGGAAATTTTATCATCTTTGTCCCGATCATAATCCTTCCAGACTTTAGCAACATTATCATAGATGTATCTTTTCTGTACCCGTTTGATCCAGGTTTTCAGCTCCTCAGTGGTGACAAAGCCGTCTCCATCACTGTCAATTCGATCGACAATCTTTCTAAAGTTAAAAAAAAAAAAAACCACAAGGCTATTATCCAGGCTTGTGTGATCCCGATACAGAAAAACATCAAACACCTGCCGAATCTAAAATGCGTAAACATGAAATCAATGACCTGCTGATGCTGGAAAGGATTATAAAGTTTCTTTATTCCAAGGACAGTATACCTTTTCCCCCACCCAGTGCCAACGGCAGATGCTACAATGGGTCATGCCCCTTTGTCCTGATAAAGCTAGATACATCCTCATAATCCTTCTCAACACAGTGCGCTGCAGACAGACACTACCAGTGGATGAGTGCTGATTTGTAAGCTAAAACCTAGCAGTCTTCCCTGATGTACTCCCTAGAGTAATGGAAACTGAGACTGAGAAAAACTGAATGACTTTTCCAAGATCATACAGCTAGTATCCGGTACGACTGGGGTAAGGACCCATGTTTTCTGGCTCTAGGTCCAATCTAAATGGAAAATTCTATGTAAACCAAAATATAAGTAAGTTCTTTGTTTAAATAAAAAAACCCAAAAAACAACTCACCACTTTGGACCCAGACTTGAAACTTAAAGCAGGAGGAGACCAATCATGTTAGACAAAGCATAAAATGTCAGGGATGAGAGAGTCTTGACATCATGGAACTTATTCCAGAAAACTGACCAGCTGTAGGAGCCTAAACCCCGTTCTTAAGGTAAAAAGCCCTATGTCCACTAGTGTCTCCTGCTCCACAGCTGGCCCAGGTTCCATCAATTTCCCATTGAACTTCACTGAGGTACCCCAAACGCTAGTCCAGGGCAAACTTCAGGCTGGGAACTCACCAATGTCCATCTGTAGGCCAGAGGGTCCAAGCTAGAGATGCCTTTCCTGTAGGGAACCTCAAAAACAACCACAAGCTATTTCTACTATTTAAGAAAGGTTTACCCTTGTAAGCCATTTACTTGGGATGAGGCCATACAGGCCAATTAGGGATTGGTTTCTTTTCTTTGGGCTGGAATTCTGTCGACTCAGTGGCAAAATTTTCTTATTGTGCAAAGAAGTTCTGATTGGCAATTACTCTGATTAATTCGACGTGGGAAATGAATTCATTAGTACTTAAGTCTCCATCTCCCACCCGGTACCTGGGTAGACCCAGCTTTCTCAGAAAGGTGCAAACATATTTAGTAATTAATAGCTTTACTGTGTCCTTTATTTGCATTTGTAACAGGTCTCATGGCTGAAAGACTAAAACTCAAGTATTTTCAGGCTTCCTCCAGGAAACCATAGCCAGACCCAGCAGAATTCTTCCAACACGACAGTGTTTAGCCTACCTACTATGTGCCAGCCACTGCTCCAACCCTGAGGACACAGAGGTGACATGCCCATCAGTTATCCAAAGCCAGTTGAGGAACAGAATCTCAGGCCAGCAGAGACCTAATGTCAGATTGGGAATAACCTCTTTTGTGGAAAGGACAGCATCTAATTTATGCCAAATAAACATCCAGGGCATAGTCAGCCTGGCACATAGTGAATATTTGTTGAAAGAATAGGGATGATAGCCTCTCCAACAATCTCAGGAGTGTGATACTGGAAGAGGCAGCTAGGATGTGGATGAAGCCAAACCCCAGGTCAGAACACCTGGATCCTAGTCTTGTGTGATCGTGGGCAAGTGGCTTGACTGTCGGAGTCTCAGTTTCCCCAACTATAAATTGGAACACCTACTTTACAAGCAACGTCGTGAGGAATAAAAGTGAGGAATAAAAGAGAGAATGTGTGCCTTTCCTCTCCAAGGACCATAAAGGAGTAGATGGAAAACTCAGCAAACACCTGGCAGGTCACAGAGATGAACAAAGCCTCCAGGCAGCGCCTCGGGCAACCAGTAGATCCCCTGCCCGCTGCCCACAAGGGTGCCCACAAGGGTGCCCGACACTGCGCCAGACAATGACTGCTCCATGGCAATAATGGTACGTGGGTATCAAGAGAAACCAGAAATTGAGGTCTGTATGTGAAATCACTCAGATAGTAAATGTTGGCAAGTAATTTCCATTGTTTCTAAGTTTGTCGCTACACACAGGCTATGGGTCCCCACTCTGTAGCCCTTTGGCCTAGGAGTGTCCAGGGACCTTACAGATGTCACGTTTTCAGGATCAGATCAGGTGGTGGTGACAAAGCAGATCCAGCCAGGCTCCTCCTCAGCAGCCCAGACTGTTGCCCCAGGAGCTGTGGACAGAGAGGTGGCTTTGCACGCCTAGTCGTCCCATACTGTACCCATTATTGCCAACCCTCTGCCCTCCCCCGCCTCTGGCCCAGATTTACCTTACAAGTGAGCGGTGCGTCCACTACACATCCAGTGGCTCAGGCCAGAGACCCACATGTCATCTGTGATTCCTTGCTCCCTCCTCTCTCCACCCCCATGGCGAGTCAAGAGCGAGCATGGACAGTTCTCCCTCCCACATGCTCTGGGTTCACCCTCTTCCGCCCTCTGGACCAGCGTGCCTGGTTCAGGTGCACGAGGTCACCATCCTTCCCCTGATCTCCCCATCCATACCTCAATTATGTTCCGTACCCTACTGCCAGTCTGACTTTCCTAGCAAGGTTTTAGGGTGATGACATTCGACCGCCTACAGGATAATATCTAATCTCCACCTCTCAGAGATCCTTCCTGCTCTCATCTTGGTTTCCCCTCCACTCCCACCTCCCACTTCTTCTGCACTGTCCCTTTATTGTCCCAACACCGCTCATCCCCCAGAAGAGGTTTCAAACCCTTTATAAGTGGGCCATTCTCGCTTCATGAATGCCTCCCCTGCTGCTACACTTGGCAACCTCTGAGTCATTCCACAAGCTCTGATCACAAGACACCCCCAAGCCCCCAACCTGAACCCTTAGGGACTTCTTCTCTTGGATGTGCTCACTGTAGTTTTTCGGTGCCATCGCAGCAATTACGCTAGTGTGTGCCTGTGTATCTCTCCTCCACATTTGATTGTAAGTAGTATGAGGCCTAGAGCAACAAAGGTTTTCTCTTTGCACCTGTCGAGTATCTGACTTGGTAGCTGGCACATAGTAGCCATTCAACTATTTGTTGCAAGAATAAATGAATAAAGTTAAGGTGTTCATACAAGGATCAAACTCCATCAGCCCTTGCTCTCACCACTAGGCTTACTCCTCACGAGGAAGACATTAAACTGGAAGCTGTGGGGCTGCAAACGACAGAGTTCCCTACACCAAATCCCAACCCCTGCCCCCACTGACAATGAAGCAAAAGGCTGCCACTCTGGGCCCCAGAATAAGTCACTTTTCAAGCGCCTCATAGCAATACAATGACTGAACTCATCAATGGTCCCCATTGTTAAGTCTCAAAGAGAAGAGAAAGTACTTCTCTGCAAAATAAAAGGTGATTGTTTGAAGGTGACTTTGAAGTTCAAAGACCTTTTCATCAGAGCAGGCAGATGGTGCACCTACACAATAGGTATAATTTAGCCTCATGTCCTAACCAACCCCACTGGCCACAGCACAGGCATGGCTGCGTTCCTTTTTATGTAGCAGGATATGAAGAGCCTTCATCCCGAGGAACCAGGTTCCAGGAAGCAAAGCTACTGCTCTCTCCCCGGCCCATCCTCCATCTGGGACCAGGCTGGCTGCTGATTCCTCTGTACTAGAAGGGTTTTCAGATACTGTTGCATAATGCCCCAGTGTCTCCCCAGGGAACCTGTGGAGGATACTCTGAGAAGTCCCAAAGTTTTGTTTCCGAGGTCTAGTTTCTAAGTCAATTGACTCCAACTCAACAGTGAAATTTACAATCCTCCACCACACCATCCAGCTTTCTGCCCTCAGTTGTCAAAGCACTGGGTATCTCTGCAGATATCTGCTGGAAACAAACCTGGGGACCAGTTTTCATTCCCACCCTCCATCCCTTACCCCCAAATGCCCCCCCCCTTCTTAACAACAGGATTTTTATATCCCTACACCAGATTTTCCAAGAGAGTAGGCAGAAGGCAAGAACAGCCAAGCCCCAGCCCAGGGACATAGGCCAGGAATCGAGCATCTCCTTCATCTGTCCCCTTCATCTTCTATCCATTTATGTTCATCCTTGAGACCTTCTTACTATACGTGTCTCAAGCCCTCCTCTTCTGGAATGGGGGAGAAGAGAGAAACTGGGAGGGTGGGGAGAAACCCATGTCACTAAAAGGCCACCGTGGACAAACTCTTCTGTACACTCCCCTCCCTTCTGATGCAACCAAGGGTGGGGGGCGGGCCCTCGCCGTCCTGGCTCCCGCGGCGGCTGCCACGTTCTCGCCTCCCCAGGAAAAGCCACCCCAGCGGGGTCGACCTCCAGGCAGGGGTACCGGCGCCTGCGGGTAACTTTGCCCCAGCCCCGCCACCACACCCGGCTGCCCCCGCGCTCAGATCCCCGCGCCCGATTTTGCTTTCGCTTTGGGCTCGCGTCCCGCGTGGCTCCCGCCCGGATGGCCCTACGGGCACCTGCAACGCCCCCGAGCCCAGCGCCGGCTGCGGCCTCACCCCAGCCTCTCCTGGCTCTCCTCCGAGGTGAGCTGATCGAAGGTCTTGGAGTCCTCCTTGCCCAGGAAGGCCTCGTGGTCGTACTGGAAGCTCTGGTTGTCCTCGGGCGGCCGCTCGCCCAGCTCGGAGTCGGGCCGTAACACGCGCTCCTTGCGCACCGTGGGCTTGGCCCGCAGCGCCCCGGGCGCCAGCGCCAGCGCCAGCAACAGCCCCAGGGCGAGTCCCAGGCGGCGGCCGGGGCCGCCGCGCGCCATCGTCGGGGAGAAAGATCGGCGGCAGGGAGGCACCCAGCGAGCGACGGGAGCTGAGGCTCGGGAATGGGGGCTGGGGCCGGCGCGGGGGAGGGGACGGGCCAGCCCCTCCGCCAGCTCCCGCCCCGTGCCAAAGCGCCGGGCGCGCCCCCAGCTGCGGACCGCGAAGCTCAGGCTGCCGCGCTCACGCGCCCATTGGCCGCCAGGCTGAGTGGGGGCCGGGGCCGCCGAGCCACGTCGCCCGCCGGGATGGTGGGCGCGAGGCTCGGGTTTCGCCTCGGCCCCTCCCCGCGATCTCGTCGTTATGGGCGGGCCCAGGCCTGCTGGGTTAGGGACTCGAGGGCTTATACCGAGACAGGGAAGAAGTTCTTTGTCAAGCAACAGATGTTCAGGATAAAATTACCTCTCTTCCAATTCCAGAGAACTGAAAGGGAGGGAGGCGCTGCCCCTCCTCAATTTCCAGCTGGGAGCCCGAATCTCAGTCCCAGACCCTGCCTGAAGATGTGCTCTTCAACCAAATTCCGCTCCACTTACCTAAACTGGTGGTCGGGTTACAAACACAAGAGATAGGAAGGGGACCAGGGTGGGCGAGGTCCCCTAGAAACGAGGGTCCTAAATTCAAATGTCCAGGAGGGCCAAGTAGGTAACTTGAATATGGCCGAAAACCCATCTATGTAAACGGAGCAGCCCGGTGCACGCGAGTGGCCAGGAGGCATGCTGGCCCAAAGCTAGCAGACAGTCCTGTGCCCCAAAGAAATCAGGATCTCACTGGTTTACGTTTGCATTTCTAAATGATGGCAGTTCATTTTACAAAAGCACTACATGACTCAGAGAAATCTTGTCTGTACATTGAATCTGGAGTAATGCTACCAATATAAAGAAGCTCTGTACAACTTCCTGCAATGATGGAATGTTGTGTAATGGGCTATCCAATCGATAGTGGCTATTGAGCACACTTGACATATAGCTGGTGTAACTGAGGCATTGAAAATTTAATTTAAACTTAAATAACCACATGAGGCTAGTAGCTATTACATTGGACAGTGCAAGTCGAGAACAACGATTCTTTTTGTTTCACAGCCTTTTGAGACTCAAAAGCCATGGACCCTCTTCCAGAAAAATGCACATACAGTCCGTGGCATGGATGTTTGATTAAAGTGTCAGAGGATTCATGGATCTTTTGAAGTCCCACTCCTGAGCCACAGGTTAAGAATCCCTAGAAAATTAAAACTGTGGTTAAAGAGAGGAGCCCACCCTTATAGCCCTGGACAGCTGTACTCCCCAAAGCTGTTCTGCTATCCCTGCTTTGTCCCCCATCCCTGATAGTCTAGAAAAGGTCCCTGGTCTGTGCTTTTTGCCCTTGTATTAAGAATGTTCGGATATTGTCAACTGCAATATAGATGCAAGTACCTTTCTTATGAAGACTTCTTTCAAATAACCATTGCATGCCCACCGTGGCCTAATCACTGGACTAAGTGCTGAGAATTCAATGAGGAACTATACACAATCATGGTCTCTGCAGAGCTATAATGTATGTGAACAGATATCCATTCATTCATTCATTCATTCATTCAATAAACTGAGCACCTGGTAAATGTCAGTCAGGTCCACCGCTGGGTATTGATTTACTGAGCAGCCACGGATTGCAAATCAGAGTGACAAGTGCTCCAGGTGGAAGGCATCCAATATAATGAGGGTACGTCAGAGGTACAGAACCCAGACTTGGGGATTGTTTGGGGAAGGCCTCTTAGAGGAAGGGGCATCTAAGTTGAGACTGAAGGTGAATAGGATAAGCCAGACAATAGGGGTGTGGGTATATGACAAAAGGATAAGGTCCTGCGTAAGCTGCAGAAAACAGTGGTCTTTGAGGTAATGTCCTTGTGACCCTGTGCCTCCCCAACAGTTGGGAGTGAGACCTGGGGATGTAGTCCTTGATGTCTTACCCTACCTGAGCTGACTTTTCATGGGACAGAAAGTGCTATGCTTCAGAACAGCTGTGTTCCCCACTGCCAGTCTAGAGGCTTGAATATCTAGCAATAGAGAAGCATTACTTGGGGTGTGTAAGAGCTCCCTATTAAAATGCAAGGGCCCTGAGGTAGGTGGCTTAGTGTCCTCTTGGCTTATCAGACAAGTAGGATGTGAATTGTTGGGGAGAAGGAGGAGTGGGAGGAAGCACAGAAAGAGAGATCAGAGCTAGGTAAAGAGGGGAAGGACCAGGAAGGGAATGGGAAAGTGGGTGGAGATTGGAGACAGACTTTGCTTATTCACAACTTTGCCACAGGCAGGCCTGGGCCCCAGGGATTGATCCAGACTCTCAGGAATGAGAACGGCACATCCTTTGCTCCATTCTAGTTGGCTTCCTGCCAGACACTAGTGGTTTTCAACAGTTGGATTGTTTCAGAGGTAGTCTTGGCTCCCAGGGGAATTACCAGGGAATTCCAGCAGGGCTGTGAATGTGGCAGAGTTTGTGTAATTTCCCCTGGGCTTGCCTACAGTCTCTTCCTTTACATTTTCATTCTTCCACCGTCCCATGAGACAGAAACAAGTTTTCTCAACCAAAGAATAAGGAGTAGTGACTAGTGCCAGTCAAGGTATTTTACTGTGTAATTACTTTCTTTCATTTTTAAAATCGGTTTTTATTTCTCCCCATATGCATATATAGCTAAGTACATTGTCATCTCTTAGGTTAATCTTCATGCTTGATGAAGCAAAGGAACCAGAAGCAAGACAAGTGACATTTAGCAGTGGGTGAATCCAGTGGAAAGGAATGCAAGCTTCAGATAGGCAAGCTGGTCAGGGTGTGTGTCTCACCCACTACAACAAAATCCAACCAGAGGTTACTAAACCAATAAGAAAACTTGATAATCTCATGTAACAAGAAGTCTCGCGTTAGACCGATTTCAGGGGCTTGATGACATCACCAAGGAACTAGATTTTCTGTTTGTTTGTTTCCCTTCAGAGGTAGGGGGAAGAGGAGTGTTTCCTCCCTTTATTAGGAGGAAAATGTTCCAAGCAGACTTCCCTTCACATCTCATTGGCCAGAATTGTGTCACATGCCTATGCCTGATCCAGTGATAGACAAGGGGGATGAAAAGTTCCAGGGTTGATGGAGACAAATCAAGATTCACTCCCTGGGGCTGGAAAGTACACCGCTGCCTCTGAAGCACATGATTAGGTTCTGTTGGCAAGGAAGAACAAGCCAGATGACTGTGTAAGCCAGAAAGAACCATGATTAAGTATTTCAATGTTTAAAAGCACTTTGAGTGTTCTATCTCCTTCTACTTCAAGACCAAACAAAATTACACTCATTCTTCACGGCCAACTCAAATGTGCCTTCTCCGTGAAGTTTTCCCTTACACCTCCAATCAAATACATTACTTCCCTCAATATGCCCAGAGCCTTTGTATCTCACACATAACACTTTTCATTCTGCTTTGTATTAACAAATTTGCCTTAGTCTTTCCTAATTCTGAATTCTTTCGGAAGAAGGACCACATCTGATTCATGTTTGTGTGTAGGTTTAGTACCTTCCCACAGAAGCTGATCCCTATAAGACAGATTTGCCCTGAGGCCAAGGTTCACCAGTATATACCCAGCACCAGGATATACCCAGCACCTAGGACAGTGATTGGCTCATAGGTGCCCAACAATTTTGAACAAATAATAGAATAATGGTGCTTACCAACTTCTGCTTCTGGTCAAGATGGAGTAAGACAGGGACTGGATTTACCCTCCCAATTGAAACAGACAAACAAGCAAGCAAAAAACAGGCACAGTATATGAAACAACAGTTTTCAAGGCACTGGATACCAGGCAACAAAGGACACTGGAAATAAATAAGGCGAGTCCTACGATTGCCCCAGTTCACTGTCTTAGTAGAGTTTCCAGGACACAGTGCAGGGAGAAAGAACTAAGATGAAGCTTGGCAGACTCCCTGATTTGAAAAGAGGAAGGTGAGTGTTCAGAGAGACCAAGTCAGCCACAGTTTTAGTTTTTAGGAGACAGTACCAGAGAGCAGATAGCTGCAAGAAAGAGAGCCCCTTGAGTGTTCAGCAGAGTACTGATCAGTGCATACAGGGGAGGCCAAGGAATGAACAATCTGAAAGGATTAGAAGAAGCAGTGAGTGCCAGGAACAATGCCTGTTTCCATCAGCCAGACTGGAAAGACGCAGTACCCTCCATGGTGGTGAATACTTAGCCTTAGACAAAGCATTGCTCTAGAAAATGCCTAATAAGTGTAAAGGCAAGACCTGAAAAGATCAAACTGTTTCCAAGTAACTGAACTTCAACCCAGGGAAAAAGCTAAAGAAAATTTCTGAGACTGTAAAAAATATCCAACACACAACAAGGTAAAACTCACAATTTAATGCATCCATTAAAAGACACAACAAGGCAGGAAAACATGACCCATAATGAGGAGAGTAGTCAATCAATTAAAAACTGGCCCAGAACTGACACAAATGTTAGAATGAACAGAGAACATTAAAATAGGTATTATCATCATATTCAACATGTCTAAAACGTCCAGAAGAGACAAAGAAGATAGTAAAAAGACGTAAGTTAACAGTTGAGAGATTAAAAATATGATATCTGAGATGAAAAATCCACTGCAGGGATTAAAGAATATATTGTCTCCATTTGTATTACACTTACTCTCTGAATACTATTACCACACTTTACTTCTGACATTTTTGATCACCAGATGTGTAGGGGGTTTTCCTCATACCACCAAGCAATCATGCAACACCAGCTGGGTGTCCTACAACTCAACTCAATTCTGACACTATCTACCCAGAGAGAGCATCAGATCTCACAGGTTAAAAGTTCAGTCCCATAGACTGCCCTCTCCACTTCGGATGCCAATCACCAGTCCAGGATGTTATCTGAGCTTCTGACCAACTGGCTATCAATTGGACCCCTTTCTCGGGTTCAGTTAATTTGCTAGAGTAGTTCACAGAATCCAGGGAAACATTTCACTCACTCGATTAGCAGCCTATTAGAAAAGGATGTCACTCAAGGACAGCCCGAGGAAGTGGATGTCTGTCTCTTTGAAGTGGATACCTCAGTAATCAAAACTTAAGTCAGACACAAAAAGAAAAGCCACTGTCGGGACTTACACTACAAGAACGTTTGTGGTAACGCTGGTGTACACATACCTACTGTGCTACCTGTCGTATGAAAATATGGCACAAATAATTACTGTTGTTGGCTATGCCTTCTCAGTTTGTGTGACTCTACAACGTTTGCACAACAGGGAAATCGCCTAGTGACACATTTCTCAGAATGTATGCGGTCATGACTATATTTACTCTCTTTTCTCAGTTCCTTTAAAAGACATAAAGCAATAATTATAATAATGTATTGTTGGGTTTGTAACACATGTAGATGTACTAGGTATAACAACAATCGCGTAAGAAGGGGGAAAGGGAATAGTTACATAGGATTAACATTTCTGTATCTCACTGAAGTTACGTTAGTACGTATATTTAGATTCTTATGAGTTAGGATGCGTAGTATAAGCCCTAGAGCAGGGACTAAGGCAATAACTTAAAAAATATCTAATGAAAAAGCCATTAAGGGAATGAAAATGTTACACTAGAAAACATTCATTTAAGGCAAAAAAAAAAAGCAGTAAAGGAAGACTGGAAAAACAAAAAAGACAGAAGGAAAAGGTTACCAGATGGAAACCTGGCTCTACACATAGAAATTAAAGGTACCAGAAATGGGAACTGAAAGGGTAAATGTATAAGATATTTTTCTTATTATTTAAAACCTTAAAAAACATAATTGCTCAAACAAAAATAATAACAATGTGTTGTGAGATTTACGACATGCATGAGTAAGATGCATAATAACAATCCTATAAAAGCCACGAGGAGAAAAAGGGAAGTACACCTTTTTAAGGTTCTTACATTATACATGAAGCAGTATAATATCACTCGGCAGTAGATATGCTGAAAGGGTTATGCCAGCAGGCTAGGAATTCACCTGAGCTGTTTTGCTAGTTTCTGCATAGCCCTGAGCCTTAGTGAAGGCATGAAACATACCCATTCAAGTGTTGGCTTGAAACCCTGGGTCTGAGGAGTTTGGGGGACAGTTGTTACCGACTTGTCAGCATTGTTTATTGAGACTCGTGGAAGTCTCTGCTGTTCTGTAGCAAGAATATGGCTGTGTGACGAGGAGAGACACCATTTGCGTCTCATTGGTTCTCACGTGTTCTGTATACATGATAGTGGGTCCTGATCCAAGATATGGACTGCATTAGGCCATATTCCCTACAGAAGGGGGGACCATAGGAGACTCCTCCTCACCTTTCCAGACCCATGGCTGTCACAGACTTTGGTTGTAATGCATGTCTTCGCTTTAACACTGTTGTGTTTGTATCCTTTTCCTGCAGGGTTATAAACATTGTCATTTTGGGTCCTGTGAGTCTTCTTTAGCAATTCACTCTGTTTAACTTCTCTTGTTAGTGTGAAGAAGTATACTCTAACCTAAAGCAACACAAAAGTATCAAAGCAAAGGGTTATAGCTAATGAGCCCACTACAGTCATAGAATGTAGTCATGGCAAGTACTCAATCCAATATCAAGTAGAAAAGAGAAAAAAGAGAACCCAGAGCAGATGAGATAAATAGAAAACAATAGCAAGACGATAGACTTAAATCTAACCATGTTAATAATCACATCAAAGGTAATTTGTATAAATACCCCAATTTAAAAGGAAGGGATTGTCAAAGTGGGTAAAAAAGCAATACCCAGCTATATGTGCCTAAAGGAAATGCACCCCGTAAGTATAAAGACACAAAGAAACTAAAAGGATGGAAAAAATATACATGCTGATGCTAATTAAAGGAGAGTTGGAGTGGCTATATTTACATCAAAGTACATTTCAGAGCAAAGAATATTGCGAAGGATAAAAAAGTCATTTCATGTCACACAGAGAGCACACAGCAATTCTAAGTATTTATGCACCTAATAACAGAGTTTCAAAATATATGAAGCAAAAAAGATAGAATTGCAAAGAGAAATAGAAATACACAATTATAGTCAGAGATTTTTTTAAATGCTCCCTCAATAACTTGTTGGTGGAACAAGTAGGCAGAAAATCAGCAAAGATATTCTAGACTTGAAAAACACTAACAATGCTTGACCTAATTGACATTTTAGAAAATTCTACCCAACAACAGAATACAGATTTTTCTTAAGTGCACAAAATTCACTAGAAGATAGACCATCTTCTGGCCCATGAAATTAGTCTCAATAAATTTAAATGAATTCAAGTAATAAAAAGTATGTTCTTGGGGGTGGCTAAGCCTGTTACTACCAAATCTTGAATTTTACATTCAAAGCCATACGCGTCAATCAAAAGGCTAGCCTCAGGCAATCAAAAATTAGCCTGTCTGGGGCTTCCAGTTTAAACTCCAAAAAGTAAAGAGCTTGGAGGTTGTCACTGCTGACCTTACAACAAGAAAAATTCTGAACAAACTGAAAATCGGTGGCTTTTCTGGAACCCACTAGAAAACTGAGGTTGCAGGGCAAATTGTCTCTTGAAATCTGTGAATACAGAAAATAACAGCCAAGATCAGCTCACCTGGAGCAGATGCTGCTGGAACCCAAAACTGGTAGGAACACTAAAATGGTAATTTTGATGAGTTGCTGGAAGAGGAGAGGGAAGGAAGGAAGGAAGGAAAGACAGAGGGAATGCGGGAGGAAAGGAGGACGGGAGGGAGGGAAGAAAGAAAACAGAAAGGAATAAAAACATTAAAAAGAACAGAAAAGGGGAAAAGGAAAGAAAAGAAATGAAGAAAGACGGTCCTTTTTACCTTTGGAAGAATTAGAGTGTTAGGTATCCTTGGCGTGCCCTGTGGCATTGAATTTCTTATTTTGAGTATATGAAATTTGATATCCCGTTCACAGGAATTTAGAAAAAAGTTCTCTTTGTTTGCTCAAGAGTTATAACTAAGCCCTGCGAGCAGGAAGTTCCTGGGGGTGCTCTACTCCTTCCAGTTTCCCCAACCCTTGTGTTGGGGGAGGGAGGAGCCCTAAGGCTTTTCTGACTCTAATGGTAGGCTGTGGACATGGGGTGCTTCCGAAGTTGGGCTGGTGTGAAGCCACCTCCACTCAAAGCTTTTCTCTTTCTCAGGTTTGCCAGTGGGATTAGACAAGTGTGTTCTGCTACCTGCAATCCTGGAAGAGGTGATGCTTCCAAGTGTCTTGCACAGGATGTTACAGGAATGACTACCAATGAATGGCCTTAGCCACAAAAAGTACTTGAAAAACATTTTAGGTTATTACCGATAAGCCAGAAGATAATCAAACAAAATGTATTCTAGGGCAAATATATTTTTCTTCCCTTTGAAAAATTACACAAGTGACATATGTTCTTATAGAGTAACTGTAAAACTCAGATAAGCAAAACATGAAAATCACCCCAAATCCTACCACCCAAAGAGAGCCAGGTCAGCAACACTTTCATTTGCAAATATAGACAGACGTGTGTTTTATAAAAATGGTGTCATGTTCTATATATTGTTTTGTAACCTGCTCCCCTTTCTGCAATTTATCAGTCTGTTGTGAACATTTCAAGTCAGTATGTGTCTCCGTAGCATTCTTTTTTGGCCCCCTTCTTCCACCTCCCCCCAACTCTAGCTGCATGATGTTGCATAATTCTTCAGTTGCTGGACGTTTAAACTGCAATTGAAACAGCTATCTATCGACACAAGAATACTATACAGTGAGCAAAAAAATCTCAGTGGCATACAAGAATAAACATTTGTTTAGTTTACAAGTTGCTGGTGTTCAGCTGATCTGGACTTAGCATGTCTTTTCGGTTCTATGCTGGGCTGGGCTCACTTAGGCCTTTGCAGGCAGCTGAAGGTTGGCTGAGCAGCCCTCTTCATTTTGATTTGTTCATATGTGGGGACTGGCTGGCTCCTGACTCCTTTAGGATGGCCACCACTGAGACAACCAGGGCAACTCTGCTCTGTTCCAGATGAGTTATCCTAGGAAGCTAACCTGGCGTCTTCTCGCAGAGCAAGGGCTACACAGAAATGTGCAAGCACTTTTGCAAGCCTCTGCTTGGGTCATATTCGCTCACATCCTGTTGGCGAAAGCAAGTCATCCGGCCAAGTGCACAGAGGGGAATGGCTCTACACAATTAGGGCCAAACAGTGTGGACACAAGGAGGGGTGAAATATGGGGGACTTTTATTTTTTTTAACAGTAAATTACTGCACAAATACCTTTGAGTGTTATCTGATTATTCTGTGAAACAAATTCCTAAAAGTAGAATTGCTAGGTAAAAGGTAAATCCTTTTCTGAAAACTCTGAAGAGAAACTACCAAAATGCTCTCCAGAACGCTGTACCAATTTATATTCCCATTAACAGGAAATTAGAAAGCAGATTTCTCTATGACCATGATGTATAGAAAAAAATATTATGCGAAGTCTGGATGTCTAGGGGGTTTGTGCTTAAGTTGTATGATGTGCCCCAAAAGTTCAGACATAAACCAGGAAAAGAAGGTATCTTGGAAGTCCCAAGAGAGGTACCCTAGAGTATACATGTCTTATTCTCTCCCTAAGAAATATTGGAAAGACTCTAGGATAATGTTCAGGGACAGAGAGGGTAACCGCATATCCTGGGTTTCATGGGAAGGTCTTGGTTTACCCTGTTGTCCTGGCTTCATTATTAAGAGTACCTCCCTTTCACTCTCAAAAGTTTTCCATTTTGGACTATAAAGGTTATATGACAGCCAGGTAAAGGTCACCTTAGCTAAGATTCATTCCCTTTGATCCCAAACCCCTTCATTCCTGCAACTCATGATTTGGGAGGATTTGTTTTGAAAGTTTATTATGTGCCAGATACAGTGTTAGGCACTGAGGATACAGCAGTGAGCAAAATCAGATGTGGTCCCTGCCCTAAGATGCTTTTGGTCTGAAAGGGGAGAAACCTTAATGGGATAAACACACGAATAGATATAAAAGTGCAACAGTGGTAAATGCTGCAAGGGAGGAGTCCGTGGTGCTCAGAGCATTTACCTACCGTGTTTCCTCGAAAATAAGATTGGGTCTTATATTAATTTTTGCTCCAAAAGACACGTTAGGGCTTATGTTCAGGGGATGTCATCCTGAAAAATCATGCTAGGGCTTATTTTCTGGTTAGGTCTTATTTTCGGGGAAACATGATAGTAGGGAGATTTGATCTCATCATGGAAGTCAGGGAAGAATCCAAGAGAAAGAAATGCTTTAGCTGAGATTGGAAGGAAATGCTGGATTTACCTAAGGAAAGGCATAGCTGGGGCAGGTAACAGCATGTGCAAAGACTGTGATAGAAGTAAGCAGGTGGAAACAAGGATGTGAAGAAGGAAGAATGAATGGGGAGGACATAGAAAAGTTGGTAGTTGGAAGAAGACAGATGAGGGAGAGTTTTTCTAAAAGTGGATTCTACCACTTCAGCATGTTTAAAAAGTACTGCCTGTGAAATACTCTTACTAACAAAAAGACTGAACCTGAATCTAATCAGGTCTCTTGATGTAATTACCTATTTACCAGAGATGTGAGGGCTAGAGACACAAATTATCAACACTGTAAGTACCTGATCAGCCAATCAAGAATTTTCAATAATCTACATAACATGGCCCAACAAATCAATGGCATTTAAAAAATAAAGGCAAGGAGACTGTTATAGGATAAAAACAACTTAAGAGACCTAACAATGAGATACAATGTGAAGATCTTGTTTGAGTCTTGATTTGAACAATCCAACTGTAAAAAGACATCCTTGAGACAATTAGGAAAATGGATTACAGATTGGGTATTAGATGATAATAAGGAATCACTGTTAATTATTTAGCTGTAATAATGGCAGGGAGGTTACGTTCTTTTAAAATGTGCCCCTGTCAGCTAGAGATGCATATTGTAATCACCTGATACATGAAATTTGCTCTAACATACATTAGTAAAATGGTAATAATTGTTGAGGTTCCATGTTGAGTAAGTGGGGGTTCATTACACTAGTTTCTCTATGTTTTAATAAATATAATTTTTTTATTGAAAAAGTTAAAAAAGCTGTACTGAAACATATTCTTCATTCTATTAAAGATTGATGGAAAACAATCCAGTTACCATTCAGTTGTGCTGCCTGAGTATAGAGTATGTCCTTACTGATGCAATGATTCTCCTGGGATACTGGAGAGATTCCCCATACTAATTTGTTACTCTAATGATACTCTACAACAGGGGAAAAAAAGAGCCAAAAGGAAGGATTTGGTTGAGGAGACAGGACTAAATACACAGGAGAAAGGAGGTATATTGATAGTGTAAGGTTCTGAGAAGGAGGGTGAGGCGGGATTCATTGCCAAGGTGAAGGGTGGGGCCAGTGGAACCGTGTGTGTGTGTGTGTGTGTGTGTGTGTGTGTGTGTGTGTGTGTGTGTGTGTGTGTGTGTTACTTAGAGGAGGAGGGAATTCTCATCTGGCAGCCGCTACATCCATAGAGAATTAGGTGCGAGGTCAAATGCTACAAGGTAGTAGGACTGGTAATCAGGAAATTGTAGTTCGAAGAGAGTGGAAGAGACTTGAGAGAGTTATTGGGGTGGATGGGGAGTGAGTGTACTGGGGGCACGCAGTAGACTTGCAGGACAGTGCACGTGCAGGGACATTTAGAATAAAACTTTGGACCAGAGACTTTAAGCTGGATAAGGAGAACAATGGAAGGAACATGCGAATGAATTGGCAGAAAAGAGAAGACTTGCTACTGAGCCTCCACTGATGATGCTGGAGAATGACCCGCCTTGAGATATCTGGACTCAGTAGGTGCAGGATAGGGACGCGCATCTGCATGTGTAAAAAACAAAGAGTCCATACGATTCTAATGCAGGTGCGTGTGGTTCTTGGACCATAGCTGGAGAAACGCTGCCCTAGGGGCTGGAACAGTGAAGTAGACTTGGGGCAGCAGGCCTGACATATTTCGGGGGGAAGTCTAGAGGACAGACAGCAGAACTTGGGTCTGCCGGGTGTTTGGGGGGGCTCTGTAGCTTTCTTGGCCTGAGGGATTGCAATGTGAGGGCCCAGTTTGTCCAGCGAGGTGTCCTTTCTAGGGTCGTGGGTGGGGACTCAAACACAAGGGTGGGTGGCCTTCAAAGGTGGGTGGCCACAACCCTATCTGTGCTTGTCCTGGGAGCTTCTCTTTTGAGGACTGTAACTACTTGGGGTGAGGGGTGTTGTTTGTTGTTTGTTTTCGTAACTTTTGATTCTAGAAATAAAAATGGGCTTTTAAAATCAACCAACCAATCAACACTGTTGAGGTTGACACATTTGGGCTAATTGTTTTCCTTTTCATTTAGACTTATTTCCCACTGAGTGTGAGGTAGCACTTTCAAGTAAATCTTTGGTAATTCCCAGGCATAAAGCAATTGCCTTCATTTCCCAGCGGGATGTACTAAAGTGGGCTCATTTGTAGAGAGAATGGGAATAGCAGGTTTTTATAGCTCAAGGCCTGGCAGAAAACTGCTTTTTTCTGACAATCATAATCCACTCATGCTTTATAAACGTGTTTCCACATCAAAAGGACTCTGAGAGTCTGGAATGTGCTAGAAGGATGTATTAAGACATATCTTATTAGCCAATTTATCTATAATCTAGATAAACTTACCTCTTGTTTCACCTCTCTTGCAAATTCCTCAATCATAGACCCACGGGTTGCCTGGATGTCAAAGAATTAAGCCTGCCTTGAATTAACAGAAGTAGCAGGAGGAGGGAGAGAATTGCTTTCTGTTTTCCGGTCTCCATTGTGATTCTCTGATGTAAATTTGCAGTGGCAGGAGGAAGGCAAGGCCGGAGCTCAGCGAGGGAAGCACAGCCTGAATAAAGCCTGGAGCCAGCAGATTGTGTGGCCACTGTCTGGGCATCGTGGCTGAAGCAGAGCAGAAAACAGGCTGCCCTGATACGGAAAGCTGGGTTAGGGAGGCCGAGCAGAGGGGCTCTGAGTGGTGCCTGGGGAAACCCTGAGCCACTGAAATGAGCCATTTCATTCTGACAGACAAATTGGTGTTGTAAAAAGGTTTACCAGGCAGTGATGTACAGGATGAGGTAGAGTGGGTGGGGGCAGTGTGTGTGTGTGTGTGTGTGTGTGTGTGTGTGAGTGTGTGTGTGGTGATGGGTAACAGAGGTGGAGGGAGAATGAAGCTAGGAGAATAAAGAGCCTGCTTTGAGCCAACGAACACCTAACTGAGCACCTACTGGGTACCTTGCCTTATGCCAGGCACCACTTCAACGTGGTCCCTCTCAACGGATGGAACAAGCACATGCCCTTTTTGTCCAAGCCAGAAGCCTCATGTCCTTCTTTCTACCTTCCTCTTCTTTTCTCCCCAATCTATCAAATTGTCCTGTCAATTCCATGCCTCTTACATCTGCCTATTCTCCTTAAGCCCCACATCCTCTATCCTACATCAGCCAGTGCCATCTCCCCTGGATTTTGGATCTCTCTGCCTCCAGTCTCCCCTTTAACTGCTTCCGTACCCGGCAGCTGTTGGAGAGTGGGGATGGCCTTCCTAAAACACATCGAGTCCGGTCACTACCCCCAACAGAAACTTCAGTGGCTCCGTGTTGTTTTCAAGGTAAAGTCCAAACGTCACAGCAGCACCAGGAGGCCCTTTCTGTTTGGTCCTTCTTAGCGCTCCCTCCTTCTCAGGCCTCTTGCCTCCTCAACCTTGAATCTCAGCATTCAGAAATGCTTTCAGTACCTCTAAGGGTTCATGTTCCTCTCTTCTTCCTTGTAGTAAAATATCTTTCCTTCCACCTTCCATGACTTATTCCCTTCCATCCAGAAGCTCTTGCTGGCCCACAGGTGCCTCCTGGGTGTTTTCAAAGACCCGTCTCTGTGGCTGTCCTAGAGTTTCTCAGGGTGTATTGTCACTGGCCTTTCTCTCCTCCGCAAGTGAGTTTTAAGAGGGCGGGGGCTGCATCTCCCGCGTCACCCAGCACACTCCTGAAACATACAAGGTGCTTAGTAAGTATTTGTCGAATGGAAATGGATGAATTTACAAGACCTGGATGGCAGGGGTGTGCAGTGGGGTGGGGAGAGTGTTGGTCCCATTTCACAGATAAAGAAACTGAGGCTCAGAGAGTGATTTAATAATTGGCCTAAGGCTGCTCAGCATCACAGCCCAGAATGCACTTGGAGGTTACTGATTTCCTGTCCAGACTTTTTCTTCTTCCTTGCAGTTACAGAATGGAGATCATCAAAGAAAAGAGTCCTGTGTATGTCCTTCGGTTCTGGCTGATCATTCAGAAAACTTCCAGGGGGCCACTGCCAGAATGAGCATGACAATAGATGAAGAGGCTTTGCTGTATTGGTAAGGGATTTCATGAACTGGAGTGGTACTAGGTTTGGCAATCGCAAAGGGCTAGGAATCCAAATGAACCGTTTTTGACATAATTTGAACATTTATTTCCCTGAGGCTATTATTCAAAGCACAAATCCTCCCTGTTTCCGAAAGCTGAAGGGTAAGGTTACATATATTCATTGCTGTTTTTATTTTTTTTTCTTCACTCCAATAAATGCTCTTTGCTACTTTTTTTTTTTTTTTGATTGACTGGAATAACTCAGTGCAAAATGATAGATATTGTTCATTTAACTCCGGCATTTACTTTTCCCTTAAACTAGTGCTCTGTTCATGATTGAGCAGACTTCCTCCCCATTTAGCACCCAAGTTAAAACATCGCCAAAGATTGGGTCTGCGGCTCGGATAACGTTTTTTTGCAGCAATCTGTTCAAGCCGCAGCAGGCACGCTGAGTGGCGTGGAAGCTCTTAATGAAACGTCGGCAGATATTAGGGTTTTATGGACTGGAAAACAGTACAAATCAAAGCGTTTTGCTTACTGTTTATCTGTTTAGAACATTTTTATTTTCTAAACCTAGCAATGTTCATCTTTTTCATCCAGCACTTCAGTTGGGTTCTTTACATATTGATTTTCCCGTTCACTGGCGCCTGGATGAAGGCGGAGTACTCAGGTGTGCTGGCTCCAGGGTGCCGGCCTGGGGCACCCGGATTGGGGGCATTCTCCCCTCTGCGACCCCTCAGCTCCAGGGCTCACTGTGTTAAAAAGACCCTCACACCTTGCTCTCCCTTTTGTGGTTTGCCCTTGAACTAGCTGGGTGGGCCTTTTATATTTGTTTGTTCCCCAAATTTATATACAAATCTCACAGCAAAAGTAGTGTGCTCTTCCTCAATTCTAGAAGGCTATGTGATAGGGCCACAGCAGGAAACAAAATCCATCGCAGATGGTTTGCCAAGGGTTGGCAAATTGTTTTTCTGTGAAGGGCCAGATAGGAAACATTTTTGACTTTGTGGATCTCATACAGTCTGTGTCCCAACTGGCACTAGACAACACCTAAATCAGGGGTATGGCTGTGTTCCGGGAAAACTGTCCTTACAAAAAATGGACGGGGAGGCAGATACTTGGCTTGTGGGCCAAAGTTTGCTGACAGTGAAATGAAAAGACTTTAAGGGACAAGGTACAGATATATGGACAGGGAACGAACAAGGGGCATTGAGGTGCCCAGAGATGACAGCAGCAGGAAGCTGTTACTCCCTCAAGAGCTGAAGGGGCACGGGGGTGGGGGGAATGGAACGGTGTGACTGGCGCCCAGTGAGAACGGGGTCCTGGGAGATAGTGGAGCAGGGAGAGAGAAGGGAAAAAAAACCCCACCTTTTTCTCCTCCCTCCCTCAGGTCTGCCTGTGCCTCCCACTGCCTGATGCAATGAGGGGCTTGGTGGCGAAGTTCCCCAGGAAGCAGCAAGCATCTCAGAGTACAGAGCAGGTGGCGCAGCAGGGAGAGCAGATCAGGGAAAAGGAGTGTGGATGCAAAGCGACACGAAGCAGCCTGGGTGATGTCTCTTTGGGGACTAATTTCTTAGAACCCATTCCTTTGGGGAGTGAAAGGAAGCTTGCCTGGCCACATCCCTGGACTCTGACTTGATTCTAGAGAACTAACCCTCCCCCACAACCCTGCTCTAGGTTCTAGGCATGCCCCTGGTCACAGGGACACGTTCAGGGATATGCACATGGTCTAATCCAGGCTGAGATCCACGCGCACAACTTTCGTTTGTTTGAACTGTTGGGAAAGATAAGCTTTCTTTTTTCTGAGGACCCAAACCTCATAACTTTGGCAGCCGACTGCCCATGTGCTGAGGCCCTCACACAGTGGAGAGCCTGTGCCCAGTCATCACAAAGGAAAGCAGAGAGCCTGGGGGTCAGGGAGAAAGCCAGGTCCTCATACTGTCACTGAGCCCCTGGATCAAGCTGTACCTGACATAAACGCTCATGTCTCAGTTAAATGAGCCAACACACTCCCCTTTAACTGAGACCAGCTTTCTGTTTCTAGCCCCTGAAAGAATCCTGGCTAAGAGAGAAAGTCCAGATTTATCTCTGGAGACAAGGCCTGCCTCCCATCAGCCATGTGGACTTCACACATGGCATCGAATCACCAAAGCATGCAAGAGACAATGAATCTCCTGTGTGCATGCAGCTGCATTCAAGCAATGACACTTATTGCTAGTGTTTACATTTCTCAGACACAAAAATCTTTCTTATTTGAATATCTGCATGCCATGGACCTCACATGTCACGAAGACAGCATCTTCCTAGGTAATTACATAGGTATAGTGATAACCATAGCAACCTGGCACTTCGGAGATGGAATCCCATGCAGGTTGTTGTTGCAGCTCAGGGACACTGATCTTAATATAGTACCTGCCCATGTCTGTGTTGTTTTGCAATGACTTTTTCCTTTCTGTAAACAGAAGGCTTCTTACCACACAATACCTCCCATCTCTCAGTGGTTCTCAAAGTTTTGAATTTTAAGGAACAGAAAAATGTCCAAAATAGAGAACTGACACAAAGTTGTCAACTTCATTTTGCTAAGTAAGTACATTCCATGAAAGAGAGAAAGCAAGGACTACCATCTACTATTACCATCGATTCATAAAAGAAAGGGCATTTGCATAGTCATGTCTGAAGGGAGAGAATAAAAGAGAAGACCTGAACAGACACGTTTCTCTTTAAGAAAAATGCCTGCCTTTGGGGACGCTGTGTCTGAGGGGACACTTGTGCTCAGCCAGCACACCTGGATGAGGGGCGCGCAAGTCCTAAATCCAGTCCTCTCTTTGCTTGCCAAGCCATGTGCCCTGCATGGGCTGTGTCCACTCGGATGAAGGAGCGCTTTTTTCTTCACACAAAGCGGCTTCCTGCTTGCCAAGCTGTGTGCCGACCAGGCAGCATCTGCCCAGAAAGGGCAACTTTTCTAATCTGCGCAAAACACTTGTGGAGCTGGCAGCAGCCTTGTACTACATTGCTGTACTTTTAAAAATGTCACTGGGGACTGTGCTTTGATCAGTGCCTGGCATGTAGTAGGTGCTCAGTAAATATGCGTTCAGTGAATGTTGAAGGGCTGACGGGAGCTCCATCAAGGGCCATTCCTGGCCTGATTCCTGGTTGTTGGAGGAGGACGAAGCAGGCTAGGATGGTGGGAAAGCACACAAGGAAGAAAGTGGAGAACTTGTTCAAGAAGAAAGGGTTCAAGAGTGAAATGGGGTATACAAAAATGGAATCCTTATGCCCTACGCCTGAAACTAATGTAATGTTGTATGTTCATTATACCTCAAAAAAAAAAAAGTGAAATGGAGAATTTTGAAATGAAGACAGTTAGTAAGTGGAATAATCTGTTTTTGCCTGCCATTGTCTGTCCACTCACCTGACCAGGAGTTTAGGAGGTCAGCTCCATCATCCACTCTCTTTGGGATCTGTCTGAGCACAGGCTTGGCTCTGCTCTTTGCTGAAGGGTAAACATGGCAGTAAAGGCTCTGCCCCAGTGGGATGAAGCCTGTGGCTTTTCCAGTGATGTGTGTGCTAGGGGAGCATATCTGATTAGCTAGGGGTTCAGTGTTAGGAAACCTGTGGTAATGGGTGCACACATAGCCAATGAAATGTGAATGGATGTGATGTGGCCCCTTAGGGTGAAAGCTCTGAGAATCAGTGAGGGGCTCGCCATGCTTGCATTTTCCATTTTGCCATGACGATTGGCAATGTTCCAAATAGAGTCTGTTCCACCTGCTGGGTCCCTGAGTGAAGATGACATGGAATACACCCTCAGCCGGCCCACAGTGAACATGTAATGTGGACGAGAAAGAAGCCTTTCTTTTTATCGGCCCCCAAGATTCCCAGGTTGTTTGTTATTGCAGCATAAGCTTCCCATCCTGACAAATACAAGGCCTATTGTTTCTGCACAGACGTCCAAGCCACTTTCTCCCGTAGCCCTATCAGAAATAGACTGATAATGACATCTTCATCTGCCCTACTCCTTTTCCCTGAACTCTGATGGGATAAAGGCTATTATTTGGACTCCGTTGCACCCTGATAAGAGTTCCATCTGCAGAACTCCAGGTAATAATTAATCTTGCATCTTGGTCTACAAAAAGGAAGCTCGGAAGCATCAATAGAAAATGTATTGGTGAGTTCTGATGTTGTGAAGTGAGTGGAAAATTATTTAGATAAACGGATTAATCTGATTGAAATGGTTCCCAGAAGTAAATGTCAATGAACCAGATGTGGTAATTTCTTGCTCATGAAGTAGTGTTACTATGCATGTGATTTGAAGTTTATGTTAAAACACACGCACGAGATTGCCTCTTGGGCTGTGTGGCTGGTGTAAACACGAGAAGGGGCCACCATGAAAGGGAACTGCTTGTGTCAAATATGGTTAGCGAAAGCCAGATGACAGGCCAGACTCAAGGCTCGGAGAATGTAGTTGTGAATCACAAACAGTAAGCCAAAGACAAAAAATCTATCTTTTGTGTAGAAATCAACATCAGCTATGTGTAAACATCTGCTAAGCAAATTCCAAGTGGTCTTTCTGTGCCAGTTTTGCTTCAGTGCTTTAGAATAACAAGTGCTTCCTTCAGAGGGAACAATTGGCCTCTTAAAATGTGTGTGGGGAGGATCTTAGGACAGAGATAATTACACAGTTAGGTGCACGTTTCCCAAACTGGTTGCTGTTAAAATGTGTGCTCAAAGAAAGGGATTCTGTGATTTGAAAAATAACTGAGGAAATACTGACTTAAAGTTAAAGAAGTTTCTTTACCATAGCATTTCTCAGAGGTTCTAACACATTAATTTTCGTGGTGGTTCTCCAGAAGGGCATGTAGTATTCAGCAGTTACAACTTCCCAAACGTTTTGACCACAGAACTCAGAGAGATAGACGACAGATAGATTAGATAGATATAGATAGACAGATAGACAGACAGACAGACAGATAGACAGACAGACAGACAGATAGACAGATAGATACAGAGACGGACAGATAAAGGGATAGAAGGTTGAAAGGATGGATATGGGTATAGATATATGGATATATTGAGCATTTCAATGGATTAGTTGTAAATGATGAAAGTATTAAATGAACCCATAAGTATACCTTTGACTGGATAAACAGACCTCCTTTCATGTGAGCTCTTATAGTGAAAATCAAATCAGCTAATTAGATTAACATGCTTCTGGGCGCAGGAAACAGACTTGGGTTTACAGCGGATTTAAACAGTAAGAATATTATGTCACGTAAGAAATCTGGAGACAGGTGCTTTCGGGATTGGTTCATACAGCAGCTCTACACTATCCTCATGCCTCAGACGTTTCCTTTCTTCCTTCTCTGCCTTCCTCAGCACAGAGGCAATGTCTCTCTCTCTCTATTTGCAAAATGTTGCTGTAGTTTCTGGTACCAGGCAGGTGCAATCCCCCCACAAAGTTAGAGGGAGCCATTTCCTCCTGAGTGCCTCCTTTTTCAGAAGGGAAACTCTTTCCCACTAGCCCCTGGCAAACTCTCCTGCAGGCCCACTGGCCAGGTTTGGGTTGCACACCTGTGCCCTGAATACAGTGGAGGTGGGGAGGGGGAGTACTTGGCATTTTAAGTCTTCATAGTGGGAGATGGCTTCCACAAGTAAGGGTAAGTGGGGTGTCTCAGGATTCTTGGTAGGGGGATAGTCAAGAGTGTTATCATATAATTGAGTGATCTTAGTGTTTTAGTCGGGTTCTCCAGAGAAACAGAATATAATACTATCACACACACACACACACACACACACACACACTGAGGAAATACTAAGTTAAAGTTAGAGTTAAAGATATATATCAGGGGTGCCAAAAATGTATACACATTTTAAAAAGATGTTATCTATGTTCAAGCAGTAGTTCGCCATAATCAGAAGTGTCTGGATGCTGATGGTAACCACTTTGAGCACCTCTTGTAATTGCAGAAGTCAAACGTGACTTGTATTCATCTCTTGTTAGGGGTATATATTGAGTATTACAATTTCAATAGTTTTTTCCTTTCTTAAAATGTGTATACATTTTTTGGCTATATACATACATATATACATATAAAGGCTATATATACATATATATGTATATATGTATACACACACACACCCCACACACACAGGAGATCTTTTGAGGTAGGCTTGGTGAGGCACAGGTGGCATGAGGGAATACCCCTTGGGTTGTGAGCTTTTGGGGTGGAGTGTACCAAGCTCTATGTACCCTCCAAAACAGAGTGTGCCCAACCAATACTCAGTGTGGCCAAGTATTAGTGTGGAACTCAAGCTTTGGGAGGAAGGGAGTGATTATGTCTCTGGGGCGAGGTCACAGAAGTGAGAGAGATGAGGGGAGGGAACGAGGGCATATAGAGAGAAGACTTTGATGCCAGCCTCCTTGGTCTTATGTATGAACTCCAGAGAGAGGGGCTACAAAGAGAAGCTGGAAGAACCGTTTGTCTGCATATTCTTTGAGGGATCCTGGGAGAGTTGTTCTTAGAAGAATGAGAGAGAGGGTGAGAGAGAGTTCCACCACTGCCAAGTGGCTTGGCTATAGCGGGTGCAGTTTGGCCTCAAAGCCAGCAGAACTGCTTCACAACATCTGGAAGGAGCAACAACAGCAGTGGGGGCCTCCCCTTGGCTTTGGAAGTCATATGGGGGCTGGGAGCCATTGGTCAGCAGCGTTTCCAAGACTTTGTCCAGGGTTTCCTCAGAAAGGCTGCAGGGACTTTGGAGGGGGACCAGAAGTCCTGCTGCAGTGGTGAGACAAGCCAGAGAAACACATGCTACTTGATGACAATAACATCAACATCTGGAGAGCATCCTGCCATTTACAAAGTACTGTCTCAACCCTAAATCTTCCCAGCAGAGGTTATTGTTCCTATTTCATAGATAAGAAAGCAAAGACCTAGAGAGATTAAGGGATCAATCCAAGGTCTACCACGGTGGTGCCAGGACATACTGGGCTTCATACAGGACACTTCAGGTTTTCTGACTCTCACTGTGGTATTCTTAATCAGAGTGAGCTGCAACTGAGTCACCTGGAGGGCACATGTAAGGAGGCACGGCCCTTAAAGGAGAGGGAACTGGGGCACAAAATTTAAGAGCTGAGGCACTGGCTCTGGTGTCATGGAAATGCCTCCTTAAATTTTGCCTCTAGATGCCTTGCTTGCTTTACCCACGTCCCATTTGCTTCAATTACCTGTCCTAATTCAGTGGCGGAGGACATTTCCAGAAAAGCATGTTACTGGGGTTACACACTAGATCTCTCTGGTCCCCTCTTGTCTATTGAGCAAGCCTGGGGCTTCACTGCAGACTACATCCTTACTGAGGAGTTGCCTGGAATGTCAATCTTGCAGCTAAGAGATGGGGAGAGAAGGAGACTGTCGCCACCAGATACGCCAGGCATCACAAACAAACAACAAAAAAGATTCATGTGTTCAATGGAGCTGAATTTTAATTGATACTTTCTCAAACTGTGGTTCTGAACCAACGTCCCTCAGCCCCCAAAGATGATAAAGGGGGTGCGGTTTAACGCCACAATTAGCAGACAACCCCACAACAAATACAGTAAACATTAATCATATTAAATATTGAACGCAGACTTCGGTACACTTGAGGAGCAATGGGTTTTCTTAAATTTTATTTTACAGAAGACAAAGCAATGATTGTGGAGGAATTATTCCAATGTCAGTGCTGAAGGGAAATAATGTAACATTCTGGAATTTATATAAAAATTACAGCTTTGTTGTGTTTCACACTATATATAGTAATTTAATCATTTGCAGCTGATTAATTTCAGTGAAGGAAAATGTAGCATTATGCATTGCTAATAGAGTTCCAAGGTTTGAATTCTAATCGTGAGTTGGGCACAGTTTAAGTCTAAATTAGCAATTAGCTTGGGCAATGGACACTTAGGTTGAAATGGAGTCATCTGTTGACATGCACTGAGTCAATAAGAGAACAGCAACAAAGATCATCAGAAAAATGCTTGCCACAGAACACTCTTTGCTGGGTTAATAATGATAATTCCTTACATTAGCAGAGGGCTGTTGCACTGCAGAAAACGTTTTCTTGTCCATTTGTCTCATTTGCTTTCGTCTTCATCTAAGTCTGTGAAGTGGGTGTTTGTGCTCCATTTTATAGCAAGGAGGCTCAGAGAAATTAAGGTCACAATGAGGAAGAACATACTGTGGCAGGATTTGAGCCCAAGTGTTCCAGCTGCAAAGCCAGTATTCTTTCTCCCTCAAGATATTTTCTGGGAAAATGTACTCCAGCTTGAGATTCTCCAGAGCGAAGTGCAAAGGTAACACTACTAATAAAAGTGAACATTGATGAAATTCTCAATATGTATCCAGCACTGTTCTAAGCACTTCACAGGTGTTAGCTCAGTTAATCCTTGAACACACCTATGAGATAGGTATCTTTACTATCCCCCTTTTACAGGTGAGGCTCAGATGAGCTATGTTGCTTGTCCAAGGATGCTGTTAGGATTGAAAGCCTTGCTCTCCATCATAATACTTAACTCCTCTCAAAGATGGTTCTTAAACCCCAGGCTTAAGTCTCTCGATCTTGTAGTTCATTTGGAATTTGGTGAGTTTGGTTGTGACCGCACATTTTGGTCCATGAGCTAAGCCGAGCCCCTGTGCCATCTATCTTCACATGCATTCCCCCTTCTCCACCCTTGTCTATGTCAGGAAGGAGAAACAAGGTGGATCTACTGCATCTGGCCAGTGGGAGCAAAAGCAGGTGACAGGAGGGAGAGAGGAGAGTGGGGCTGGAGTGTTTATTCTTCTGGTTTCCTCACTACAGGTCTGCCATGAGCTGGCCTTGTCCCTCATCCAATGGTCACAGCTCCTGTCAAGTAACTACACTGCTGCTCCTCACTGCCCCTTCAGGCCCAGAGGTGGTCATGGTGCCGGCCCACAATTACCAGCCCTGGGGCACTGCACTCTCCCTTCTTTCAGTTTCTCTACTGTTTCAGTTTGTCTTCCCTTTGACCACGAATGATGCATCGAAGACCTGCTTCCAGCCCAGCCAGGCACAGATTGCTTTCAAGGAACTGGACAGAGAAGCGATGGAAGATAGTGAGTCATTCGATATTTTATTTAAGCACCCAGAGAAAGCCGAGACAGGAGTGAAGAGCGATCGCTGTGTTACACTCTTCAAGCAAATAAAAGTGTACATGGTGTGTGTCTAGAACCTCCAATCCCTTTGCACATGCAAATGCTGACTCCTTGTGTTGTCACCTCATATCAGGGCTCTTTGGATGCAAGGGACAAAATCTCAATTTTAATTGGCTTAAGCAAAAAAGTGGATTTCATTAGTTCATGAACTCCAACTGTGGAAAAAGTTGGGTGGAGCTGGGTGCAGGAAAGCTGAGACCCAGGAACTCAGTCAGCAAAGGGTGCTCTCTTCCTTTCTTTTCTGCTTCTCGCTGCACGTTGTCTTTACTCTGAGGGATGCATTCTTGCCAGAGATGTCGATTGACAGAAGAAAAATTAAACCCCACCATTTGGATCAGCATTAGTGATCTGGTGTGAAATTCACTGAATCAGAGTCCTGGCAGGAAGCAGAATTTCTCAGATGGTTTAAATAAAAAGATAGTTAGCAAAGATAGTTAAAAGGTGTGGACAAGTTAAGTATACAAACAAGAAATATGGAGGCATATTTCTGGAAGAGGAGGAAAAGGAGGAAGCTATTACTAGTACTGTCCTAGGGCAGAAGGACCAAAGGAAAGAAACACTGTTGCTGGAGCCAAAGAGAGCTGCACCTTGGAAAGTCACCAGGTAAGGACTCAGGTGGTAAGGGATGCAGCTACTGCCAGCAATAAGAGCTGAAGCAGGGAGAGGTTGGGGTACCCTGACCTCTCCTACTGCCCTTGGATGTCTTTCCAGTAACATGCTCCCATGGGCTGCACCCAACCAGAAACCCAATTGCAAGGTAATATGGGTGGTGCAGGGTTCAATGTCAGCCTCCCGGGGTACAAAATAGGACAGTTAAGGCAGAAAGTGGAAGAGAGAATAACCTGCAGGTTCATCTTGTCTTTGTGGGGGCTGGAGGGTAGGAAAAGTGAACACACATAAGAGTATTTTTGTCTTACAAGAGAGTTTACTAAGCATTCCAACTTCAGCGAAATAATTGACTGAAGCAAGGATCATCCATAGGTGCTAAACCCATTGAGTGAACAGTTGGTTGGTCATCAGGATATTTCACAATCTTAAAGTTTCCTCCCAAAGACTGCTTGTTAATTACAAAACGTAAGGTGTCTTCACAATGGAGAGATCTGCCAGGCAGCTGCTTAACGAAGCGGTCAAGCTCAGCATCGCCCATGATGGAACAGACACACAGACCCTCGGTGCCCCCCATGGGATGTAATGGGAAGTTCTACACAACTTCTCCTCTGTCATATTCTGGCCACATTGTGTCAGCGGAGTCTAATCCAAAGGAAATGGCCAGATAAGTCCAAAACCCAGGGCAATTCTACAAGACAACTTGCCTGGACTCTTTAAAACATCAATGCCCTGAACAGCAATGACCATAAAGACAGGGCTACGTAGAGAAGAGTGCTGCACACACCAACCTGAACGAATCTCGCAAACACAGCATTGAGCAAAAGAAGCCAGACTCAAAAGAAACTGTATAAAATACGATTCCATTTAAGTAAAGTTAGAAAACAGACAAAACCCATTTAGGTGTTAGAAGTTAGGACAGTGGTTACCCTTGGGAGTCTGTCAGGAAGGGCACCTCAGAGAGAATCCCCAGGAGCTGATGATGCTCTTTATCTTAGCGCACGTTACAAGGCCGTATTCACCTTGTGGAGACTTACGACAGATAGCAAGGGGCTCTCTAGGACTCCCCTCCTGCACGAGGACCAGAGTTCCTTCTGATCAATAGATCGATTGGCTGGTACTCATGCCATGCTGGTTGCTAATTCCTTTGAAGATCACCGGGACCTTCCAGTTAATGGGTCACACAGATGTCCCCCCAGATAGCCACTTCAAAAACCTGTGACAAGAAAAGTGCTGGGGTCTACTTTGAAGCCTACTAAACGACTTTTAAAAATTATTTCAGTGACAAAAGAAAATTGTCACTGGACCTAACTGCCCCTCATTAAATTTCCCTTCAAGCGACGCTCTTTTCTCCTTCTGCTTTCACAAAATAACAATACCCACCATGTACTGAGTAATGCTCACTGCCAGGCACTGTGTTACGCGCTCTTTGAATCAACTCTGCAATACTGTGACGTGTCGGCATGTAACAGAAGCAGGGCTGAGATTCAGAGACTTTAGGTAATTTGTTCAAAGTATCACACTAGAAAGTGTCAAGGCTGGGACTCAAACCCAGGCTGAGTGACTCCAAAGCTCTTAACCTTGAAGCTAAACTGTCTGGTATATATTCTCATATGTGTTAGTTATCTTGTTGTATGATCTCCACTATTCTAGTGCCTTTAGTTGTGTGTGTGTGTGTGTGTGAGAGAGAGAGAGAGAGAGAGAGAGAGAGAGAGAGAAAGAGAGAGAGAGAGAGAGAGAGAGAGAGAGAGAGAGAGAGAGAGAAGAGAGAGAACAGGAATGAACATCTATAGGGTGAAGGTACATATACACATGCAATTACTGCCAGGTCCCTGTTCCCCATCGTTTTATGTGGCTCCTTCTGATTACCTGGTTATCTGACATTGAAAGCTGCTGTATATGAAGGCCTTTGACTCACTCACTCAGAACCCAGATGCAAGCGGGTGCTCTGTTAAGGCATCTGGATCACAATGGGGGTGAAGAGGAATAAGAATCAGTCAGTGAAAACTTCTGGGACCAGGCAGGAGGAGCCTGCCAGCGTCTCTCTGCCAAGAAGAGTTATGACGGTCGGTCCTCTTGCTCCCTCACTCCCCTTCTCTCTCCCTTTCTCCCTTTCTTCCTTTTATCCACGTCCACTCGGAGAAGGGCACTGAGGCTTATTGAAGAGCTATGAGAAATAGCAGTGAGGACTCAGAACTTTCCATATTTCCAGACTGTGTGTGTGTTTGTGGGTCTGGGTGGAATGGGGACCATTTGTGTGGACGCTGATGGCTGTCTTGTTTTGTTTTGTTTTGTTTTTACCCTGAATTCCCTTCAGAGTGGTTTTCTTGGGGGCAGAAAATTTAAGATTAAAAAAAAAAAAGAAAGAAAACTTGAGAAGATGAAGTGAAGCTGATTCCTCTGAAGGCTCCTCCCTTTCCAGACCAGGATAAGGCTGTGCCTGGCTGTGACCCATTCTTCTCCTGGGGGTTTCCAGGCCTGTCCCATTCACTCCCTGGAGGCTGGTCAGCCAGGCTCCCAGGCTCCCTGCCCTCCCACCCTCACAGCTAACGGTCGGCCAAAATGTCCATCTTTGTGCACAAGGTTTGCTGTTCATTAAAAGTCCCCTAACTAGAGAGTATTGTGGGTAAGAAAATTACCTGCTATCTTTTTTCACCTTTGAGCTCAAAATCTCACTTATTATTAGAGCTACAAATCCAATCCAATCCAGAAATGCCCACCAAAAAGACTAATTTGAGTTTCCCCCCAGGCCAAATGATGGGGAGGAAGTGAGTGGAGGGATCCCATTGCATCCCATTGCATTTCTAACGATGTTGTCTCTCCTGCTGTGGGAAGAATGGCCCGCACTCAGGGCCAGCGACCTGAGTGCGGGCAGCCCCTGGGTCTGGGTGGTTTCTTCCAAGTGCCCCCTCCCGACCAGGGAACATGCCTTCTCTCATGCAGCCCTGACCAGGACCTACCTAGCAACGCACCCGAGAGTCTCTGAATCCTGCCGCGGAACTGCCAGAGGCTGACATCGCTATTCCGCCACCTGCTGGAAGTTTAGAAAAAGAATCTGAAACTCATGGTTTTTAACCAGGAGTTTCACAAACCTAATGATTATTTTTAATACTTCTCATTTTGTCTTATTATATAAGTTACCTAGGTTAATGAAAGACAATTTAGAAGGTTCGTATAAGTGAAACAAAACATAAAAATTACTCTCAACCCTGTCACCCAGAGATTACCATTGTTTATATTTTGTTGGCTGTCTTTCCAGTCTTTTTTCTAGTTGGATATATGTAAATTCATACATTCCGGGTGGCTAGTTAGCTCAGTTGGTTAGAGTGTGGCGCTAATAACACCAAGGTTGCCAGTTCAATCCCCGCATGGGCCACTGTGAGCTGTGTCCTCCTTTGGAAAAAAAAAAAATTCATATACTCTATTAGTCTCATTCAATACATTGTTTTATGACCTGATTTTCAAAATTAACAATATGTTTTTAATATCTTTAAATATCATTAATTATAATCTGCAATACAACTTTTGCTTAGTGGTTTTTTTACATCTCTGTATCAGAATTTTCCTATGTATTAGTTACAATGTTGCCTATGCTTTGAGTTTTTACTAAGTCTTATTTCCCCCATTCTTTCTTTTTTCTCCTTCCTTCCTTCTGTCCTTTTGTTCTTGTTTTTAATCTTTATTTCTTTGTTTTCCCTCTAGTAGAAAAGGTCTACAGCATGTGTCGTTTGGGGCAATTCTGCCCGCTCTCACCCCTGCATTTGGGAGCTCCAGAGACTTCCTCTGAGCCCTGGCTCTCTCTTTCAGGTGGGTTCTGCTGACCCTGTCTTGAGAGACAGAACACTCTGTGCTCTGAATCAAGATGGGCAAGAAAGATGAAATCCCCAGCTAGTGCCTCCTCCAGTGTCTCGCGAAAAACAAAAATCTAACGATTACCGGTCACATACTCTTTGCCAGCCTGGCTCCATTCTAAGAACCCTACATGAATTATCACTGTTAACATCACAGAACCCTTACAAGATATTGGCTTCTTCTTGCTTTCCTTTCACTGGACAGCTGAGAGCACCAAAATTGAAAAGAGCAAATGATCCTGCTTCAGATGACCAGCTATTAGAGTCCCAAACCTCAGTATGCCATGATTGCCTAGTGAAAGAAAAGAAAACGAAAACGATTTCCAGCTTCTCTTTAAAAAAAATTGGCACATCCGGCAATATGGGTTTGTGTCCCCCCACAGGAACAATGAATTCAAGCTGAGCAGTGACCAGCATAGAGTCTCCAGTGGCACCATCTCCACCTGTCATATATTCTCCCCACCACACAGGAGGGATGTCTACTGCCCACCACCCAGTGGGGGTGGACTGGCTTCATCTAATAGAACAAGAGAGCTACAGAAAGACAAAGACAAGCTCAGGGTTTTACATTCCTGGATGTCTCTGTCTGAGAACCAGGGTATGTTTATTGCTGCCCTAAAAGAATCATTTGTCTGTCCTATTCTTGGGCGTGGGGATGGATTCTGAGGGTGCCAGGGCAGGAAAGGAGGAACACGATTATAGATCGGACCGAAATAATTGCTGTGGGTGCCATCACCAGAGCTGCTGGCAGTCGGAAGCCATTTGAAGTTCATAAGCAGGAAAGAACATTGAGACTGCAATGTGGGAGATGAACTGGATGGAGGAAACACTAGAGGCTGGGAGACTGTTGCCGTGGGCCCTGGCCCAGAGTAAGTGCTCGGTGTGTGCTGAACCAACGGCTTTGGTGACAAATGATACCGGTCTGAACCAGTGGAAGGGCAGGGTGTGTGGGAGTGGATGACAGATAATAAATTTATGTATAATAAATTTATGTATAATAAAAATTTATGTATAATAAATTTCCCATGGTCGGGAAAGATACACCACATCATATTCAAGCTGATGGTTTCTTCTAGGGACTGGGAAGGAGTTGTGATGGGAGAAGGGAATCAAAGGGGTCTTAGCTCCATTTTTTAATATAATAAATTAAATTAAATTGGGTAATGGGTGATTCTTTACCTCTTGTAAATCTGAATTATTTCATAGTAAAACTTGTAAAAGATATTAGAAGCAGAATTAAAAAGGTTGTGTTTTGTTTAGAATTCTCTACATGTGCAATCCCTCAGAGATTTTTGCATTTCTACAGAAAGCAGCTCATTAACATGAAGGAGATAACGTCTAATGGACGCATATCTAGTTTCAACAATCTGTAGGTGGACATGGTATTTACAGGGTAAAGAAGAGTCTTTGGGCCTCGCCTGCAGTCATACATGACTGGCCTTGACCGTTCTACCCAATGGCATACAGGGCTGGGGAGGGCTCTCAGGAGGGCAAACTGTGCCTGCCCTCTGCAGGGACTCTCCTTGGCAAGTGGGCTGGTGTTTGCTCTGAGGCCCCCCAAGAAGCATGTCAGCAGCAGCCATTTTAGTAATCACACCCCTCACCCCAAAATGCCCGAGTTCCCTCTGTGAATTTCTTGCAATTTTTTGTTCAAGCCAAGATGAACATGCTAATCTTTCTCCTCTCTCTGCTTCACATCAAGCCTTGGTGCACAGTCTTGCATTATTCATGAAGGTTTACATTAATCAAATGCTTCCAAGTTTCATAAAGTTTCTATTTTGGAGCACACATTCTTTGTAGAGTTGACACTTAGTGGACAATGGGATCGTGTTTTGGAGGTTCTCCAGCATTAATTCCCATCTGCTTTATTTGCTGCAGCTGTTTTATTTCTTCCCAAGAGACCATATCTCAGAATTCTGCAGCATGTAGACTGTTTTCAAATAAAAGCAAGCACCAGGAAATGCTTTCGGGGTTGAATGAATGCAAAAAAATGTTGGAATAGTTACCTACACTTAGTTTGTCTTCTCTGCCTAGTGACATCCTGTGATGCCCACATGTATGATTTTTTTTCAGAGAGGCTACTACTTGCCCTCCGGTATCTTTTCTCTCTTTTTTCCCTTAGCATTTGATCTCCTGACCTTTAGCTGAGCCAGGTAGAATAGAAACTACATTTCCCGAATTCTCACAACATTCCCTTGCAGTGGCCATGTGACCAAGTTCTGGCCAATGAAGTCTTGCCTATGATTTTAGAGTAGGGGCATGCTCCCATTTCCTCTTCTGCCTTTCTGCCCTCTGGAATGTTTCGTCACAGTGGGAGCTTAGACTATGCAGAGGAATCAATGTGTTGAGGGTAGTGAGGCAACAAGATAGAAGTCATTGAAATTTCTAACCCTTGGAATGCCTTACCAGCTCTAGACTTTCTAAAAGTGAGAAAACTACCATTTTTTGTTTTGGGGAGGGTGGAGGTTGGGAGGTAGAGGAATTGCTGTGACACACAAACCCACCTAATACTTACTCATTCACTCTTTAAAAAGGCAAAGTCTTCTGAAAGTTTTGTAAGAAACACTTTAACAGTTGGACAGTATCTTACTGGTTTAATGTTGAAGGTCACAAGTGAGAAGGATTGATCCCAAGGTGCCAAGTCCTGGAAGCATAAAGGACTTCCTGTATAATATCAGACCAACTTGTTCCACAGCTCCTTTTGCCAATACCCTTAGCACTAGCACTAAGGCACTAAATCGCCCAGGGATGTTCTCTACTGTACTAGAAGAAAAGAAGAGCTGATCCAGCCAAGCGAAAATAATGATGCCTGCAACACCACTGAGTTGCAAACGGTCGAATGATATTGGATTACTGATATTGGTATTTTTCTCATTATAAAAGCACAAGAATAAAAATCACCAATAATCCCACTACTAGTTTTCATTTTGATCTATTTCTGTTTAGTCTTTTTCAATGCGAATGTAGATGTTTATTTTTCCATAAATGGTATAATAGGATACATATTTTTTTAGAGTTTGCTTTTACCCCCTTTTAATATAATAAATATTTTCACATATCATTATGAATTCTTCTACAACATGGTTTTTAATCACCTTTACTCCAGACCATCATATGGCTATATTCTAATAGCATACAGTCAATGCCCTAGTCTTGAATATATTTCCCTTTTTGCTATTGTAAATGGCACTGGGATGAACATCCTTGTATATAAATATTTGCACACATCTAATTTTTTTATTAGGGTAAATTCCTAGAGCAGGAATTCAGGAGGATTTAACCACAGTTTCTGCTACCCCCTTTTAAAGACCCATTTTGATGTCACTGATATTTCACTCTTATCTGGTTGGGCCACTCTCAGTCAGGTTTCTAGAACAATAACCCATTGTCTGATTTATGTTGAATGATAAGAGAATTTGAACATTTCTTGTTCTGAAATATTCATCCGTTTTTGTTTTCATCTTCTACCATTGCAAGCAGTTAAAAAACACAGCTTGGAGAAGTGGCATTTTTCTTTCAGAAAATGAATTGGTAATTTATTCAAATAAGGCTGGGTAGTTGTTTTAAATTATTACCTTATGCAAACCTCTAATGAAATGAAGTCAGTTTACATCTTTAAATAACCTTTAATATTTGTACAAGTAAATATCTCCACTTGACGATAATGGAAATTGTCAGAATTTTCATTTTCTCACAGTTTAGCTCACTCACAATGGCTGTCAGACAGCCAAATGATATGACGCAGAGCACTGCTAATCGTTTCAGCAGAAGACAGTATTTCAAAGGTAGGGGAAAGGAGGTGCAGACACTAATGAAGTTTTATTATCAGAACATAGAATTAGGATTGTGACAAGAGACAATGGTGGCAATGACACGTAGTTAGAATGTTAAAGCTTGTGAAGTCTCTAGCTAAATCTTAGGGACGGAAATAATGTTGAGAAGGATAGACTGATGAATACCCCCCAGATGGAAACAGACCAGGTCTCAGCTTCTCTCACTGGGAGAAAAGTGAAAAACAAAGCAAAATAAACAAATAAAAGCCAGAAACCAAAGACAGATCCAAGCCAATCTATGATCTGTAAAATAAATAACGGTTGTGTAAGTATCCTTGACATATATGAAGGATGAAATCAGCATGCTCTGGTGTGTTTTTTTCTCATAAAAAAAGAAGGTAAGGAAAGCTGGCTCTAGTGAATCACAATTCTGCTAGGAATTCAAGGTTTGAAATACCGTTTTATTGGGAATTTGAAATTATTTTTGCAGGGGAGGAGATAGAGAGGTGAAGAGAAGAGAGTAGAAAAGGGAAGGAGAGGAGGGTCCATCTTCATCCAAATTGGAGCCCACAGCTGTCAATCTCGATGAGATGGTCACTTCAGAATAGTCCTTATCATTTATCTTTCATTCATTCATTTGATACGTATTTATTGTCTACTAAATGCCAGGTACTGCTCTACTAAACATAGCGATACAGGGTAAATGAGACACATGAGACCCCTATTCTCATAATTTGCATGCTTTGAGGATTTAGAGAGATAATTAATCAATAAGAAAATATGTCAGATAGCACTACATACTATGCAAAGAGTTATAACAAAATAAGGTGATAGAATGCTTTGGAGGCTATTTCGTATATGATATGTGAGTATGTGTCAGTTTTAAAATAAGTCTGCAGTTCTTTGACACTCCTCCCATTAAGAGGTGGACTCTAGGTCCCTTCCCCTTGCATGGAGGTGGCCTTGAGACTTCCTGGAAGAATAAGATGAGAAAGAGTGATACACCATGCAGCTTCTGCTGGTTTTTCTTGGAAGCCTCACTCTACGAGTCTTCAGCTGAATATATGAAATCAAGTTACCATGAGGCCACCACGTAGCAAGACCACTCAGAGGGACCACACAGAGAAAGAGAAAAATGCCTGAGCAGTCAGCTGTGCCAGCTCCCAGATGTCTGAGCCTTCTCAGCCCAGGCACCAGGTACAAGATGAAGAAGCCTTTGAGATGCCCGTTGGACAGCAAGCACATGAGAGACCCAGAGAAATGCCTCGCTCAGCCCCCATCCCCTCAGATATCTGAGCCAAATAAATGATTATTACTGTTTTAAGCCACTGTTTGGGGGATGGTCTGTTATATGGCAATAGAGAACTGGAATAGGGTAGTCAGAAGGCTTCTTTGAAGAGATGACATTTGAGCTGAAGACCTCAGTGTCATGAAGGAGCCAGGGAGAGAAGAACATTCCAGGAAAAAGAAACTGTGCAAAGCTGAAAAGACAGTAATAGAGTCTGCAAGTTCAAGGGAAGAAAGAAGACCAAGGAGGCCAAAGCCTCATTGATGAAAGTAGTATGAGTGTCAGCACGTAGGAGGTGCTTTAAAAATATTAGCCATTATTAATATAATTGCTTGCCTCCTGATGCTAGGGTCTCTCCTTGGAACCGAGCTCCATGAATTAAGGTTTTTGACCTTAAAAGAACTTTGCTTTGGGAGAAGGTGCAGACTCACCCAAATAGCATATTAGAGTAATGCCAAGTGTAGCCATAGTCACCTTCCAAATTTAATATGGAGACACTGGTGTAGCTTGAACCCATTTTCTATCCTGTCTCAGTGGCATGGTTGGTGGTATAGAAACTTTCCCAAGCCTCGTATCACTGAGATTCAGGGGAAAAAGAAAGTCGATATTTGAGTACTGCAATTTTCCTCAAATAGAAGAGGATTTAACACCTCCTTGTTTTAAAAATACCAATTCCTTAGATTAAGAAGTTTGGTCATATATAATTTACAACTATACCATATGGATATATATTCCAAGGACTGCAAACATTTATGTGAATGCTTTTGAATTGTCAAATCACCTCGTCTTAAAAGGTCATTTTGTAGTCTCTGCCTTCATGAAACGGATAGCCTATCTTGTGGCTAATGTGTAATATATGAAATGAAAATATTATGTGACATTATCAGAAAGTGAAGGGAAGCAGTCTGAATCCACATTTTTGTGGCAGTTACAAATGCCCTCTAACTTGTAGACAGTGAATGATGCTTAGAATACCTGCTCCCAACACAACCAGGCAGAGGTTGCTTTCAAGGAACTGGACAGACAAGAGATGGAAGGCAATGAGTCATTCGATATTTTATTTAAGCACGCAGAGAAAGACGAGACAGGAGTAAAGAGCTATAGCTGTGTTATACTCTTCATACAAATAGAAGAGTACATGAGTATCTAGACCCTCCAATCCCTTTGCACATGCAAAATGCTGACTCCTCATATCAGAGCTCTTTGGATGCAAGGGACACAGACTCAACTTTAATTGGCTAAGCAAAAAAGTGGATTTCATTAGTTCCTAGACTAAAACTGTGGAAAAAGTAGGGTGGAGCTGGGTGCAGGGAAAGTGGGAACCAGGAACTCCACTGCAGGGAGGACCACCTCCAGGAAAGGCTCTCTTCCTTTTCTGTTTCTCCCTGCGTGTTGTCTTTACTCTCTAGACCAAATTCTCCAAAGGACAGGAAGCATTGGGCTACTCCAGAATTACATCGTTACAGTTTGCTACCAAATATTAAAAAGAGCTGTTTCTCCCCAGATTATATTTGGAAAAATCCCTGAGAATACACTCTGATTGGCCTTGAGTTACTTGGCCACCTTCTTTGGTCAGTTATTGTCACCAGACAATGAAGGGTTATGACTGTCACAAGAAGAGCATGATCTATTATTAGAAGAGGTTAGGCAGGGGAGAGATGTTGGGCAGATAAAAAATCATAGTGTCTTCTTCCCACAGGGAAAAAATTCAGTGTAGTCTGAAATTAGGGCTCACAGATCTGCAAACTCCCCCATCACCTCTCTTCACTACATAAGACTTAGACATAAGACTTTGGGCTTACCTGCTGATGAAACAGAGATGGCATAGTTGGTATAGTTCAGCTCATTCAGGATGTGACTTTCCTCTTGTAAAGAGCTTACACTTCAAGGACACAGATTTCACAGAATCATTCGCTTCCAAGAAGAAACTTTCCATTCCCCTCCACTCCCTTCCCCCCAGGGGCAGTGCCCTACCCCCACTGCATACTCATACACACTTACATGCTCTCCAACACTCACCAGCCAGAGCTTTTTGCTGTGTTAGTGCAGATAAAGGAAAGTAGTAGAGAAAATGTAGAAACAAGTGAAGCAGCAAAATTTAAATTGGAAGGACAGGGAACTACAGACCAGAAGAAAGAATAGATAAGGGAAGAAAGAATGGTGAAGGGGAAGAAAGAGCCTCTGTGAGCTGTGAGTTTTAGGCAGAATCTTTGGGGGTACTTAGAGTGAGGGAAGAGAAGAACTTCAGGGGCCCTTCTATATAGGTAGGAAGTAGAAAGAGCGAGGGAGATACATAAAAATAATTTCAAGAAATTTTGTTATGTAGTTTTAATGTAATCCTCATCACTCCCAGGTATATACTCAAGAGAACTGAAAACATATGCTCATATAAATCTTGTACATGAATATTCATAGCGGTGTTATTCATAATAGCCAAAAAGTGGAAGCAAACCAAGTGTCCACCAACTGATGAGTGGATAAATAAAATTTGGTATGTCCATACAATGGAATATTATTATTCAGCCACAAAAAGAAATAAAGTACTGATACATGAGAAAACATGGACGAATCTTGAGAACATTACACTATATGAAAGAAACCAGTCATTATTGAGCACGTATTATCATCCCATTCATATGAAATGTCCAGAATAGGAAAATGTTTAGAGACAGAAAGCAGATTTGTGGTTGCCTAGGGATAGGAAAGCCAGGAAATTACTGCTAAGAGGTGAGCGGTTTATTTTTGGGTGATAAAATGTTTTAAAATTGATTGTGGTGATGGTTGCATAATATTGTGAATATACTAAAAGCCATTGAAGTGTACACATTAAGTGGGTGAATTGTATGGTCTGTGAATAATATCTCGGTAAAGCTTTACAAAAACTGCAACAACAAATAATGACAAAAAGACCAGACTGACAGCTGGGGGCGGAAAAGAAATTCGTCCACAATCTGTCAAAGTAGTTGTCTCACTGCAGAAGGTGAGCGGACCTGTTTAAATTGCAGGATTAGCACAGAAATGACCCGTGTAGGCAAGGTTTGTGTGGTTTTGTGGCTTGCTGTGGTTGTAGTTGATGCTATAAAGCCACAATGTGGTAAGCCAAACGGAGGTACCTACCAATAAAAAAGCCAGCAGCACACACATCCAGGAATTGTCTTCCCCTCGCCTCTGTGCATATCACACGTTTTATTCTGGACAATATTTTATAGTAACCATTCATTTCATAAAATGTAGGGCAATGTTTCTCCAAAACCACATCATGTCTGGTGGTGGTGGTAGTGATAGTGGGATGGGATTTGAATCATTTCCTCTGCCCAGATTCAAAACAAGTCATCTAGGGCACTTTTGGATCCCATTCATGCTAGAGCCTAAGTTTTAGAATAAAATATGGGCTGCCACATAAAGCAATCATGGCAAGAATGAAATTAATTCTGTCACTGTTGTGCATTTATAAAAAAAAAAAAAGTATCATCTGGCTTCCGAGTTAAAATCTTGAATGTATATTAGTTCTCTCCTCCACCATCTTTCTGATTAAGTGATATTAATAGTCAATAGATTGGCTAATAGGGTATAAATGAGAGCTTTAGTTATATTAACTACTCTAAGAAAAATAGTTTCTTTTCTCATTTTAAAATAGTGTAATTTCTCCTTTAACTAGAAGATCTGTACTCTTTTCAGTTGTTAGAGAGGAAATGTTGAAGCTTATTGCTAAAATGAAATGTAACAAATATAAAAATGTATAATTGTGTGTGTGTGTGTGTGTGTCTGTATGATAGTAATCTCCTAAACTAGTTCAGCATGTCTAGCCTCTGGAAAAGACTGGGAGAGACTGTAGACGTGACTCAGTTGCATAAATGCTGTGTGAACTTCAGCAAGTGGCTTAAGCTCTCTGAAGTTTAGTCTCCTTGGCTCTCAAATAAAGATCATAATTATTGATCCGCTGTCCTAGATATGTATATTATTGCTTGCCCTGTCCAAAGGCGCAGCTTGCCAGTGATTCATGATGTGCTAATTGTTTTTTTTAAATAGGGAAGCAGTCAGGCCACCAGATTACCTCTTTCAGAAATTTGAACTAAGAGACACAGATGTTGGTGGTGAGTGGAGCTGAGGAGTCATGATGGCTGCCACGTGGGACCATGTATGAAATGAAGAAGGAAGAAAACTGGTCAAGAAAAAGAGAAAAAGTATCAGCAGAAACCCTTAGAGAAAACAGACCAGGGAGACCAGGTGGCCACCAGAGGCAAAGCAGCCTTGGATCTCAGCTTCCCCATTCTGGTTCATCTGAAGTCTGTTATGCTTTGGTCGCTATCCTTGATTCCTGGAGTCTCTAAATGTCTGTGCTCAGCTTCACTTTTACTTACTTTGATCAAGTTGGAGTGGTTCTGTTTCTTGCAAATAAAAGGGGCGAGGGGTAATAATGGTACACTGCGCCTTATTTAAAACGTCCTCCTTCTACTTTATAGAATTAGACCAAGGAACAACTGACTTCCCCTGATTTAATGTGGGCAGGAGCCTTACCTTTTTAATACTTGTGTTACTGAACTATTTGCTTAATTGAACTGAAATTGGTAAAGTGTGTGAAGATACTTTGAACACCGCAATGCACACTGCTGATAAAGAACATAAGGGATTATTAATAATCTGATTAAGATTTTATGAAACCCCCATTAGTCATTTTTGTGTTCTGCCACAATGAATAAAGCCAAAAGAAATGGCTACCATGTATAGCACTTGGGTGGATTTTCACTTCTTCATCTGAGCAGTTTTAACTGTAACCCTCTTCTAATGTGAAAGGAGAACTGACGGGAGTGCTCTTCGGCCAGGAAGCAAGGTGGTTCCTGTCTGGAACTGACAGTCAGGTCAATGTAGTCAGAAGGCACGTTTGTGCGTTTTGTAGACTTTCTAGCATGGAGCTGACAGGGTCTAGGAAAAGACTAGATTTTCCATTTCAGCTACATTCCTGGCTCCTTTGCTGGAGATGAGGCTATAGCAGGAAGTGAAGGGTTGAGTGTAGCAGCTTCACAATTCTCCATTTAGAGCAAATGGGCATTAAAACGATAACTAAAACCTCGTTATTGAAGAAGTGCTTTTGGGGGATGCCCAGTTGTCCAGGTCATCTCTGTTGGCCGACATCCCTGGTCACTCCACTCTACCAGCCTAACCTTCAGGCTATGAATTAACACATGAAGAAAAAAGAGAAGACACCATCATCCAAAGATTAAAGAAAGACACAGGATGAAAGAAAATGTGGCCGATTCTCTTCATTGTGTGTCTCTCGGCCATGTCCAAACTTGTAGTGGTTCTCATTCTGCGGGAGAAGAAATCCTAGATGCAGGAGTAATACAAAGAGCACATATACATTGAGATTGGATCCGAGTAACTGGCTGACCCCAAGTGCTATCGTTGGTCCCCTTGAGGCTCACATTGCTCCATGCTGGCTTTAGCACAGTCCCACCCCTGTCACTGCCATATTTCATAAGGCAAACACACAGCTAGGATGGAACGGAGAGACTGCCTTTAATATGTCCGCAAACAACCTCTCCCCATTGCTCACACAACCTTCGGGGTTTTAATTACTCCCCGAAAGTGAGAGCCATCCCAGGATCCTTCCGTGACATTTTCCAGTTTCCTGTCGGCTCCACTTATGAGAAACAAATGGGCTGGCTGGCCTCCCTCTAGATTGAGTTTTTCATGAAGTCATTACTTCTGTCACGGGGAGTATTTTCAAATTGAAAAATCTGAAACAATAAATGATGGTGAAGCAGTTAATAACTGTTAAGAAATCACATTTGGAAAATTGCATTTAAGCAATAACCTTTCTCCCTGTAATTAAATGACAGAAAGGTCCTGGTTTTAATTAAGTCAGCAATTTATAGTTATGAAGCTATACTTCACTATGCAGATTAGCAAATGATAGGTCACAGAACACCCTGAGTGCATTTTGAGTGGGCCTGATATGGTAATTACTCCACTGTTCAGTGGTGACCACATTGAACCGTATCTCTAGATGAAACAATTTTCTTTTCCTTGCTCCATGATGTATAACTAGGATGAGTAAATGTACCACGAGCACTGCCTTGCACATCTTTAAATTAAAATGGATTTTAAATGAGGGGGCATGAGCGGAGGGAGCGTGTTTGAAGAACAGCACCGAGAGTGAATGGGCCACTAGTCAATGCCTGCAAGCAGAGAATATATCATTGTTTTACAGGGTTTTCTATCTTGTGCCTGAATGTTTGCCACAGATTTATGAGGAAGTAAAATGCTAATGTTAGTGTATTTATAAACATATGATGGGGGTTTCATCTATAATTTATTTGCCGGCCCTCTCTTTGCCTCCTTGGAAAGGAAAACGAAATGCTATGTTGGCCAGCGAAAAGGGTCATTAATACGGCTTTCACATCTTATTTAACTAACCCCAGCTCACATTACACATTGATGATCACACTGTGAGATGTTTTTGAAATGCTTATTGTGTCTTGTCTCCTGTCTGTCCCAGCTCCAGTTCTTGCAGGGTTCTAGCCGTCACCAAATGGCTTCTGCTAACCTAGTGGGAATCTGCTAATAGGTGATTGTGTGTGTGGGAGAGGGGCACCTTAGAAGGAAAACTTCAACTCCAAAAATATGTCCTTTTTCATTTCTCTTAAAGTTTCACAAACATCTGAACTCTAAGACATGACTTATTTTCAGGTATTTGATTTCTTCTTCAAACCCCATATTTTCCTGCCTCTCTTCATTAGCGTATATCTCCACCCAAACACAAGGAGAACATAGGCTGCAGAGGAAGAAATTAAAGCATCAAAACAAGCATCAAAAGGCAGGCACATCCCACGTGGAGGGGGCTGAGTCGGAAAGATCTCTCATCCAGAACATTTATGTGACGACAGTATGTCTCCCAGACAGGAACACTGGCTGTTCTGTTAACAGCTCTGATGTTACGCCCTCTGTTCCCCTTACCGCACACACAAGTAAAGAGGTAAAATGAATCAGATCTGATGTAAGCTGACCGATAACTCACGGACTGCATCACAACTAACAGTGATTCACTAATACTGATTTCCTGTTCCAATGAATCAGAAGCAAACCAAGGGTCCTTTAAGTCAAGAGTTTCTTATTTTAAACTATTAAATCTTCTTTTAGGAGGGAAAAAAACATGATACAAAAACAGTTCTCACCCATCTTTCCTTGGGCTTTTTGCAACCCTAGAAGAGGGATCCAAATTATTGTATTATCAGAAAATGTATCTATATTATATTTAAAAGGGGAAAAAAGTATCACTACAGCATTTTAAAGAATAATGTCATGCACATCTAATTCAAATATCACCTACATGGATATTTCCAAGTCATCCAGCCTGTTGGCAACATGCTGGCTTTTGAGATTTTTTTTTTGTTTCCTCAAATCCTCATCTAACATATGGAGGGAAACACAGGGTTCTTCTCAATATCTTAGGGATGATTCTTGGGACGGCTCAGTTTTTCCACAGTTACCCCTGAACTGAATTCCTGTTTTTGTTGAATTTAACAGCTTCTCTCTGTTTTGCCTTCCATGCATACCACTTTTCTGCTCTGGGTCACCCCGCTGGGCATCACCCCCAATTTCATTCTTCCCCCTGTACTCCTGGTCCAAGGCTTGGAAGGCAGCAAGTGCCTCTTGAAGTTTGAAGCAATGGAGGGAATGACTTCACAGTTCAGCAAATAACTTAAAATGGAACTTTAGACATTGTTCTTAAAAGCACTGTGTGTGTTCCCAATACTGGGAAGTTCTTTTAGGAGAAGCCACTTCTATTGCTGCATTGATCTCAATCTCCCTTCCCTTGTCCGGTTTGCCCCTCTCTCTCTCAATCCTCAACTTCCTGTTTATTACCAAGACCACTGTCTGTGGTTCTTCTCTCTTTATCCTCCCTCCCAATGCACTCCTGCCATGTCCAGGTGACCTCATCCTCAAGACCTAACTCCCTCTCTCTTCCTGAGAGGAATTCTGCGCTCATCTTTAAAACTACTGTGTCTGTTTCCTGCCACCCTTGTAGAGACGATAAAGCGTTATCACTGAAGAAGTGTCCCTCTGCAAGAAAGGCTCCTGGGCAGTTTGGGAAAAGGCAGTAGGGGTCAGGAGCTGAGACTCTGCTCGGCTCCTTTGGATTCCACTGCACTCCTGAGTCTCCCAGTGTCATTAGCCGCGGTCTTCTTTGGAAGATAATTCATTCTTCAGTTGTTTATTTCTTGTATCTCAGATCCAAGAAGACAATTATCCTCTGAGCTTGGATTTCTCCTTGAAGCCTCAGCCTGATGCATGTGTCAAAATTATGTCTGGTCCCTGGCACAAGTTTAGGACACAAGTTGGAAAGAATTTCCAGGCAAAACAGGAAGAAAGTGCGGGCCTGAATTTCCTTTGGGTTGATCCATGTAAGGGGTGGAGATGGGGGTCCCCGTGTCCCTAATGGTCTGGGTGGAGAACAGTGAGGGCAATGGAAGAGGAGAAAAGGACTCATCCTTGCTTGGGCAAAGACTTGGACATGTGGTTTCAGAAATGGGTCCCCTTTATTTACAAAATAAAGTAAAACTGTACATGTCCAACCTGGCTGGAGATATGTTTCTTTGGGGAAAAGCTTAGAAAAATATTTCTTTTTCAAATTCTCTTTACGATCCTTTCTTGAAAATTCTCCCACACCTGGGTCACCTGGGACATAGAGAGAAGATGTTTGTGGTTAAATTTCCAAGTTAATAGAGATACACGGTAGCAACTCTTCTTCCTCTTCGAAAAACATGATGTTTTCAACTGGAATTAAGATACAGATTTCATACAAACCAGAGAGTCTGAGAGGAAAAGTTACCACTTGCCTTTCTCATGTATTCATCCTTGTAGCAACCTTTCACTGCTTAAACGCCTGCCACTCACCATGCACTGTGATGGGCAATAAAGATATGAGAATGGGTAAAACCAACACCAGGGAATTCCCCACCCTCCCCATCACCTCAGTCAGAAATGGAGTGAGTTGGGCAGAAGTAGAAGGGCAGCAGACACTGAAATAGATCATCGGAACATTATATCAAAGAACTTAAGAGCTGGGGTGGATGAGTGGCTCAGTTGGTTAGAGCGCAAGCTATGGGCAACAGGGCTGCCTGTGAGATTCCTACATGGGCCAGCGAGCTGCACCCTCTCCAACTAGAATGAAGTCAATGAGCTACCGCTCAGCTTCCGGTGGCCAGATGGCTCAGTTGGTTGGAGCACGGGCTCTCAACCACAAGGTTGCCGGTTCTCCTGCAAGGGATGGTGGGCTGTGCCCCCTGCAACTAACCATGGAAACTGGACCTGGAGCTGAGCTGCGCCCTCCACAACTAAGATTGAAAGGACAACTTGACGTGGAAAAGTCCTGGAACACTGTTCCCCAATAAAGTCCTTTCCCCTTCCCCAATAAACTCTTTAAAGAGAGAGAGAGAGAGAGAGAGAGAGAGAACTTAAGAGCAAAGTTGCTGTCTGACCATTGAAGATCAAACTACTTCCAAAATTACTTCCAGTACTTATTGGTTGTATGATCTTGGGCAAGTCACTTAACTATACTTTGCTTCATCTTCCTCATCATTAAAATAAAGATAATAATAAGATCTGCTTTGTAAGGTCATTAGAAAGACTGAATGAAGTAATATATATAAAACTCATGGTGCACATTAAGTTCTCAAATGTTAGATATTGTAACAGCATGTGATTCATATTATAATAAGGAGACGCACAAGACATTATATATGAGAGCACGGAGGAGGGTGGGCATCTAACCCAACCTGGAGGCATCAGAGAAGCCTTTTTAAAAGACCTTTATATAACTTCAAAGTTGATGGCTGTTCAAGTAGTACATTCAGTTAAACAGTGATGGGCTAAATATTCATGGAAAAAGTGGGCAAACTCAAGTTTTACCCTAGGATTCTGATCCTGAGTGATCAATCAACAAATTTCAACTCACTTACACCTTCTCGACAACGATTAAAGTCAAGGTTAATGTCTTGGAGAAGGGAAAGCAAAGTTCTTGGTGCTGATTTCTGGCAAGAAACCATTATCAGTACTTTTTCCCTTCATTATATTCCAACAGACGGTCCCTGAAGCCTCCTCTAATGCCGAATTCTGGGGTTCCATCAGTTGGATAAATTCTGAGCCTTCAAGGCCACAAAGCATCTCTCTGGCTCTTGCTCATGAAAAGGTAGAAAAATAGGACTTCCTGTCCTGTGTGCATCGATGCAGGAACTCTCCCAAAAGAGTTGCCAAGGCAAACAGAAGTTTAACTTCCTGATCTTTTGAATACTCCAATGAATTATCATCAAGTGAAAATGCATGTAATTAAGGTGGGCGGAAGGCAGGAATTGAATTATGATAAAACTCATGCCTGCTGATGTGTTTGATGACAGAGGAGAAAATCATAAAGGAAAAGATGATGAATTTCTGTCTTTTTCTCTGGGAATAACTGACTTAGAATCAATGTAATGAAAAATTGTCAAGTGAGCACAGAATGGCACAGGGGAAGGACAAGTTTCTGATGGAAATATATTAGCTCACAGCAGAGCCACACTTTCAATTTTGATCTTCAGGGGGAAAATACCACCAAAAATGTATTATTTGGTGAACAACTATGATCATGTCACTCTCCTATCAAAAAGCCATCAATGACTTTTCCTCATTTCCTACAGAATAAAGTTCAAAGTCCTGAGCATGACTTTCAAGGACTGTTCTAAATGGACCCCAATCTCCCTCCCTAACCTTTTTTCCTACTGTACCTAATGGACTCATATGAACATAGATGTGCACATGTGCATGCGTGCACACACACACACACACACACACACACATCCACACCCTAGTACACTCCAGACCAAATGTATTACTCACCCTTAAATATGCTGTATGCAACTAGCTTGTTCATGGCAGAATGCCCTCCGGCCAATCTTCAATGAGCAGATTCCAACCCCACTTAAGGCCCAGTTCAAATATGTTTGCTTCCATTAAGTCTTTTCTCAAAGCCAGAGTTAATCTCTCTTTTCTAACCACTCCCATGGATTTTCTGTAGACGGTAATTAATAATACTTGTATTACTTAACAATGCCTCATATTGTTATTAATGGATTTTTTCCCCTTATTATCTTGTAAAGTCTTTGAGGGCAGGAGCCACATCTTATTCATTTTTGTAGCTTTCACAGTGCCTGGTATGTTGCTTTGCATGATACTGGCTTTAAAAATAAGTTCTACTTTTCTCTTTAGCTGTTGGGAAGCTCAGAACTAAGTTTTCAGGCTCAATTACAGTACCTCTTCATTTGGATTTTTTTAGTACAATGATTCCCCACCTTCCTTACTTGACTACCCCAAATCCATTTTGAAAGTAGATGGGTAGAAATAATAGCTTATAAAGGTTGAATTGGAGTCAGTATTGTATGATGAAGCTAAATGTAGACTTAATTTATCAGATGTTAGCATTGTCTAGGGCATAGACTGAGGAGATAAAAACGAATGAAAAAACAGATCAGATAAAGATAATAACAACATCTCTACTGAGATTTGCAGCCCTTCAGAATTACTTTACATGTGATCTTCCCAGAAATTCTGTGAGAATGTATGCATTAGGAATCTTCATTAATCTTCATTTAATCTGTTTGACACGGATTGGGGCAGGTTGAGGCTCAAAGAGGTTAAGTGTCTTGCTCAAGGTCAGACAGTCAATTGGAAGCAGCACTCGGTAGAGCTCTTTTAATATCATCTTTTTTTCAAGTCCCTTACTGTGAGTATCAATCTACAAAGGGTCAAGTGTGGCCAATGACTGTCCATCACAGGGCCTGGTAGGCTTGGAGTGGTGGGCTCAGGGTGGCAGAGCTATTCACTGCTAATCTAGTTGTGATTTCTAGCTTTTTGAAGTAGACAGTTAGACTACGTTTGGCTGCAGATAACCTGAAATCCAACTCAAAGTGATCAGAAAGATAAGGTTGTTGATTGACTCCCATAACTAGAAGTCTGGGAGTCAGATGGGCTTCAAAGTGTATTTCATCCAGCGACATCTACATTTTGTTATTCTCTTGACCTCACTCGTTCTCTTGACCTCACTCTGTGTTGGTCTCATTCTCACAACAGTAGCAGGATGGCAGTAATCTTTCTAGGTCTCAAAAAAGAAAGAGAACTGGGCACTCTCCTGGGACAAACAAAAAACACAAAACCAAATACAAAACTGCCAGAAACCCATAGCAAACTTTCCTTGCATTCCATTGACCCAAAATGGATCATAGGATTATTCCTGAACTAATCATTTGCAAGAGGATGGAATTAGCCTCAGCCAACCAAACCTACCTGGGAGTAGGGTCAGTTTCTCCTGAGTCACAGGGGCAGCATGGGAGCTGGGAGGAGGGTAAGGGATGGGAAGAAGCATTACCTGATCAAAATAGGAATTCTACGTGTGCTGTCTTCTAAATAAACACACCCTTTCTTTTCTGCTCTCATTGGGCTATGCCTGAGACACTGTCTCTAGCTACAACCCTTCCTTCCCTCCCTCTCTCCTTCCCTTTTTCCCTGTCTCTCTCCTTTCCTCCCTCCTACTCTTTCTTTCTTTCTTTCTTTCTTTCTTTCTTTCTTTCTTTCTTTCTTTCTTTCTTTCTTTCTTTCTTTCTTTCTTTCTTTCTTTCTTTCTTTCTTTCTTTCTCTCTCTCTCTCTCTCTCTCTCTCTCTCTCTCTCTCTCTCTCTCTCTCTCTCTCTTTCCTTCTTCCTTTCATTCATTCATCAAACATCCTTCACATCGGGCCCTGTGAAACACTGGAAGTACCTAGATGGCCACGACAATGCTGTCCATCATGTAGGGAACTCCCTTTTGACATATGTGGCCAGTGTCCTGCAGATTTAGTGATCGACACCCCTCAGGTGTCCTTATCAGTTATTAGTAGATAGGACATGGCAATCCTGAGAGTTATGGCACTAATCAGGAAGTTTGTTTCATTTAAAGGAGAGAGCAGCGAGGCAAGGAAGACTGATTTTTGTCCACCCAGAACTGAAATACCACATTAAAATGCCTCCTAGCACCAAGAGGTTTGTCCATTAAATTTAATTAAGCTTTTTTTAGACTCACATGTCTCCGGAGATCTATTACACCCAGGAGACAAAGCATTTGCTTTTCCAGCCTTTGCTTTGCTCTTTGTATTATTCTTTCTTTCCAGAAAACCCCGATGCCTCTATTGTTTAGCAGAGTGCTCATGGCCAAATACAGGCATGTGAATTGTGGAAATTCTTCCTGCGCAATCCTCGTGCAGTTTCTGGCTTCAACAGCCTCTTCTGCAAGAACTCTGAGGTCCAGGAGCTTTGTGTTTCTCTCTTAAAAAAGAGTGCCTTTAACAGAGATTTGCATTGTTTCCAGGACAGCTTCTCTGGGTCTCTGAGATTCTTGTATCTCTCAAGCAGCTCAGACACTCTGGAAGCTGATTCCTTCAATGGGACCAGCTGGGAGAGGCAGGCGCCCAAGCCAGCTTCAAAGTGGGTGTGAATTCCACAGTTCCAAAAAGGAGCAATTCTGTCTGATGGGCTGTCCATGCCAATGCTTACCCTGGCAACTTTCTTGGTAGTGGAACCCTGGCATGCTGTGGGGGAAATGTTTCAGTGTTTCCCAGCCCTAGGGACCTGCTCCATCCTCCTCCACTTGGAAAAATATGCCACTCAGAGCTGCCACATTAATGCTGCTATTGAAAGCAGCCACTGACACCCCAAGTGACAGCATAACACATGCATGTACACACACTCCCTCTCTCATCCCCCAAATCACTATGCAGAAAGCTGAAGAGGGTGAGTGCTCCAGCTTACAACTGCCATTTTCCCAAAGGTGTTCTCAGCATGTTAATAGGTGTTTGCAGGGCTTTGGGGCGGGGGATGAAGAGGGGAACAGAGGCTCTCTGGTCAAATGTGCTGAGGAAATATATTGGATTAAGCAAAAACAAAAAGGTTTATTGCAGGGCTTCTTGGAATGTTTAATGTGCTGATGTGCCTTTTGAAGGGTTAGTGGGTGTGCGAGGAGAGGAACTATAGTATTTGTGTTTTCTCAAGTAATTTGAACACAGAATATTTTTTCTGGGAATATCACCTGGAACAGCAATTCAAGGGAACGTCTTTTTTTTTTTTTTTTTTTTTTAACATACAAACCCTCCTTGATTCTTTTTTTTTTTTTTTTACATATAAATTTTATTGGGGAATATTGGGGAACAGTGTGTTTCTCCAGGGCCCATCAGCTCCAAGAAGTAGTCCTTCAATCTAGTTGTGGAGGGCGCAGCTCAGCTCCAAGTCCAGTTTCTCTTTTTAATCTTTAGTTGCAGGGGGCGTAGCCCACTATCCCATGTGGGAATTGAACCAGCAATCTTGGTGTTGAGAGCTAGAGCTCGCGCTCTAACCAACTGAGCCATCCGGCACACCTCTCCGGAAGCTCAGCGGCAGCTTGCTGTCTTCAATCTAGTGTGGCGGGCGCAGCTCACTGGCCCATGTGGGAATCGAACCGGCAACCCTGTTGTTCAGAGTTCACACTCTAACCAGCTGAGCCATCTGGCTGTCCGCCCTCCCCACCCTTGGTTCTTGCACGTTCTTCCTTCTACTATGAAGACACTTTATTTTTGGTGTTTTTCTGTTGCTTTTGGAGCCCCTGCTCCAAAAGCTTAGTGAACTGGAGGGGTGGACCCTGCCAGAGACTTCTTTGCAAAGAAATGAGTAGCTTCCTGGGAGAGAATGCATCCTGGGAAGAAAGAAAGGAGACAGACAAGCTTGGCACAGTGGCAAAGCCTGACTCATCAGAATGCAAACTAGAGCATGGAGGTATCTCTCAGCGGGCTTTGTCTTCTGTACCCCCTTTCAATACTTGCCTTAGGACCAAGGAGAACAGCAGGGATAGAAGTAAACACTGGTATGCTCCAAGGCTCCAGAAGCACTGCTGCAGGGCCTTTCAATCGAATTCAATACATAAGAGGGAAGGGTCTTTCGCTCCAGTTTCGCCACAGAACCCTGAATAACTCTGGTCTGTACCTCCACTAGGTTGGATGGAGCAGTACCCAACAGAAAGGACTCAGGAACAGGGGACCAGGAAGAAATTTCAGATAGCATGTGGTTACCGACAAGACAGCTGACCTACCTTGTTTGTACACATGTGTGGAGCTCCTGGAGAATCTCTGGGATAATTGTTGGCCACAGTCCCATGGTAGCAAGTGGGGACAAAAGCTTTTGAGGCATTGTTCACAATGAAATTCAATTTGTGCTCCTATGCTCGTGAAACTTGGAGAAATTTGATGATTAGTGAAGATATTCATTGTTCAGCTTTAATGGAGACATAAGTAACAGTATATTTTAAACCTAGAAAATATTTTGTCTCTCCTGCAGAAGTCCAATCCAATCAGTGATCTAGGGAGGTTGTTCTGCCCTCAAGGTATCCCTTCTTTCTGGGCTGTATGTTTGAAGCGAGTTCAGCACCATGCCTCCATTGCAGCCAACAGGAAGGGGAAAGATTTAGAAGATAAGCAACTTTTTAAAAAATTAATTTTGAAAAATGTCAAACATACAAAAAATAGAAAAAACTTAACTTCATCCAGATTGATCTGTTATCAAAATTTTAGCAGCATCCTTATAAAAATGTAATCTGAAGTGGCACATATCATTTCTGCTTATAGCCCATAGGTAAGAATTTAGTCACAGGACTACACTGCGCTGCAGAAGACCTGGAGCCATGGATTCTACCTGGGTAAATGTATGTTCCCAAATAAAAGAAAGGGGAGTAGCTTTAATGCTAATTACTCTATTGAGATCTGCAAAACCAAAATTGCATTATGTTTGCCCCTTGAAGGAAAGTTTTAGGATTAGAATCCTTCTCCATCAATAGGCCCAGGATAGGAGGTTGAATGATGTTTGGCCTCAATTTAGACTCAGCTGAATCAACAGAGATTAATGCATACATTTTTCTGAGTGGGCTCCAACTCTTTATAAACCCTATTTGGACATATTTGGTAACTGTGAGTTAGACATCCTTATGGAGAAAGCAAGAAAGCTGAAAGACAAATAGGGTCATATTTCTGGGTAAGTTTAAGTCATCTGCTCTTTATGATTTGGGTCTTAGTTTCCTAAGACCCATTCCATGGAATAGAATGGTTGATGAAGGTCTGATCTCTGAAGAGAAGGTCTCTATTGAAGTGTTTTGTGACAACATCATGTTAAAGTGGGAATTAGGTCAATGAAATGATTGTAGCTGCTATTGTTTAGGATGTGTTATGAACTGAATGTTTTCCACTCCCCCCAAATCCATATATTGAAGCCCTAACCCCCAGTGTGGTGTTAGGAGAATGGGCCTTAGGTTAGATGAGGTCATGAGTATGGGACACTCGTAATGGGATTAGTGCCCTTAAAAGAAGAGACATCAGAAAGTATTCTCTCTCTCTCTGTCTCTCTCTGTTTCTGTCTCTCTGTCTCTCTCTGTCTCTCTCTCTGTCTCTGTCTCTCTCTCTCTCTCTCTCTCTCTCTCTCTCTCTCTCTCTCTCTCTCTCTCTCTCTCTCTCTCTCTCTGCAACTGTCTGCAAGCCAGGAAGAGAGCTCTTACCAGGAAAATACATTTTTGTTGTGTAAGCCACCCAGTGTATGATATTTGTTATGGCAGCCTGAGCTGACTAACGTAGGATGTTCAGGTCACTGTGACAGAAACTCAAAGTGGCTTCTGAAAAAAAAAAAAAATTGGCTCACATAACAGTAGGGCAGGCTCTGAGGTTGATTTAGACCGATGGCTCCAGCTTTGTTTTCCTGAGCTGCTCTTATCTCAGTCCTCTTGTGCATACCAGTGTCATCTTCAGTGTGATATTGGGGTGGCTGCAGTCATTCCAGGCTTTGAATCCCAGATAAGTCAACACTCACACATAGAGAGACTGGTTTTCCTTTGGTTCTCTCTTAAGAGTAAGGACACTTTTCTAGAAGCTTCCATCAACTTCCCTATATAACTTGCCCAAATGAGACTACATGTTTATTCCTCTAGCAATTCTTGTGGCCAAGGGAATGCCGTGTTCTGGTTAGGTTAGATGTGAGTTTCTAAACCAGAGGGCAAAGGGGTCCCCTGGCAGTTGGCTTGGACTGTTCAGAGTCCACTCATGGAGCTGAAATGAACTCCCCAGCCAGTAGACTACACAGTGAGAGTGGCAAATAATGGGTGTTCAAGAGATCACCAAAGTGCTTACCTCATGATCCCTCAATTTAACTTTATTTAAAGGATTCAAGAGTCTAACCCAGAAAAAATTTCACATGAGCCAACATCTTGTAAGCACCATCATTAAAAACCTCATCCCCAGATCTATGAATTATTCTTTTTTGCTAAGAGGATATTATATCATAATGCTATTGCTAGTGAATCACGAAAATGAATGTTGCGAAAGTCTTTATGCTCATCTATTGGTTGACAAGGGAAAACATGAATTTAGCCAAAAATAATATGCATGCCTCTGACAAGTTACAGTTTATTCCTTGCCAACAGATTTTTTCCTCCTGAAATGAACTCATTTGTGAAAGGATTTTGCTGCCTTGGTTAAAAACTGTCCAAGGCTTGTAATATCTAAATGTCAGAGAACAATGGGATGCATGAATCTTGATTGCTGCAGTAATTTGTACAAACCAAGGGGGGAAATTACTGATGGGCTAGATACTACAGGAGAATAGGTAAGTCTTTGGGTACATTGAAGACTTTCAGAGGGATATTAGCTCTCCACAGTCATTAAGTAGATAGGTCTTCACTTCCAGTGTCAAATAGCTTAGAAAATGGAGTCAGGCAGGCTGAGATGGAGATACAGGCTTTGTCACTGGCTAGTCTGTGATTTTAGGCAAGTTACTTAAGCACTATGGGCCTCGGTTTCTTCCTCTGTAACATGGGAATGATAATCTCTGTCTTCCAAAGGTTTTGTGATGCATATAGCTTAGCACAGTATTTGGGACATAGTCAGTGGTTAAGAAATGACAGCTGTTATTAAAATGCTCAGGGCATTCCAGGAAGTGGGCTTTTAGGTGAACCTGGACTTGCGTGGATCAACAGGAATTTCTGGATGGACTCCATCAAGTGAGAGGCTGAGTTGGTAGTCTCTGCTGCCACCCATGGTGACCACAAATTAGGAAGTGTTTTAAGCTTGAATTTCTCATGTAGGTTCATGAGATGGACCAAAGTTTTATGTTGAACAAAGAGGCATTTAATGTAAAATGAGAACCAAAGCTAAAGCAGAAAAGTCTCTGGTCTGAAATGATCTTGCTGGGTTTGTTTTTTTCAGTCTTCTTCGTGGTTTCTCAGTTGATGGAATGGAAGACAGCACATGAAAAATTCCTTTTTATTTTATTCTTTTATAAAAAGCTCAACTAACTTAAAATTTTTGGAAAATGCATAGTATATTGTGAAAAACATTTAAGCAATATAACGAAAGTGATCCAAATTCCCCTCTAGATTGGTTCATATCATTCGTCTAGAACTTTTAAGCATATGTAAATCTGATAAAACTATACATATTTAGTATAAATGGGAAAATATTCTATATATTAGATTAGAAGGGGGATTGAGAGAGAGAGAGAGAGAGAGAGAGAGAGAGAACACTTTTCTATGAAGTACTTTTTTTAAAATTAAAGTTTATTGGGGTGACAATTGTTAGTAAAGTTACATAGATTTCGGGTGTACAATTCTGTAATACATGAAGTACTTCTTTTCTCCTTGGTGAACACCTTCCAATGTTAGTACATAAAGACCTCTCTTTTATTAACCATATCAGAATGTTTAACCAATCTCTCAGATTCTGATTGTTTTGCCCTTTTATTATTAAGAAAAAACAAAGAAATGAACATCTTGTACAGACAACTTCATGTACTTATCTGCTGTCCTTGTTTTTAAGCAGTTTGTCAAACTTTTAAAAATGCAAAATAAGTCTTTGAGCACAACATAGCAAATGTGTCTGGCAGATTATGGACAAATTACCAAATCCTGTGTGAGAACAGCAATCCCGCTACTTAAGTTTAGCTGAAATCTCACCAGCCTTTGGGTCTTGTTGTTCAACAAGCAAGTTTTCTTTGGATGCAAGAAATATCCTGTCCAGTGTACTGGGGCTCTCACAGGTTCCCATGAGTTCTAGAAATGACTGTTACCTGGGTCATTTCCAGAAATGCCCAGCAAATTCTCCTCCACTAGATTTAGTCCAGCAGCTGTATCTAAGTGGACCTGAACAGGAAAACTTTCTTCTGTCTCCCAGAGGCTTCATGTAACTACACAATAGAAGGCTGCAGCAGTGAGTTTTGGAGCAGTTTATTCTTATTTGATGCCAGCAGGTAAATTAATTTTTGGTATGGATATCTATCTATCTACCTACACACACACACACACACACACACACACACACACACACACACACGGTATTTTACCAAATTTTCTGAGCCGCTACAATTTCAGAAATACTGACCAAAGAAAAATCTTCAATCCAAGTCAAAAATATTCTCAAATGCACTGTTTCTCCTTATTGATAAAGGAATTTCCATGGTATTCCCTCTAAGAACAAAGCCTCCGCTCTCACAATATACTAGGCAAACATATTATTTCTTTCTGATGCATTAATTTTGGGATTACTTTGGAGGACAAAAACATCACCAATGTAGTCGCACAACTGCCTAGCCCACTATCCCTCCATGTCTTTCCTTAAGGAAAGAAGAGTCTGTGAGGTTGTGCCTTTCTGGGACTCTGTTCCATCCTTGTGTTTACACCTTATGTCTCTCTGTCTGGTCCCCAAAAGATGGTTTGCAGCCAAAGACGGGTAAGATATCTCACTGGAGATACAACCTAAGCCAGGCAGAACCGAGTGGGGACCCCCAATGAGCTGCCTTAGACAAATATGGGAAGGGGCCTTGCCTCCCCTTACCCCTGCCTGGGAAAAGCTGTTGCCGGCCCTGGCTTTTCCCTTGCACCTGTTTGTAAGAAAAGTCATAAAGAGAACAAAGATCAGTGCTCTCCATTTATCGCAACGGAGCTGTTACAATATGAGAGACTTGACCCTAAAAAGGTACATACCTTAGGTAAGACATGGAACCTTGTGCTTCGGCTGTGTACAGACAAAAGATAATTGGAATAGACATTTTTCTACTATGATGTATGAGTCTCACAGACCTTGTAAAAAACAATGTTACTTTCTTGTAGTTGTATACCTATCAATAAAAACCTTCAGTCAGCCTTATTCTGGGCTCCAGTCCTCTGAGACTGAGAGACCCCTGGCCTTCTGAGAGATTTAACTGCATTAAGTCTCTGTTTGTTTCTGTCTTAAAAACTGAACCCAAACCGCCCCTTCTCGCCTCCTCACTGCCCTTGTTGCGCGGGACGCGACACACCAAAGCAGAGATTTGGCTATAAACTCTCTTGACATCTGGCTAAACCTCCAAATAACAAGGATGTAATCGTTTTCAAGCTCTCACCACAGAGATTTTCTGGCTATCTCTCTCCTAAATAAAAAAGTTAGCATTTATACTTCCATGGTAACAAAAACCATAACTTACCATGTTTACCAACTTGTGACATGATAAAAGCACACTTTGGGGTTATCAGGAATAATATTTAGCAAAATTAGGGAGTGGTGAGCATTGCCAGAAGTGACTGTTTCTAGAGAACTCATAGGATTTCAGCTTCCCTCCTTGTTCCATGAATGGCACAGAGACAGCTTCTAGATTCTTCCAGCTGTGGCTTTCATATAAATTAGTGCCCAACACACTGCTTAAGGTACACAGAAAACTCAGGGTGAGTTTGTGTTGACTCATTTGGGCTTCTCTTTGCTCTTCCTTGGGCTTTCCTGTCTGTATCTCCAGAAATGTGACTGCCCTCCCGTGGAGAAGGGGTCCTTCTCTGGGTCTGTGTTTTCCAGAACATGGGATGCATGTGTGTAGTGGCAGGAAAGAATGTTTTAAGTGGTACTCAGCATCTAGGCATTAAGGACCCTTGAATCAGAGAGTGAGAACGTCATTCCCTTCTTAATTCTCTTTTAAGCTTTCTGATTATCCAGAAGAAAGCCTCCGTTTGTCTTTATCACCCTCTAATACATGCTAACCTCCTTCCAAACAAAGAGAATGCAGGTTTCAGGCTTGACCCACCAGAATCTAGGTAGAATTTAATAATTTAGACTTCTGTTAATCTTTACAATGAGCTTCCATTTATGGCAAGCAAGTGTGATTGATTTTCTAGTTATGGAAACAATGTCAAATTTCCTTTGACACTGCATTAAGGGAAGCTTTTTAAAAGTGAGTCTTTAAAATATATAATACAGGTGAACCATAGAAGTGGCACAATCCACAAGCGAGGTACAGGAATGACTGAGGTTTGGGAAACTCTGGGGAAGTTCTGGGCTCATTCCCAACACTGGCCATTCTCTGGCGTCTCATCTCCTCTCCTGGTTTCCCTGAAGTTTCCAGAAGATGTCCTGTGTCTCCGAGCAGTCACCTCTGTGGTTCCCTTTGCTGACACTTCCTTCTCCCCAACTTCTGATAATTCCTGCTTATGTGATAGGAACTGTCTCAGGAATCAGGGTCTTCATGGACAGCCGCTGTCATGCAGGGTCTCAGTTCCCGCTCCCCACACAAGAAAGCAGGATATGGTGAGGCCAAAAAGGAACACCAACAGAGCCATGGATGGGGGTTCATATCACTATATTCTCACTGGCGGCTGAGTTGGAGACACAGGAAGCAAGAGCCACATGATCCACAATCTGCCGTCCTCTTCTCTGCCAACTAACCTCACTTGCTAACTCCAATCCGCCGTGATAACTGATGGCCAACTAGTCACAGCTGATGGCCATCTACTGCCTGAGCTAGCACCTTTCCATGTGAGGCTGAGAGCCTGGAAACTGCTCTCTGGGACTCTGTCCCCACAGCCCCCCATTATATGCCCCTCTTGTGTTCACCACCCAGAGATTCCCCATTGATCACTTCTCACACTGTACTGTCACTGTAGGTCGAATATCCCTCTCTACATGAGTTCCATAATCAAAAGTACTGTGACTTACCTCCTGGTCTCCCCACCTGCTAGGTGGTGCTTGGCACATAGTAGGAACCCCATAAATGTTGAGTGAAGAAGTGACCGTGAATACATGAAGTGGGAACTTCTGACTCCTCAGAGCTTTTCAGTGGCTTTATGAATCCATCACTGAAGACCCCACCCTCAGCCACCCAATACTTACTTGGGAAGCAACTCAAGCTGGGGACAGACTCACCTCGGTAGCAGCGGTCTCCTACTGCCGCGAGAGAATCCTTTGCTGACTTGTTGTTCGTCTGGGTCCGAGGGTCATGTTAACCAGGGCATCACATCGCTTTTCCAGCTACTTCCTGTAAGGACCTTGGGAGGAACCCCAGGGCGAGGCGCTGCCTGCGGACCCTGGAGACGCCGCACCGCACAGGGGCTGAGCAGTCTGTGCCACGTGCTGGCTCTGCCAGGCCTGGGGAGGGTGCCCTGGTCCAGGCGGGGCATAGCGAGGGAGGCTTAGATCATAGCTTGACATCAGGAGTCCAGGGACGCAGAGTCGGCCTGGGTAGACCTTCAGAGGGTCAGGGGAGGGCAAAACACAAAACACCTTTTTTTCCTATTATAAGAAAACCCATTTTCATTACAAAATAAATTGAAGAACACAAAAGGAAGGAAAGAAGAGTAGGGAAGTCTACCTGGAAAACTTTCGGATTTTTTGCTACTTTTTTTGCTGTTAAAAGAAGGCTACATTAATACTGTAAATGCTGTTTTTACCCGGTGTTTGTGATCTTTTTCATAAAACATGAAAAATATCTTTTATTCATATTTTATCATTATCTTCATAAAGAATAATTTGTATTACCTTTATTCGAAGGAAAGAAGCCATCGTCATGCGTATAGTCAATGAAGAAAAAGAGGACAATTCATGGGCAGTTCTCTTCACCAGGCTTAACATATGCGTCATTACTCTGCATTATTCTAGTCTCCCACCATCACCTCTTCCCCCACCCCTCTCTCTCTGTTGTAACGTAACATGAATGGTTACTGTTTGCTGAATCCCTACCATATGGCAGGTACTAAGCAAAACCAGTTATCAACATTTTCTTAAGTATTCTTATAGCCTATCAAGTATCGTTAACCCCACTGACAGATAAGGAAACAGGCTCATAAAGATTATATGCCTGGTCCAGAGTGGCATGTTAGTCAGTGAAAGAGTTGAGAGTTTACCTGCAACTGTCTGAGGTACAGCTGATGCTCTTAACTCCTGCACCTCCCCATCCCGAGCCCCACCCCAGTTTTGATTGCTTTATAGTGGTCCAGGAGGGTATCTTTCATAGCAGAGATCGTCAACACTAGCGGTGCATTCGAATCAAGTGGGGAACTTTGAACAAATATGGATGCTGGGGCCGCACATCCAAATCTTCCTCCTGGGGCTGAATCACTGGTGCGTTCAAAGCTCCCAGGTGATCTATATACGTAACCAGGGCTGAAACACAATGTTCCTTAGTTTACTTGATTGATAGTTCCTCTACTATTGAAAACGCAGTGCTTGAAAACTGGATTGAAGTTTCGACCAATCTGCTAATAAATAGAAACAAAGCAGAGTCTGGCCACTGTGCTAAAAGGATGATTTCCACATTCATAAATCTTTTCACTGGCCCTAAATTGAAAGCAAATATCAATCCTTTACATATGACATCTGATGAGGGTAAGGTGGGCCGGTCGATGGGTGGAAACTGGTATTCAGGGTCTCTAAATGTGAGCACCTCAAACCTTGGACGTGCATGGTATATTTCAGGTCACTGGTTCGTGTGTGCCTGAGTGATTGCTTAATTTCCTTTTTCAGACCTCAGTAATTTCTAGCAGAGTGTATAGAGTTCATGACACAACCACATCTGGATTTGGGGGTATGGATCTGAAATATTCACAGGCCAATATGTCGGGAGCAGATGTTGAATTGGCAGCAGGGGATGATGGGGGTGATCTCATTGGAAGCCCCATCTGGGGCTTTGCTTGAAGCAACACAACCTCGCCTGCTGATTTCAGCTACTCCTCAAACCTGGGTGCTTTCTCACCTGCCCCAAAACATCTTGTAGCCTTCTCCTTGGAAACGAGGGACACCCAGAATGTTGGCATTGCTGCATTTCATGCAGAAAATGCCAAGAGGGTAGAAAACAGTCACTTTTTAAAGGAGACTAGTGTCACCAATCAAGGCTGGTCTGAGCCAGACTCAGCGTCAGCCCAGAAAGGAATTGCAGAGGCCAAAAGTGAAGGCAGGCCCTCCTTCCTCTGTATGGCATGGAGGATGGCCCAGGGGCTGCAAAATCAGACTGAGATGGGTGGGTCTGAATTCAGATTTTACCACTTTCTGGTCTTTTGATCTTTCTTAGGCAAGTTGCCTCTCTGAGCTTCTGTTTTCTCATCTATAAAATGGGGATAGGAAAGCTTCCTCACCGGATTGTTCAGAAAATTAGACAAGTGGCTGGCATAGATAGGAGGGGCCTATGCTCCACCCTTCCCCTTTATGTAATTGCTTCTAGATTGCATATCATCATTGGAAATCCATTTGCCATGGCCAAACTGGCAGTTCAACAGAATCCAACTCAACAAGCATTTCAAGGCCCTTCTACATGCCAGATACTGTTTTACTCACTGTCCTCTGTACTTTCTGTCTCTGCATCCTCTCTGTTGCTATTCCATTGTCTAGAAAGCTTGTCTCCCTTATTTCCTCCTGTCCTCTTTCAACCAGTTCAGTTCTCACCTTCTTACTTTGATTCTTCTGGCTGGATGACCTCTCTTCCTTTCTAGATTACCACAGTGCTTAGGCCAGAGGTTCCCAAATGTTAACGCTGTAAGGGACAACCAGAGAGCTTAATGCTCTGAGTTTATTGTCCACATCCACAAGATATAGATAACTATATAGCCCTTCTCAGGCTTGTGTGTGAGAGTTAGGTGAGATGTCATATATAAAATATTTAGCACAGGGTTGAGCACACACTGGATACACAATAAATGTTGGCTAATATAAATATAATGACACTATATTAACATAAATAATCATATTATTATATCATATAAGAAATTTTTACAATAAAAAGAGGAAGAAGAAACATTGTGAGACTAGTAATTGAAAAGAGCAAGATTGCAAAATCCAAATGGCTTCCAGCCACCAACTTCTTCTGAAGATGTGATTACACTTCTCAGAGTTAATGAGTTTCTAGAATAAAGTTCTACATAGAAGGAAGAGTTTTCAAGAGCCAAGTTCTATCCATTCCAATTCTCATGCGTTGTAACCCTTGGCAAATCTTCTTCACCCAAGAGTTCTGATTCTGGCTCAGCTTTCTAGCATGGTACCAGTTAATTATAGTAATAGGGTAAGGCATTCTTGGACAGCAGGGAGATGCTGGACATGTGTGGGACAGCAGGGTAAGGGCAAGAGATTTATTATTAGCCAAATAAATGGCATCAGGAAATCTATGAGGAAGTCCATGTCCACTGCGGTGAAGCTAAAGCCTGGTTGGGTGGGGTGAGGAAAGCAGCTCGTAAGGAAGATTGGGGATAATATTGGAATAATTGTTTCATGGGGATCAAGGACCATTCCAATGTGTGAACACGGGGGAGAGAATTGGGTGGGATGGAAGAATGATAGAACCAGTGCAGATATGAGTTTAAATCAAGAGCCACGAGTTACCCACGGGCCCTAGAGCAGTGTTCCAGGTGCCAACACCAGGTGGCCAACATGGGTAGCTTTCCTGCAGTTGAATGAAGCAGCCCAGCTACCCTGGGAAAGGAATCCCCTACTTTCTTCGCGCAGACAGCCCAGACAGAGCCCATCCTGAGGCCTCTCTCTGTTGGCCCTGGAGCATGCATATGGGTCCTGGGGCTTAGAACTCCCTGACTCTGAGATGTTGAACATCTCAGGAGTTCTTTCTGTCTTTGATATCCACCCAGTTGACCCACATTCCTGTGGTTAGCACATGATTTGGGTTAGACGAACTTGAGGTGAAATCTCAGTCTTGCTGCGCCCTTACTCTGTCACCTTGGACAAATGACTTCACCTCTCTGAGTTTCGGGTCCCACATTGTAAAATGGCGAATCATTGAACTCATCTTACAAAGTTGTTTTTAGGAGCGAATGAGAGAATGCAGAAGTCACATGATAGAATGGGGTGAGGGAGACTGTGGTTGGAGAAATAAGGTCTGTCTCAACAAATAGCAATCTGAGAGCAGTTTAGATCATTTCATTAATCCTCTCAACCATGCTATACCCCTATCCCCATTTTGTAGATGAGAAAATGATGGCTCAAAGAGGCTAGGTAACTTGTCCTAGCTCACAGGACTAGAAAATGGCTGAGCTGGGATTTGAACTCAGGTGTCTCAGACTCCACAATACCACCCTGCCTCCCACATCAAGCATATAACGCATCTGTGGGTTATCTTATTTCTGAGCACAGCCAGTGTTGGCTGCTCTGCTGGGCACAAAGCAAAAGAAACCTTCCTGACTTGCTGACACTTACTGTAAGAGCCCTGCTTCTTGCCCTTTCTCTTCTCATTTATCCACAGACCCCCAGATGGGCATGGAGGTAGCGAGGTGGCCAAGAATTTCAGTGAGAGAAAACTCCATTTGCTTTCCAACCAAGATGACCGTGCATTTTTCCAGGTAAAGTTTGGAGCCCCTAATGCATAAGAACAGTTGAGTGTGGCCTGGGCGGCCCCTTCGTTTCTGACTCAGTCCCAGCAGAGAGCTCGTCTGTGCTGTTCTGTGTCCTTATTCGTTAAGGATTCTCTATATTGAGATGCAACCTAATTAGGGTTGAGCTCAAAGCCTGTTCGTTTGGGGGCTTAGTTCATAAAAGATTAATGTTCATTTTCCTTGGGTTTTGTTGCAGAATCTAGCTGGAAAAAATCCAGGGTGCACTTCTTCCAAGAGAAGTAGCACTTTGGTGGTTTGTGAAAATCCCTTTTCCCCTCCTGTTAAAACCTCGTTTTTTATGCTCTCCTCCCTCTTGCCCCAACTCTAGCCTTTTAGTTTTTGAAGATGCATAAGAGAAAAAAATGAAATTTGTAATCAGAGAAATCTATTGGAGATGTTATTCAAAGGGAACATATTTATTTATAGACAATTAAAAAAAAACAGGTGGCAAAAAAACCCCCACAACAGGGCACATTGGAACATGGTTCTGCACTCATTCATTTAGCAAACATTTACTGAATGTCATTCAGCAAACATTTATTGAACACCTGTTATATGCCAGACACTGAGAATTTACATTATGTATTTCAACTGATTTTCCTTTTTTGTGATTTGCCTGAGCAGTTAAATTTCACTGTGAACATGCTAATAGGAAGTGCTTCCTATATATGAGTGAGTAGCTTCTGACAGTACTTCTGCTGAATGAAAAATATACCTATCCAGTTAAAAAAAAATCTAATGTATTTTCTAATAACAAAAGTAATATTACGGTAAAAATGCCCAACAATATGGATTGATCATATTTAAGGAGTAACAGCCTTTTATAATCCCAAGCCCCAGAAATTTCAATTGTTAATAGATTTGTGTATAGTCTTCCAGGTTTATTTTTCAGCAATAAACTATAACAATAATATAACCTTATTTACAGAAATGGAAAACTGACAGCCCTGCTATTCTGCATCTTGTGTTGTTCACTTACTAATATACCCTCCCATGGTGTGCTTTCCACATTACCCCGTAGAGAATTTCCTTGTCGTTTCAGTGGCTGCATAGTATTCTATTGTATAACAGCATTTATTTCATCAATTCTCCATTCAAGATACTTTGCTTATTTTTAATTTGCTATCATCACAAGCAATGCTTCAATGGACCTCCTTGTAGCTAAGTTTGGGCATTTATACCAGTATTTCTATGAATAGATTCCTAGAAATGGGACTTACTGAGTCAAAGTCATGAATGCCTTTTTTGTTGTTGTTCATTACTCAATTGTTGTATGAAATATCAAGACCCTTCGCACACTGAAATTTTCTCTTCTGAATCCCTTCCCTCACCCATCATCTTTTCTCTAACTCCATTCCTCTCAAAATATCTTTAAAGCAAGCTCAAAACGGTAACAGGTATTTGGGAGAAGAGAGCTCTAGTTTTAAAAGGAAGACAAAGTAGAACATAGCTAAATCTTTTTTGCTCAGAGCATCTCTGGCTGCCTGTGAGGGAATAAAAATAACCTCTTCTTTCCCCTTGAGTCAACATCCTCACAAATTCTCACTGAGGTAATGGTTCCCCTAGGAGCGGCAAAGCCCGCGTTTGCTTTTCTTTATGTTCCAAAGATGACCTGGCTGACAGAAAACAATAGTCATGGACATCTGTGGGGACGTCATCCTATACATTTAATAAATAACCATATTCCTGAAGGAGATAGTGGCAATTTGACTGAGTCTCTAAAATCCTGCAAAGTAATATTATCATCACAGGTTACAGCCTGTGAGGTCAGATGACTCATTTCTGTGTTGGGTAAATTTAGGAATAAAATAGTTCTATTCCTATTTCTCCAATTTAAAATATTTCTTACCATAGGTATCTCCTCAACATCTGCATATCTCAATTTTTTATTTTTTTCTCTGTGAAAACTGAAAACCTATAGCTGGAAGTATTGTGGAAATACAAATATCATTTTGTCTCTAATATTCTTACTTCTGTTCTTCTTGGGCCACACTTAAATGGGAGACCTGTGTCACCGTGTTAAAAGAACCCCAAAGGCAGCTTTCTCCAGAAGGCTGAAGCCACATAGCTTCTTCCTTCCTCTCCTGGACGGTTTTGCTAACTCTTTCCAACAGAGGGCAGTACATTTCTCTCATTGGCCTGCTCAAGTCTGAAAAATACTCCATAAAAACAGAGGATTCTCCATATCTTAGAATCCAAGCACCTTTCTCTTTATCAAAATCATATCCCGCATGCTTCTGAGAACAATACACCCGTGACTGTTCCAAACAGAGAATGGACACTGGAGATTTAAGTATTCCTTATGCTAGAAATATTGCAATCAAAACTAGGGACAGAGTAAAATCATTTCCTAAATATCCTAAAGTCATTCTTTTTCACTGCTGTGGTTTTTTTTGCTTTAGTTTTGGCTTTTATCATCTCACTATCCTGGAATGTTAGGGGAGTTGGTTTTGAAGAATTTGTAACTATAGTCTAATCTCTTTCCCCACACTCTTCAAGTTTTTTACTATTGTCAATTTGGATAATTCTTATGGGAGTGGGGGGAAGATTAGAGGTCAGAGCTAGGAAGCAGGGCCAGGAACAAGAATACCTTGTGTTAATGGAAGGGCCTAACGCTCTCAGCAAAAAGAATTTGCCATCAATTACAAACAATCCCACACAGTTTCCCTTAGATTGGCACAATGACTTTTAGCATAATGAAGAGTTGGGTCCAATACCAATCACTGTCTGATTGCCAGCGAGAGTTTCCATCCTTCAAACTCCAGCAGAATGGAGATAGAGCTGAGGAAGAACTACCCAGAGAAATCTGAAAGTAGAGTAAGAGGGAAGGCAGAGGAAAGAACAGGCATTGCCAGGGCTTGAGCTTTGTCCCTTCGAGTCATTGTCTGGAGATGGAAGACGGCATCCTGAAGGGCCCTGGCCTACGCGACGTGCTTACTGATAGAGCAACTGAGACTTGAGCTGAATTTCTGTTGTTTTCATTGTGGTGTTTGCTTGTCTCCAAGCTAGACCCCACGACCAGAATCTGCAGTCTGTTTCTAAATATTATTTTAAAAAATTCTCAGCAATCTCTCTTTTGTCGTTATTGTTTGTTTCCAGTCTGTTTTTAAACATCCATTTTAACATAGGCTAGCTGATCAGAATCATATCTTCTAAAGATGGACCACTGACGAAAGTTTTGGTGTGTGAATTGTTTTCAGATACAGTGGTACCTCGATTTTCTAACGTAATCCGTTCCGGAAGACCGTTGGAATTCTGAAACGTTGGAAAACAGCTGACAGCTAGGCCTCAGGATCTTTCACTCAGCAGAAGCCACGTGACATGTTCCACTTCCGAGGCGTGTTCGAAAACCAAAGCGTTTACTTCTGAGTTCATGGCGTTTGTAAACAGAAATGTTCGTCAAACCGAGGTAGTACTGTGTAAGGAATGAAAATGGTCTCTGAGTAAGAACACCTGGGTACAGCTATCCCTGATTGGCTGTGTGACCTTGGCAAGCCCACTAGCAGTCAGAGCACTGGTTTCCCCATCTGTAAATGAACACAATGCTCCTTGACTTACTGGGGATACATCATAATGAACTCATCGTGAGTTGAAAATACCGTAAGTCAAAAATGCATTTATTAACACCTAACCTAGCGAATACCATAGCTTAGCTTCACCTACCTTAAACGTGTTCAGAACACTTAGCCTACAATTGGGAATTATCTAGATTTTCATTTCAAGAGTAATTGCCTTCTTCCTCTCACCAGAAGCAAAAGACACAGGTGGGCATTTGATAGACACGATAGGATGCAGAAAAACAAAACACAATATCTACAAAACGCTGGCAACACAGTGCACTGTACAGTATTGGTTGCTTGCCCTCATCATCGCACGGTGGCCTGGGAGCCGTGGCTCGCCGACGCTACCCAGCATCATGAGACAGTATGGCACCAAATATCGCGAGCCCAAAGAAAGATCAAAATTCAGACTTCGAAGTGTGGTTTCCACTGAATGCTGATCGCTTTTGCACCGTTGTAAAGTCAAACACCATGAAGTCGAACCACGGTCAGTCGGGGACTGTCTGTAAAACTGTTCTTGTCCTCTATGTGCTGCTGGGAGGATCCACTTCAGTGGTACCGGGAGCTGTGCGGCGACAGAAACCAGCAGGAAGCTGGTCCAGGAGGCTGGGGCAACCCCAGGGCAGGCCAACAGCCCTTGTAAGAAGGCTGAGCATCTGAATAATGAACGTGTTATTTAAATGGAGCTGTGGCCCTGTGGAGTGCTGAGAAGTCATTTTCCACAGTTCACTATTCTCCTAGTCAATGGGGCTTGACTTGATTATCCTTCCTCCGGGCTTCAGGAGATATGGGTAACATTTGAGATTTGTTAAAAATTAGCTAAATAAAATTGCCCCCTCCTCCCCAGCAATAGTTTCTGTGAGTGATGGGGCTTTCATAGGGTAATTTCTTAGGTGGATGTAAAGCTGAAAACAGAAAATACCCTCATATGTCTGGATAGAATGTGTGTGTGGATAGAACGCTTCATATTTAGAGGAGGGGGGGAAACCAAAACAAAGAGCCAGAATAGGAGCATCTAAACAAGAGTTAGCCTCATGGCTTGAATTGCACTGTCAAATACAATTCCCTCTGATCTCACCCTGTTTGCCAACTGTCTGTCAGGCAGACATCAGTGCTGGTGTTTTTATTGTTGTATGTATTTGAACAATTTGAAATGTTTTGAACAAATAAATCACATTTAAAAGTAAATTAGTTAAAATGCTATTGAAAAATAATTTGTAATAAAGAAAAACACCGTTTTTCAGATTCTAAAAGTATACTGTGGAAAATCTGAAAAACGCACAAAATAAAAATCACCCACAACTATCACACTGAGAAAACATTTCAAGGATTTTCTTGCCATCTCTTTAATGCTCACACATGTAAATCTACATAGAAATGCATTGGTGAAACTGGATCATGCTGGATATATGGTTTTCTGCATTGCTTTTTTTACCTGACATTATGATGTGTGATTTTTTTTCCCTTGTGTTGCTGAATAGCTTAGAAAATCATGACTCTTAATGGTTGTATAATTTCATCAGATGAATGGAAGATGATTTATTTAAACACTTCTTGGTTAATGGAAATTTAGGTTGAATTGAAATAACTTTTCAATGAGAGAAAAAAGAGTGCTAGCTATTTATGAGGCAACAATGATTTCTCACCCATGAGCAACCAGCAATAAAAGTCAGCCACACAATCTGGTATGTGATGAAAGGTCCAGAAATGGCCAGGAAATGGATGGGGAAATTGTGAGGGATGAAGTGAGTTATTAGTGTTTATTATTTATATGGTACAGTAAGTATATATAGCTCAGGATCGAGCATTCGACTGTCAGCGACTTGCAACCAGTCAATGGTCCCTCAGAGCCTGGACAATACTTAAACCCACAAATCATGGCAGCACAATTAGGGGACCTGGTGAGTCAGCCCTTCCTCATGGAAGGACTTCTACTAGACCATGGCTTTCATTGCAGAGGACAACACCTACAGTCCCTTGACAACTTCAGAAAGAGATAGAAAGAGAGAGAAGTGTGTGTGTGTGTGTGTGGGTGTGTGTGTGTGTGTGACAGATAAGTGAGAGTGCTGTTTCCTTTGTATCTTCCATAGTTTTGCCTTCTGGGATAGCAGCTTTCAATGGCCATACCCTGACCCTTTCTTGCTATTCTGAGACAAGAAAGCCTCTCCAGCTCCTGTCCAGGAGACAGAGAGTATCGTCTAAGTTTTAGAATAATCCATGAGAGATAAACACAGGTCACAGAGCCCATGCAAAGATGGGATGTCATCCAAGTCAGCATGAATCCAAAGCTGTTTCCCTTCATATTATGCTTGCTTTAGAGGGTTAAAGAGGGACAATTGGGTCACTTTGGCATCCAGGTAGGTCTTTCCTGCCTGGGTCTAGGTGATGAGTCAGAGGTGGGGAGCAGGTTTTGGTTGCCAGGGTTTCCAGGAAGAGCACCCCATCCTCCAGGCTTCTCAGCCACTATTTTCTCCCAGCTGGCAAGTTCCCTGGCTTCCTTCTTTCTCTGAAACCACTACTCGTCCCTTTAAGACACAGATTTGGGCTATGTCAAAGCTACTTATGAATGGGTTTACCAGATTCTGCTCTGAATGCCAAGAGCCAACGAGCCCTTGAAAAGCTGAAAAGGGGGACATTCAGTGCACTGGACTGCATGGAAGTCAAATTGCTCCCACTTCTACATGTCCTTCGGAGCTGGAACTAAACCCGTGATATAGACATGGGGAGTTAAAAATACAGATACAGAGAGTTTAAAATACAGACGTGGAGAGTTTTTGCAAAATGACCTAGAGAATCTGAAGCTGGATCATTTTTAATGAAGGCTCTGCTTTGTACCCCTTTATGCATTAACTCAGAGGTAGGCAGGTCTGTGGGGAGCTGGATCCAAACCCCTGGCCTTACCCTTTGCCAGCTCCTTTGGCTTTGTAGATAAGTATTATAACCTGCCACTCCTTTTTAATAGCACCTGCAGACTTTCATCAAACAAAATCTTACCTTGCAAATCAAAGCAAGACAGGGTTGCTTGGGCAGGAGGTGGAAGTCTCTCCAGTATGCCGCAGACCAGACTTGCTTTCTCCCTTACCCCAGTCTCATCTCCTCCTCACCACAATCCCAGGAAACCCTGGAAAACCACTGCCTTAGATCATCTGGCCCAGGAGAAGATGCCCTCTAGCAGCCCAGCAGTGGCTCACGTGTCTCCATTTCTGTATGGGTTTTGATGGAACCACTGAAAAAATGTATATTCGGGTAAATTCAGGTGGACAGCAGTTGTGACTTTGCAAAGGCCATACTTAAGCCAACACCCTCCTTGTATCTCAGATTATTAGAAACCCCCAATGTCAGGGGCAACTTTACTGGGTCGCCCACATAGGGCTGTGGCATAGGAAGGGAGCATAGTATCTGAATACGGAATTGGTAGTTTCTCCATGATATGGTTCTCAGTTTTCTACTCTATCTTGCCATGAACTTCATAATTTTTGTATTGGCTCAGAAAAAAATAAAATCTTGGAATAAATTTTATCATTTATATAGCTGATTTTAGTCATTCATTTATCCTGCAAATATTGTTGAGTGTCTACAATGTGCGAAGCCCTGTTCTAGACACCAAAGAAATAATACACAAGGCAGGTAAAAATCATGTAAGTTTCACAGCTCAATCCTATTTTTGACAATTACAAACACTGTTTTCCTCCGGATAGTTGAGGATGTCCCCTAGCACTTTTTCCTACGTGAATGCCCTAAAGTTGCTTCTTTCCTCCCCTCAAGCCTCCCTCTTCCAAGCATTCTAGAGGAGACGTTTTACTCTGAACTTCTTTGTGCCTCCAAAATGGTTAATTGAAACTGCCCTTTTTTACAAAGGCATATATTCAGATTTGCTGTGCTACTTATAACACAAACTTAAAACAGTTTATGATCAAATGGCATTTTTAAATTTGTCTTGATTCATGTGAAAGTAATTTGGATTCACATTAGTATTCTGGAAACTGATCATTAACACTTTTTAACTGATTTTGTAAACACATTTTGCTTCCAAAATAAACATAAACAGGAAAGGAGAACGTTCAGTGCAGCTGAGGCATGAAGACACACATACATTAAGAAGAGCAGGATCCCCAGCGTAAAACGGTGAAGGCAATTGAGAGTCGTTTCATCACCAACTCGCCGCATGAAAAATATGCAAGAAATATGTGAATAACTTCATATTGCCTGACGGAGGGATTTTAAGCAGCAGAGGCTGTGTGTCTACCACGGATCATTGCAAAGAATTACGATGGGGTGGGAGGTAGGGAAGGATTAACGTGTGATAAGGCAGGAGATGAGAAAAGTGGCAGGCTGCCTCCAGGCTTAACCGGGTGGGAGACTTGGAGATACACAGAATGGGAAAGGTTTGGCGGCCCAGCCCTCCCCCAGTCCATGCAGGGACCTGTCACTAATATCTCCACCAAAGGGCTGTCCAGCTTCTGCCCGGACACCCTTCAGATCAATTCAGCTCACCCTCCTATGAGACCCATTGACTTACAAGCTTTCGGCCCAAGCAGTGTGGCATTTAAAGATGCATCTTCCAAACGAGTCCAAAATAACCATACAAGTCTCCTGATTCAGTGGGAGTCTAATTCAGAAACCTCCCAGCAGCACTCTTACACCCTCTTTTCCTTCTCCTCGTCGCTATGTCCTATACTCTCTTAGAAGCTTTCCTTTTCCAAACTTTCCCCAAATGCCTCCAACCTGCTCTATTCCAGAACCTCTGGCACTTGTCCTCTTCCAATTTTGTTCTCGATTTTGTATGCCAAAGTGTGAAATCACCTGGAACGCTCCTGAAGGGTAGGAGAGGAAAAGAAACTCTTGAAGTGAGAACAGACTGTTGCAGAGAGCCTGTCTCATTGAACTGCAGTATGACTTAGGGTCACCTCTGAGTGGACAGAGCATGTGTGGTTTAGAAACATGGGCCTGGGAGTCAGGCAGACTTGGGTTCCCATCCCAGCCCTGCCATTTTTCTGAACTCCGCTTTCCTGATCTGTAAAACAGGGAACACAACATTTATTTCTTGTGGTTGCTAAACAGAGGAGGCATATATCAAGAATTCGGTACAGCATATTTTCAGTAAGTAGATATTATAACTATTCTTACCATCCCTGTCCTGCCTCTAAATGTTCCAACATCTCCTGGTGCCAGAAATGTTCTGAGTTGCTACTTCCTCCGTATTGATCCAATTCAACAAACATCGACTGAGCACCTATGCCTGTCAGGAACTGGGCTGGAGCTGCTGATTTGGAGGTGACAAAGACAAGTTCCCTGTTCCTGAGAAGCACAACGGTCACTTGTTACTTCTTATAGTATTCAAGGAATAGAATCAATCGACTAAAGTTTACCTTAACAGAAGAAAAGAGAAAGAGTCTGCTCTAAGGAAGGTCAAGTTCTAAGTCTCTTTTGGTTTGAGTCTGTTGAAGTAAGAGACAAGGTGCTCTGCTTCCGCTAGGTAACAGACGGGTCAGTGGCTTCTTGAAGCCTCAGTTGACTCATCTGTGAAATGGGGATGCTAAAGCTTGGCTTGCCTGTACCTCTAAACCTTTCTGAGGGAAAAAAAGGACAGTGAACATGATTCGGAACTATAAAGTGCCATGCAAATCTAAGGTTGTTGCTATCCTTATTACTGATCAACATGAATGACTTTGGAGCCCCCCAGTTGTTCCCCAGCCTCCCCCCACAAGTTGAAGAGGTAGAGCCCTGAGGCATAGGAACGATCTACTGGCCTTCCAATCCCTTTTCCCCATATCCTCACAAGCTGGAAGAGCCACAAGGTCCTCAGCCATCCACCTGTAAGAGCCTAAGGATTCTGGTTTCAGGTGAAAAAGACCCAACTTAAACTATCTTAAGAAAAAAATACAGGAATGCACTGGCTCATGACATCCAAGAGAGGGCTATGTACGGTATTCATGAGTCACAGGTCTGCTCAGAATACAAATTTGCGAAATGCTCCTTCACACCACATAGTTTTTGAAAGGACTGCCAATCATACTTCTCTGGCCACACGATTGGTCCAAGATGGACATTATAGCGGATGCTGACGGTGCCTGTGTAATCTGCACAGGGGGAACTGAGTGTGTCCCTGCGTTAATTATGCTCCCTGAGCAACCTGCAACCAATGATGGGCAGGAGTTTGTGCATAAATACTCCAGCTTCCTCACTCATTGGTGAGTGTGTATCAGGGCTGGGACCAGGCACTGAATTTAGGAGAGTGCCAAAAAACTCAATAATCAATAAAAACCAGGTTTTGTTGCAATCTTTTTGAAAAATCAAAATTAATACAAAAATTCCATGATATACAAAATATCAAAATTTAAAATAAAAACAGCACTGGTATTACTGAATCTTCCTTTTGCCTCAGGCTCTAATATGGCTCAGCTGGGTATTCCATGTGTATCTTTTAACCTTTTGTTTGCAAGTTCAGTAAAAATGGGAAGTGAAAGTACCGTAGAACAGGCTCAGATATCCTCCTTATAAAGCTTCTATTTGAACCCACCTGTGGTCTGCCCAAACTTGGGGCGCCATCCTCCAGTAGTGTGGCCCAGAGCATGCAGAGAAAGGAAAGGCAGGGACATGTGGAAGCAGTAGACTGAGGACATATGGGTGGCTTATTTTTTGATGTTCTTAGAAGAGTGGTCACAGTTTGCATGATGTAAGCCCACAGCCAGAACAGATAACCCTCAAGAGAACAAAGGTCATTTCAACTAACAAATCACTTGTTTCATAATAAAGCAAACACCAAATCAGCACATAAACATAAGTTTCTATAAAAGGGTTTTAAGCCTCTCTCTCTCTCTCTCTCTCTCTCTCTCTCTCTCTCTCTCTCTCTCTCTCAATCTCTCTCTCTCTCATCTTTTCTTTATCTGCTGGCTCCCTTGTCAGGTAAAGGAATGACACAAAGCAAGCAGCATACAAGAGAATGGCTTCTTCCTAAGCACACCTCAAATGACAGAATGACCTAGAGATTAATGCTTCTTTTGCAGGAAGAATTTGATCCTTGTGCCATTATAAACCAAGCTTGGGGAAAGCCAAGCCCACAATCAGGATGTAACTGAAGTATGTTACCTATAATAGGTTCAGATGTTTGTGATCTTCAGCACTTTATGAATTCTGCAGCAGATGGGCGAGGGCCAGGGAGCGGGCGAGAACAGACTGGGTAAGGCAGTCTGGCACTCTGACAAGGGCAGCCCCAGCTGTGGTTCGGGTGGTATTCAGCATGCCCACCCACTGCACCAGCAGCCTGCCTTCCTGATCTCACGTCCACGGCCGCCTTAATGAAGAGTGGAGGTAAGCATGAATCCCGGCTTTCCAGGGATCACAACATTTGAGAAACCCAGAAGAATCGACATGATGGAAATGGTGCCAAGTTCTTTTGCCTCTTGCTTTTCAACAAAATGAGAGAGAAAGAAGGAGAAAGAAGAGAGAGGGAACCTGCTAATAAAATGCACAGCTAAACATTTTCCAGTTTTCCTGGGCTTTTAATTTTTTTCCTCAAAAATTTTGTGCTGGAGGGGGGAAAGCAGAGAGTAACAACTGACAAAAAGAATCTTGACCATACAAGAATTTAGGCAAGCTGGTGTAATGGACAAGATGCTGTAGTTGGAGTTTCAAATCCTTGCCCGGTCATTGTCTCCCATTGTGTAACTTCAGACCGGTTCTTAACCTGCCCAGCTTTCTGTTTCCCCATTTGTCAAACAACCAAAATACTATATGTATCACAAACTGTTTGTTTGCATTATGAAATGAGGTAATATGTTAATAGTTAATGTTTATTGAGCACTTACTATGGGTCAGATTTTTATGTATTGACTCTTAAATCCTTGTAACAGTCCTGTGCGTTAGGCCCTGTTACATTCCCACTTATAGATGAAAAAAACTGAAGGCAAAGAATGTAAATAATTTGCCCAAGATTACAGCCAATGAGTGGCAGACCCAGGTGAAACAACCCTAGCTCTATAGCCCACACTTTTAAGCAATGGGTTGTACAGGTCCCCAGGTCCTTACCTGCGATGTCAAACTCCTAACAACCCAAAGTTCTTCTAACTCATTTGACAGCAGAGCTGAACCTGACCTGGATTATGTAGCACCAAAAACTCACCTGAACTGACTTGATATTATTGATAGTTTTCATTTGTCCCATGTAATGTGTATATTCATTTATTTTCATAGCAAAATATATCCGTTTGCTTATTTGATCATGGGGAGCTGCCCCAGCCACTGCTGGGGTGTTAGGTAAGATATCCTTTATAAAATTAGGAAATTCTGAATTCTGAAGCCCCTCTGGCTCCAAGGTTTCACTATGGCATTGTGGACCTATGCTGCCTTGCCAGTGTAGGCACTCAACACGACTTGATGACATGAAAGTTGCAAATGCAACTAGTATAATTACTTCAAAATATATTCGTTTGGGTATTCATTCAACAAATACTTGTTGCATGTCTGCTGTGTACTAAGTTCTTTTTCAGCACGAGGGGTAGAGTGAACTAAATACATGTTTTCCTTACCCACATAAAACTTATAGTCTAAGAGAAATAATAATGGGAGAAAATAAAGAGGAACATATTTTAACAATAGGGTATTACGGATAGGAGTATATAAGGCCGCCCTGCATTCATCTCTGCCTCTAAGCATACACAACAGAAATGAACAGAACCTGTAATAATGGGGAAATAAAAGAATTTGGGAGAAAAACAACAACCCATAATTATTCTAAGAGAGTAAAACTGAGTGCCTTGAAATATTGAAGTAATTATCAGGTTAAATTTCTATGATCCCTGCAATTTCCATGAAACCTGGAAATGTTGGGTGTGTAGGCCTGGCATATCTCTTAAAGTAAAATTATACTTCTTTTTCACTAAGACTAAAAGGTCATAATTAAAGATATAATGAAGCTAAGTGAGTAATGGGATCTGTGATTCACTGGGGAAGTAAATGTCTCCTGAAGCCCCTTCCTGCCCCTGGGAATGGGGGTTACCATGTCAGGGTGTCTTGGGGGCCCCCACAGGGCCCAGCATCATCAAGGAGGAGAATTCAGAGTTGTCACCAGGACCAACAGGAAGTTGTCCATGAAAATATTGAGCTAGAGGAAAAGCTTTCCAGTTTATTTTCTCTGAGGATTTTTAGCATTATTTTTTACGAATATTAAAGAAATACATACCCATAGTAAAATATTTGAAACACTTTTATAGAAGCCTAAATCAGTATGAAAAGTGTCACCTATAATCATCACACTATAGTGAGGCAACCGCTATTGGTGTTTCATATATTTCCCTCTAGATTTTTCTATGTGCTTTTCCTCATAGTTGAGATTTGCCTACTTTTTAAATTTAAAATGATCATTAACTAATAACAATTCATTGACCACTTTGTATGCCCCTCATTTAAATCCTTAAATGATCTCATAAAAGTGGTTTCATAATTGCCAATTACTTGACCTCTCTGTGGCTGTTTCCTGCCTATAAAATGGGGTATTAATAGTGCCTACTCTGTAGAATTATTGTGAGAATCCTGAGTTAGTACATCTGAGGAACAGTGCCTGGCATATGGCAAGCACTTGATAGTGTTCACTGTTATTATTATCCCATTTTGCCAATAAGGCAACCAAAGCATGAAAGGTTAAATAACTTGTCCAAGGTCAGTAACTAGAGGGGATCAGGGTCACAACTTGAACCCAGGTAGTATGGCTCCAGAATCCATGGCTTTAAGCCAAGTATGGTGAGAGCCAGGGTGCTTTTGAGAGAAAGGACTGGAATTCAGTCCACAGTTGGGATTATGACATACATAAATATATCTGACGGATTTCCCGGGGCTCTGATGGAATCCAAATTGCCAGAAAAGACACTGGGGGTCCTGAGAGAAAATCCTTCATAAGGAAAATTGGTATCTCCAGTCTCCTTGACTGAGAAACTATTTCTATGTTCTTTAATACTGTACTTCTAGTTCCTACAATAGTGGAATGACCCCCTGACACATAGTAGGCATTCAATAAATAGTTGTTAACTAAATCTTGCATGATGGAGTCAGACTCCGCTAATGGCTTAGAGATCAGAGGAAATGATGGTTTCAAGGTAGCCTCTGAACTCTGACCTCTGAACTCATCCTGATGTCCCCATCTTGACAGAATGTCTGTGCCTTGAGAGAAAGAGCCATGAAAAGCATTTGATAAAAAGGGTCTCCCTAAACTCTATAATGCCCGAGGCCCCCTGCTAATTTAAATTTAAATTAGGATTCCCATCCTAATTTAGCTGCATCATCTCCAACTCATCTCTTGAAAACGTCATTGCCCAGGGCAAACTACAGCAGTCTCGCTGATATTGGCTCCTACCAGGTGGTGGTAGAAACATGGTTCCAGCCTGACCTGCGCAGGTGTAGTGATGACTACTTAGGCTACGTCAGCATAGGCAAAGCTCGAGTCAGAAAAATGGAGCTATGTTACCAAGCTTTGGAACATTTAGAGTTCTATAATACCTACCATGCATCTCCACCTTCCCCACATGAACATAACCCGTGCAAAGGACAATCTTGCAAGTAAGGGAACTGGAGAGAAATCTACAATGTGGGGGAGGCAACCGCAGGACTCCTGCTCCTTGACATCAAGACATTGCCAGAGAGTAAAACTTAATGTTCCTACCAAAAAAAAAAAGAAGATAGATATACTCCTCAATGGGAGGAATCCTTTCACAATGTATAGATATATCAAATCATCACATTGTACATTTTAAATATCTTACAATTTTATTTGTCAATTACACCTCAGTAAAGTTGACAAAAGACATTGCCAGAGATCTGCTGCAACCAGAGTGGCAGTGGGACATTCTAGCTCATGGTGGGTGTGCTGTGGACAGAGGTTCTAAAGTACCAGTGTAGCTAGACACGACAGCAAGCATTAATCTGGACAAACTCATTGCAGTCCTTGGTAGAGATCCAGAAACATCAGGGAAGGAGAATCCTTCAAGGGGGCTAGACTTCCAACATGAGTTAATAGAGGTTTGAGATTGGGTGGATTTGGGCACTAAAACGCTAGTGGAATATTTGGGTTGCAATGTTTCCCCGTTACATGGAGCTGAGGAGGCAGAATGGAGTGGTTTTTTTAAGGCATAGACTTTGAATTTTGATAGACCTGGGGGTGAATACCAGTTTCAGCTCCGCTTCTTGAGTAGATTATTTACCCACTCTGGCCTTAGTTTCCAAATCTATAAAATGGGAACGATAATATCTATTCCAGTGAGCTCTCTTGAGGATTAAATATGCAAAGTGCTTAGCAAAGGTCCTGGCATTTATCATCTACAGTGTTTCCCTGAAAATAAGACCTAGCCGGAAAATCAGCTCTAATGCGTCTTTTGGAGCAAAAATTAATATAAGACTTGGTATTATATTATTATACTATATCATATCATATCATATCATATCATGTCATATCATATCATATTTGACCTGGTCTTATACTAAAATAAGACCGGGTCTTATGTTAATTTTTGCTCCAAAAGATGCATTAGAGCTGATGGTCCAGCTAGGTCTTATTTTCGGGGAAACGCGGTATTGTGGATAAAGCATCCTCCTGCTTCAGCATAGCCTGTCCATAAACATTGCCTCATTGACTCCTTGCAATGACCCTTCCAGGCAGGTATTATCATCCCCAGTTCATGAAGGAGGTTATCAAGCCTCAGAAATCTTGAGTAACTGATCCAGATTACACTAATTCCAAGTGGTGGACCTTCTGGGTCTCTTAAATTGTGTCACGTAAGTAATTTTATAAAGACAATGAGCTAATTGACAAATAAAAAGATTGGCCTTCAGTGGGCTGCTGGTTGGCTCAGTTGGTTAGAGTGCAGCGCTCATAACACCCAAGTCGCCGGTTCAATTCCCACATGGGCCAGTGAGCTGCACCTTCCACAATTAGGTTGAAAACAACCACTTGACTTGGAGCTGACAGGTCCTCGAAAAACACACTGTTCCCCAATATTCCCCAATAAAAGTTTTAAAAAATAAAAAGATTGACCTTCCTTAGTGTGGAATAATTCTGAGTGCTGTACATAAACTCTAAGCAGCCCCCAAACTTAGGGCATTGGGCTACCTGTTTTGCAGGGAGTTGGCCCCAGAAGATGACACCACCTCCCCTCAGAAGCACCATCTTATTTCTCTGCTCCTCTTGCCTGAGAGAGTTCCAAAGTCCCCGGGAAGATAACCATGGCCCTGTGAACATGGCATTAATTAAGGATAGGGGTAAATAATTAGAAGTTCTTTGTATGATTGTTTAAACCAGGAAAAATGAGATATCTCCCACATACTGGTAGCGCTCAACCATAGATCAGTTGATTAAATTATGCTACATAAATGCAATGAAATAATATAGAGTTATTTTAAATGGTGTTGGAGAAATATGTCTAAGAGTAAGGAAATTTTATCATGGAATATTATTACAATATAGTATGTTATGATCCCTTTTAAAGAATATATAGTATGTGCATAAAAAAGACTCTGGAAGGATTTATATTAACATGTTGCATTGGTTGAATCTGAATAAAATTAAGGCATTTTTAAAATGTTCATTTTGCCTATATAATCTATAGGCAATAGATTATAGATTATTTCAGAAAATTGAATATATTACCTAGAGTTAGATATTAATGATTTGCTTTCCTTTGAAATGATGGTTAGGTTCAGACCAAAAATTCTCAGATTAGGATTAATGCGCTTTGCTGCTGCATAAATCAGCACTCCCCATCACTCCCTAACCCTTTATTCTTCTATCTTCTTCAGAGCACTTACCACCAGCCACTTCATATTGTTTGCATACTTGATTGCACTCAAAACACCCACTAGGAATGGATAAGTTCCTGAGAGCAGAGACTTTGGTCTGTTCACTATCTGGCACAGAGTATGTGCTTAAAACACATTTGTTAAGTCATGCGTTTCTTTCAAAAGCAATCAGATGATAGAGAGAGAGCCCTTGTATGACCCCGCTCTTCTATGAGAGGCAAATCTTCCTCTTCCACTATCATGCCTCCCTCTCCTCTTCACCTTCTTCTCACCCCCATCATCATCATCCATTCATATTGTTTAGTGCCCAAAGTACCACAGAGTATAGCAGGAACCTTTGACATCAGTGTTTGTAACAAGGATACATAGCTCTTGTGCTGTATGATGGTTTTCTGTATATTGTGTTTTCTCATATTTTCTTCCTATCAGACTTCAAGGCAGCTCCTTGGATACTGAAGGAAGGCAGAATGTCCTTGGGGTGGGGACGGGTAGGAAGTTAGGTTCCAGGGGTGAAGAAAGGATCAGTTGCTAGTTCTCATAAAACTTCCAGGTGGGCATTGTTAGCCCCCAGCCTCAGATGGGGAAAATGAGGCACAGTGAGGCTCAGTGAGTTGCCCTAAACCCTTAGATTGTTGACAAGCCTCCCTTTGAGGCCCCATAGCATTCTCCACCATGGCACCCATGCTTGTCTGATTCCCACTAGACCGTAAACTCCTGAGGATGGAGTCTAGGTTTTGTTTACTTTTGTAATTCCACAACCTAGCACACAGTAGTGCCTGGCACACAGTAGGCCCTCAATTTGTTAACTCAATTGCCCAAAGTAACACAGCTAGTAAGTGAAAGAATTTTGACTAAAACCCATGCCTCTGATTACCTTCGCATTGGGTTAAAGTCTTGAAATGATCTATTTTCAGTGTAATGAATGCAGCCCCTCCCCTAGGTTGAGTTTCTTCATTTTCTGTTTCCCTGTTCTCAGTCCATCTTTTGTTGTCACTGTCTTCCTACCAGCTACTCTTTTGGCTGGTCCTATGGTGGACTTGATAACAAAAGAGTGTTTCTGGGCAATTATCGAAAGCCATTTGCAAAATAAGTCTCATTCATGGTCAGGAGGGGGTGGGGAATCCAGGAATTCCCCCAATGCCCCGGCCATTCACAGATGGGAAATGTTCCAAAAAAACAGAGGCATCTTTCTGCCTCTCCATCCATGCTTGAAGAAGGTGAACGGGTAGGGATGCAGAAGCAACTTGAAATTTTAAGGAGCTACATAAATCCAGCAAGTAACCATAAAGCCCCAGGAAGGTAAGCTTTGAATAAAATTAATAGCTAGCAATTAAGTTTCATTCACGTGCCAGTCATTGTGCTAAAAACTTCACAATGAACTTCCTATTTAATCCTTCTGGTATCCTTGGGGACAAGTCTTATTGTATCCATTTTGCAGAAGACAAAACAGAAGCCTGGAGAGGTTAAGTGACTTGCCCAGTAGCACACAGCTAGGCAGTTTTAGAGTCCATGTTAGAGCTCTGGGTTATCTGTCTTCTGAGACAGGTATATTCATACGCTTTGCTGGGATGCCTGTCCAGGGCGTGTCCAAACAAGCTCGGGCCTGGCTTGAAGGCCAGCTAGAAACTCGGGCAAAGGCGAAATGGCTGGACCTGGACCGGCTTCGCGGTAAGCTGGAGGACTTTCCTGGAGGTCTCTCTTCCTCCCACCCCGCACCCGCCACCCCGGCCGCCAGCCCTGCGCCCCGCCAACCAGGGGATGGCGCTGCCTTCGGGATAGGCGCTGTCCTGGGCGCGGCCAGGGCGGGGATCGGTCGCGGTCAGAGCGGGCGGCGGGTTGAGCGTGCAGCTGCCGTGGTTCGGCCGGGCAGGGGCGGCGCAGCCGAGCAGATGGCGCCGGCGGGGGGCGGCCGTTTGGCGTTCGTAGCACTTTCCTTCTCGCATATGTTGCGGGCAGGCGGGTGGAGGGGACGACCTCAAGCCCGCTGTGGCGGCCAGTTTCCAGCCTGGGAAGCGCGGACGCCCTGGATCGTAGCTCCTAATCCCAACTCCAGCCGGCTTCTATGGGAGAGGGAGATTGACATCTAGGCATCTGCTTTCCACTCGTCATTGGGTGACAAAAACACATTGTACTTCCTACCCTCACTATGGAGCTACAAGAAGTGTCTTAACCCCATTTTACAGCTGAAAAACTGAGGTCCAAGAAGGAGCAGGACCAGAACCCGAGTGCACTGACTCCTGCCTGAGTTGACTGCCTCTATATGGGGACCAGCGTGTCTCCAGCCTAAGGGTCCCACCAAAAAGCAAGTGAACTTTCTTGATCTTGCTTGTCTACATTCCAAAAAAAGCTCCTTCTGTAGGGCCTTTGCATATGATGTCCTTTGGAACACTCTCCCCAATTCTCCTCCACCCCCCATTTTCTGAATGGCTCCTTCAGATCTCAGATCAGGCATCACTTACCAGAAGTCTTCTCTGAACATGCAGCACAGCCCTAATCATGGCTATGACCATTTGATTAATGTGTGTGCTCCCACCCCCGCCCCGCCCCCAAACTGTAAACTCCAGGAAGAGTGGGAGTGGTGTACTTTTTCATTCAGTATTCTATTTCCAGGGCATAATAGACACTCAAGAAACAGTTATGAATGAATGAGTGAGTGAATGAATAGGCTTTATGAACTAGCACCTGCTCCCTCACCATCCAGTGGGTAGCTGTTTAGTGGTGGGAGGAGGACTGTTTGGAAATTCCGGGCCTTCTCAACTGAAGTTTTTTATTAATTAAACATGTCCTGTGGCTGTTTCCCTCCCATCTCCACCACCACCACCACCACCATTGCCCTGTGACTGGAGACCCAGCCCTTTCTCTCCTGTTGACAGAATGGAGTCTTCCTTATGCTGATGGAAAAAGTGACCCTTAATAAGATGCAACCAGGCCAGAAAAAGCCAAATGAGAAAGCTGGAAGCTTTGTAAGTGGTTTTTCAGGAGAAAAGTGGAAAAACGAACATTAAAATGAATCCTTTAAGTTGCTTTTCTGACCTGCTTGGTGGGAGAGCTGGGTATTCCAGGACCTTGGAGAACTTCCCAGATGGAAAGAATTCAGATGCAAAAAATATTTACGGACGCCTACTAGGTGCCAACGGCTCCTTGGGGCTTTTTGACAAACAGCTCGAAGGACATTTGGCACATTCAAGGCCTTATTTGAACCTCCTGGAAACTCTGGGAACCAAGCTCAGTTCATGGCCTCCATCCTTCAGAAAAGAGAATAAAGGCACGTGGGGTCAAAGTGCCTGTCCAAGATCACTCTGCCACAGTTTTATCCAGAAATGGGTTTCATTGCTTTTTGAAAATCCAAATATGATTTTTTGGTGATTAAGAAAAAACAAAAATATCTTATATGTGTTGGTACTTGACATACAGGGTAATAGTTTGGCTGCTTTTATATCATCTCCCTGACTGGAAAAATGATCTCCTCCTTCAGAGGTCTCGAATTGACAGAGCTTGAGCTCCCTCGTTTACTGAATTCGGCAGCGATTTCAGTTCGTTGAAAAGACTAGTAGCAATAAGTCTTGAATAGGACTAATAGCTATAGCTTATTAATGCTCATTACTTATTGATTAAGTGGCACTATTAAATTAATATGTTAAATACTTTATATACATTAGCTCGTTTGAACCTCACAACAACTCCAATGAGGTAGGTACAATTTTTGTCCCCATTTTACACGTGAGGAGACTGAGGGTCCAAGAACTTAAGTAACTTCCTCAAGATCAAGCACTAGTGAGTTAACCACTAGGTGTGGCCATATTAATGGTTCAGACTGTTCTCCAAGGAATCCCAGGGTTCTACCCAGAAGTCAAGGAGACTGAAGCAAAGGGACACCCTGCTGGACAGGCCTGAAAGCTGTCCACTGCAAGCAGGACAGAGCTGTTATCAGAACCTAGAACAAACAGAACTTTCTTGTGCAGGGCTTCATCTACTAAGAAATGTAAATTGTAATGTCCTCTGCAAAATTCCACCTACAGTAAATTCAATGTAGTTTTCATTTCACAAGATGAATTGGCAACTTAACACAAAATTGCACCTTGTTAAAAACAGTGCTTTGAAGGGCCATGTAGGTATGGTTCTGATGGTGGCTGAATGCAGAAATTAAAGATAGATTTTATGGAGTAATGGATGGAACCACAAGACCTTCAAACAGTCCTCCCTAAATAATGCTTCTCAAAGCAAGGTTTTGGCTAGGACTTGGGTAGCGAGTCGTTCACGCTTTGAGTGGGGTGCTGTGTTTTGCTGATTAAATGCAGATCCAGCTTCAGACTTTCTATCCAGCCTATGCCCCCATTTAGTTACTTAGTGAACAGTCTTTAAATCCAAAGGGAAAGATGAATAAGTTATGTGAAGTAGAACTCAACCAAATACATACTTTTGAATTCTTACAAATAAAACTTTCATTGATGTTATGTAAGTCACTCTCCCACTGCTTCTTTCCCAGGTCATGGTCCAGGTGAGTTCTGCCAGTCTGTTTAAACTTGTCCTTGGTATTTCTGGTGCATGTAACAGGTGTACCATTCATCTTCAAGGAAGGAAGAGAATAAAGATGTCATCAATAATATTTCTCCAAGTCAGCCAAGTTCTCCTAGTGTGGGAGGCAGTAATTTGTTCCCTAATATACGGGGATTGCTTTTCTTGGGTAGCTGAGACCCAATCAGTCTTCAGAGGTGGTTGTAATTAATAGGTAAGGAAGTGCAAATACATCTGAATTAATAGAGCCACTAGGTGTGACTAACTATAATATGATTACATGTGAAATTAACCAAGAGATCAAACCTAATCAATCCAGACTAATAACTGCCAGGACAACATTTTGTGGTTTTAGATGAGTTTATGTTGAAAGGAACTCAGGAAAATGAACTCTGTTAGAATGTAAACACTGCATCTTTTAAAAAGTGTGAGCAACGTACTAAGATTATAAATATGCATATAGATGATATTACTGTCCAGATATCAGGTAACCAAACCATTGTTTATATTGGCAAGGGAGGGTAAACAAAAGTAGAAAATCAGGAACCAGGAAAGAGAAGCACAAATTTAAAAAGTGAAGCAGAAGTAGGATAGAATCGGAGATTCCCAATGTGTAAATTGTATTATTTATCTGATTCCAGTAACTTAAGACATTACCAAATAATATTTCATGCATAAAATATATAAACTCTACCGAGCAAGATGATGAGCAGCCATGAATTTACAAGCCAGCTTAAGGACCCCAACATTAACAGATTCATTGCCCCTTGTGCATCACATCTTGGAACTTTGTAGAGCCCTACCACTGTGCTGAGGGCCCATTCCTCTATTTTTTAAAATTTGGCCAGGTAACTTTCTTCAGCCAAGAGAAGGAAGCAGAAATGATAGGTCAGTCCAAGTCCAGCCTTCAATATCCTTCCGTGTTCCAACTTTCTTTGCACCTTTTCCATCACCATAAAAAGAGCATATGTGGACTAATATGTCAGTCGGGGAGAAGAACAAAACACACGTGGAGCAGAGCTGAGTCACCCCAGTGGAGCCCAGCCTAGATCAGCGAACACCCAGTTCCATGAAAATAAGTGACTATGGCTTCAAGACACTTGAGTTTTAGGTGATTCCTGATACAGCATTTTACGTGGCAATTGCTAACTCACAGACACATTCTTTCTTTTCTTTATAGTTTTATTACAAATATGTCCTTGAACATTTTGTTTCATTTTGCATGTTTTTGAACTTTATATAAAGGGTGCCATATTGGTGAATTCTTTTGTATAGTTGGCATTAGGATTTAAAAGTTTCAAGTCAATGATTGAAGAGAGCCTTATGTAAGCCAAGAGCTTCAAAAATTTACAATCGTAAGCAAGTAAACAGACTTTCAAATGGGCATCTTGCCAAGGAGCCTCTCTAGCCAGGTCAACACAAACAATCATAGCAGCACACAGATGATAATGCTACTGGGCAAAACAGCAGAAAAGATGAAAAATGAGCTCTTCATTTATGGGTGCCTTCCATCCAGGGGAGACTGTGGTGAGATGGAAGCGCTGTGGAATTAGGCAGACCTGTTCAGAGCCCTACATCCTCCCTTTGCACTGGTGTAAGTTTGAGCCATTGTGTTGTACGCTCTGAGCCTCAGTTTTGATGTCCCAGGAGTGGAGATACGAACCTCTCCTTTCAGAGGACTGAAAGCCAGTTCGTTCACTCAGCTCAATGAACCAGGGCTTTTAATTCTAACTTTTTATAGAGGGGATGAGAGGGGATGAAATTAAGAGCATGGGATGGAAAGGAAAAGGAACTCTTTTCTGAGGCATGGAGAATTTGTGCGTTGAAGGAAATGTGTGAATTTTTATTTGTTGTTTAGATGAATTTATGTTGACTCTCTCGAACCTGCAGGTGAGTGCTTTCTTCTTGGTGGTGAAGAAGGCAGTCAACTACAGTTTTGTGACAGTCAAGAATAGAATTAAGGTCTCCACAGGACCTTAATGAACAGCCGGAGGAGAACAATGTCCTTCACACTACTTTGTGTAACAGATCTTTAAATATTGCTGTGGCATAGGAGTGAAACAAGTAGAACCAAGTTGCTCAGCGAGTGAAGAAAGAATTTGAGGAAGTAGGTGAGGAGCCCAGGAACAAAGACAGGCTGGGTAAGAGGTGAGAAGAGGAGGCAGAAAGAAGATTCTGAAAGATGAATTGGGGATGGGACTTGGGGGAGAAGAGAGCCAGGGAAAGGCTCCCAGGAATGGGTACTGCTAAGAGACGTTTTAAAATAGGAATGTCTAGTATTCAGCTTAAAGTGATTTTTCATTTGTGACTGCTGAATCACCGGCATAAACACCCTGCTGGAGATATCAAAGGAAAGGACAGACCATCTCGCGTGTGGGATGCAGGGTAAGGGGACAGGTGAAACATGCCTGGTGAGAAGACCAAGAATTCAGGGGAAGAATTAGAGCAAAGGCATCCAGAAGAGATGTGACCATACACACACATTCCCAGAGGTGAGCAGGAGGATGCCGGGTATTCCCCTGTACGTAGGATGCGTATTCAAGGTGCTTTCATTTAAGTACAAGTTCTCACCCTCAGGTAGATTACCATTAAGGGGACAAACTGATGCCTGGAAATCACTGGTCTTTGTTTACTGAGCTGGATTAAAACTTAAATTTTTTTTTGAAAACAAGGGCTAAATTTACCTGTTCTGAGGCTTTGAGAGTTGGTTAAGAATAAAATTAAGTTACATTGCCCAAAGAAAATCATATTAACCAGAGCCCTTCTTGGGGAAAGTTCTATATGAAGTTTGAAGGAATATTTGGTATGCCCTTTGGAATAATAATAAGAGCTAACATTTACTGAGTGCTTCTTACATGGCAAGCCATGTTCTGAGTCTTTTGCAAGTATTAAATCGTTTGATTTTCACTAGAACTCTATGAAGTAGATACTATTATTATCCCTACTCAATATATGACAAAACTGAGGCACATTTTCCCAAAGTCACAAAATTAATGAGTGGAATTCTGTCTCAGGCAGTTGAGAAATCACCTATGGGTGGAGGGTGGTGTATGAAACTGGCATCTTGTGGACAGAGGCCAGGAATGCTGTTAAACATCCTGCAATGTACTGGACAGCCCCCCACAACAAAGAATTATCCAGCCCCAAATGTCAATTCTACCAAGGTTGAGAAATCCTGCTTGTAATTCCATACTACGCCTCATATTGGTTAAGGTAGGGTGGGGGCACTGCCCCTAAGAGGTATGCTTTATCAGTGCTATTGGTATCATATTTCTTTATAAAAAGGATCAGGGATTTGGTTTTATTGAAAGGAATGTGAAAATTAGGAGCTAGAGCTGAATTGTTTAGGACAATGAAGGACCAACTGAGCATTTTATGGTGGAAGGGTAGCAGTGGGGGAAATTCACTGGTGATGGTGGGAGAGACTGTCACTGAGGAAGGATACCAACATCCAGTGGAGACGTTTGGACAGTTTGGCTGTAAGGATGCAGGTCACCCCTCTCTTACAGCTCTGCAACACCATTTCATTAATCTGCATTGTTTGGTAGTGTTTTGCATAGTAGATTTTCTTTTGGGGGGAATAAAAAGAAATATGGAAATACATGCTCCCTGACATACCCATCACAGAGTACATACAGGCTCCTTGCTCATGGCAGACATAAAAGTTATATATCTCAGTCACTTCTATAGCCTTCTGGAAAGGCTGAAGACAGCAAGTCATTCATACCCTTGCGCACCATTTACAAAACCCTGGACTGGTTCCTCCACTCTCATGGCTCTGTCCCAATGACTCTCAACTTTCTTTGTCCAGCCCAGACTTTGCATCTGGGCTGCAGACGTGTTTATCCAACTTCTTCCTGGCTATCTCCACTGACTTCTCAAAAATCAACATTTTCAAAACTGAATTCATGATTTCTCTCTTTCTCCACCCAACTCCCACCTTCATAGTTGATGGAATTGCCCTGCAACTGCTCAGCCAACAATCATCGGAGATCTCTTGTGTCTCAACAACTTCCCCATCGAGTCACCAAATCTCTCTCTAAATATCTCTTGACTGTGACTCCCTTTTCCATCCACAAATCCCACAAATATATGTCTGTTGTTGTTGTCAGTATTCAACAGCAAAATGGAAAGACTAAAACACAGTTCCTCTGAATCAATATCTTGGGCTCTTATTGCCTCTAGCTTTATAAATGACCCAGAAAAAAAAAGAACAAATGTAAATTCATGGTGAGTGCTGATGATACAGAATTATGTGGCAAGCTGGGGCCAGGGGCAAAGAGCAGGAAAGATTCATCATGACTTAGATCAGCTCAGCAATTGAGCTGACACATGGCCAATTAAGTGTGTTCGTGGGAAGCGCTAGAGAAGTCTGCAGTGAAGCCCACAGAGAGAAGGCAGGCATGGACCGGCTGATTCAGAACCAAATCAGATCAACTCACCTGGAAAGGGATTCTCAGCTCCTAAAACATGAACAGATAAGGTTGAATAGAGAAGCTGGGATCGACCAATCCCAGGTAAGGATATTTCCCCTGTGACTTTTCTAGTATCAGCACAAGCATGATAACTTTTCAAACATGATAGTTTTTCCAAGGATGTGTCATTTTGGAGCACCCGAATCCTCGAGTCCTGAGAAGTGAGATTTGTAGATTTTGTTGAGCAAGAGAGGCCCGCGGAGGTCACCGGTGCTGGGTCTCCTGATATGGATTATGAACATCTGGGAAACCTGGGAGCTGTGGCAAGCAATGCTGGAAGCCACAGGGAATGCTGGAATCAACTGCTACAGCGTGTGATCCACAGGGAGAAAGGAGCAGTGCATCTCATCAGCATCCCAGAGAAAGTTTCCTAGCGACAGGGCTGTCCTCTATCACCTCTGCTTTTCAACACAGTGTTGGAAGTCCTTGCCAGAGCCATCAGGCAAGAGTAAATACCATGTACGACTCTTTTAAAAATGTACTGGATTCTGTTGTGATGAGTAAACTACAAATTCATTCAAAGTACTGTTTTAAAAAGAGCAGTTTTTGTTATTGGGTATTTTCTCAAAGGATAATTCAGTACTATACACTGTGATCATATGGGAGTCCTTGAAATGCTTTAGAATTTTTTTTGGGGGGGGGGGAAGAAGCCCTCACAAAACACATAGGTCAGAAAGGACTTGAATCCAGAGTATGTAAAGAACACTTACCCCCGAATAATAAGAGAGGCTTTCATTGTATGACATTATAGGAAAGGCAAGACTTCCAAGGCAGCATGCTGAGCAGTGGATGCCAAATCTGGGGAGGGAGGGAGAAGATTTATTGCAAAGAGGCACAGGCATACTTTCTGGGTGATGGAAACGCTCTATATCTCATGGATGGTGGTGGCTAAATGACTGTCAAGAGTTATGAAACTATACCTAAAACATGTACATTTTACTGTATCAAATGAGACTTTAAGAAACCTGACTCCAAAGTAAGAACAACTCGTGTTCAAACACCTATTGATTTGATCCAGTCATTTTGTGTGAGGAAACGGGGTAAATGATGTGCCTATTTTCCAGACCACTTTCCACATCTTTATTTTATTTATTTTTTTATTGGGGAATATTGGGGAACAGCGTGTTTTTCCAGGACCTATCGGCTCCAAGTCAAGTAGTTGTTTTCAATCTAGTTGTGGAGGGCGCAGCTCACTGGCCCATGTGGGAATCGAACTGGCGACCTTGGTGTTATGAGCACTGCACTCTAACCAACTGAGCCAACCGGCCGCCCCTCCACATCTTTCTGATACAGCAGACTCTCACTCAATGAGCCCACCACTGGGTGCAGGCCTCGATGCACAGGCCTGGCATGGAGGGATCACGTGCCGTGATTATTTCTATGCCATGCTGAGGAGCGTCCTGAGAGAAAGCTCATCCCATAGGAAGGCGCCCAGCATCACAAGCTGACCCAGGAGCTACTCCCTCGTTCCCAGAGGGGTGAAACCTCCACCCTGGATCCCACTTCAGACAGAGCTGTCGACAAAAATCTACAAGCACTGTTTCTGGAAACTGCTTACAGAGTGTGACCCGCAGGGAAAGGCAGCCCTCCAAGACTGACCACATGGAATCGCTGGCGTGAGCCTTGCGGCTTTTCTATCAAAATGGTAGGAGGGTGGTCGCCACAGGGGACATCAGGAAACCCTATGGGAGCCCTCAGAAGTGCAATCAGTGTCCCCAGATACCCTAAAGACAGATAAATTATGTTGTACATATATAATGACATACATAATATAATTCCTCCGGGAATTTTCAGGAATATTTGGTACTGGGGCCTGGGAAGGAGGGAGATATGCAGGGCATGGAGGTCTTGCCTGATGAGGCAGGAACAGTTAGAACTATGGCTGTAAACGTGAAGCTGGGGAAATTCCAATTTCACCCAATTCACACCGACTGGTTAGTGGCTTGGAAAGGACTAGAATTTAGCTCTCATGGTTCCTTGGCAGAGTCCTCTAGCACATTTGATTCCTTACTGAATGAAGTCCCTGACTCCACTGTGCAAAACAAAGGAGGCGTGGCTGGGGTGGGGGCCGACGTTGAGATCCTGTATGGGAGCTTTTAACAGCCTGTTTCTTTTTAAAGTGAATATTCATCGGTACACAGTTGTTGAAGTTCTTTTTCATTAAAACTTTTTTAAAAGCTTTCTAACCTTCCCAAAATATCCTCACGAATCCACCTGTTGGGAGAATGAAGTCCCTGGGGCTGGCTAAGCCATGTGGGGGTCAGCTGCGGCCTCAGACAGGAGCAGGCGTACTGCAGGCCCGGGAGGTGGCCTCCTGGGGACCACTTGTAGGAGCGATTGAGATACCTCATGGGAAAGACCTCATTCTGAGTGTGAGATGAGGAACCTTTGTTCTCCAGAATTCTTCTAAGGGAAACCACAGAATTTGTTAGAAGGAACGACTCGATGAGCTCTCTTGGGGAAGGGCGTGAGGCCCCAGGTGGGAGTGTTGGCAGGCACCAAGGCTTCAGTGTGTGACAGAGGACAGGAATTTGGATTCGCCAGGGGCCAATGCAGGAAGGAGGTGAGAAGTAGAGGGAAGAGAGAATGCAGCATGTTCCATAACGTGGCTCCCTTACTCCCCCTGTAACCACTGTATTTGACTCAGAGCTTCTCATGGAGATACATGAAGGCACTGAGGGTGACGCCTGCATCGTGGTAGGAGTGGGATACATGAGCACAATAGAAACCGCACATTTGGATTCAGGAGCTGGACCACTGAACAGATGCCCTTGAAAGTAGCAGACGTTGTGTCAAAAACGAGGCCATCACAGGCCATAGAGACGGCTATGGTCCAATTCCTTTACCTCTGAGCATATTTGGGTTACATATGGAAAGAGAGACGTGAGCTTGCCTGAGAACAATGGGAAAGATGGTACCACTCATATTTCTTTTTCCTCCTTCCTCTCAGCATCAAGGCCAGGAGAGATGAAGCCCAATATCATAGTGACCTTGCTATGGCTGGAGCTCACCAGCTATCTCTGGGAGGTCTGTGCCAATGTCTGAGCTTAGGAGGAGGAAATGTGGATGACGCCTGATAGCATTTGAGATTAACTGTGAAGTAGTGGTTTGGACTCTGGGCTGGATGGCAGGAATTTGAGAGGAGGTAGAAGCCTCCTAATTTTATAGATGGAAGAGGAACAGAGAAATATTGTTTTGCTACTATTTTGTATGCCCAATTGTATATTACAAGGATGGCTCACACCATTTTGGATGTATTGCCACCTTGGCCATGGAGCAGCCATCTGGGAAGAGAGTGTAGACCCAGTCAAACTGCTCTGGTAATTTAGATGAGTCAGTGACTGACTGACAATGGCCAGAAGTCAGGAAATGGGGAGAGGAAGCACCACATGGTAGAGATGGTGCTAAATCAGCATTCAAACACCTGAATGCAAGTTCTTGTCTTACTGATGGGCAAACTACTTACTGTCTGGGATACTCAGGTCACATCAGTAAAATGGGATAATTGTACCAATACCACAGTGCCCGACTCCCTCCGCGGCTGTCCACAATCCCACAGCCTTTAAGCTGCTGCCACAATCCTTTAGGATCTTGGGCTCTTCCTGCCTCTAGCTTCATAAATGAGCCCCCCACAAAAGAACAAATGTAAATTCGCAGTGAGTTTTGTGAGCTTCAATTTTCTCATCTATAAAGTAGAGCCGATAACCCCTACCTCACACGTTTATTATAAGGGTTAATGAGATGATGGATGTAAATGTACTCACAAACTGGAAAATGCTACCCATAGGTAAATTATCACCGTTAAGTTTACCGTATGAAACTGCTAATATTCTACCGTTTAAACCTAGAGATGCCACAATTTCATATGATTCAACCTAAAACTATCATTTCCCAAGATTATCAACATAAACGTGGCAAATCATGCTTGTGGAGACTTCAGGAAAAGGGGGAGTCTGGAAATAAATTAGTATCAAGCAGGATATCGTCCAAAAGCCTTGCAGCAGAAAAGAGAGGTGACCCTGGGCAGATGTCATGGGCCTGCCTTGTTTATCCATTGGCCCCTAGGACTGTGGTGGAATTTCAAAAATGAGAGAGACAGTCAGTTCCTGACTGTCTGGAGTAGCAGGATCAGTGAAAAAGAGCCTTCGGTTCTGCCACTTCTGTCAACCTCAGCCCCACATTGCACGGGGCTCCTTTTGGAGAACAAGCTGAAGGGCTGTCAACCTCCAGGCAGAGAGAAGTCCTGCAGAAGCTATGCAGGCCTTTGAGAGAGAAGGAAAAAAAATCTTTAACTTGGTCTCTTAGCGCTCTGTCCCCAATTTTGATACATGAAATGAACATGTTGATTTGTACATTACAGCAATTTTGGTTGAGATTTTGCAAGTCTTACTGACGACATATGGCTTGATCCAACTTTTATAGATGACTGACTGTATCAACAACAGCAATAATGTTAATGGCTACTTTGCGAAGTTCATTCTATAGGCAGAGTATAAGCTCTTCAATGCAAAAGTTAGATTTTGGGGAAAAGACCCTAGTGAGATATTAAGACCTCAGACGTGTTTCAACCCAGCTCATATCAGAGAACTCTTATATGAGGGCTTACCTATTATTAAATAATGAGACAGCATGTCCAGTGAATAAGGCAAATTAAGAAATAGCACTATTGGTTCCCATTTTCTGTCGCAAATTCGTCCCTGTCATTTCCTTAACCTTGCAATATGCATTCCCAAGTTTTATGTGATTGGATTTTTTAACCCTATTTTAAATATCACATTGGGATTTTACTGTATTTTCATTCCCATTTAACTGTTTCTTCTTAAAGAGAGGTCCCTTAGCTGATAAGAGGAAAGGTAATTGACATGACAAAACTTAGACATTTCTGGTTCCTTAGTTCCAACATCATCAGGTTTAAAACTGGACGTGTGTGTGTGCGCGCATGTGGGCGCACGTAAAGGTCTTTTACTGCCTCTTTTGCAAGGTCTTAATTTTATGGACTGGTCTTGGTTCAGCCTAATGCAATCCATAATCAGTCATGCCTCTACAGTATAAATTGCTTGAAAAGGATTGCTTGTTTGCAATTCATAGTGATAGTAGTTAAACTGAGGCCTAGGCATTTTGTCTTGAAAACAAATGTTGGCAGCACCGTAGGATACTGATGGAAATTTGTATACTGATTAAGGAATGAGATTTTGGGAGTTTGCTTTTGCATCTTTGAATGCTAAATCTCTTTCCTCATAACTACTGCCATTCTGATTTCTGGAACCCTCCATCCAATAGGAATTAATTGATGCCTTACAAGTGGCTCATATTTTAAAGCTGGGTATCTTCAGCAACTTAACAAATAAAGGATGATTTTAGAAAGGGGTCTTTCATTTTTATTTAAGTAAATATTGCTATTTTAATGATACAGATGAGGAAACTGAGGCTTCACAAAGTTTCCTGAGAACTTATAGCTGTACCACTTTCTAGGCTTCTGTCTGTGGGTTATTTTAACCATTTTATCCTTCATGCCTAACAAAGAGCCAACACAAAGTAGGCACTCAGTATGTGTTGAATAAATGAACAGCGTCATTGAGAGGGCATGGCAGACTGGGAGGAAGAGAAAAATCGCAGGCCTTCCCCGGTCTGGCCCTTACTCCCTCCAGAGAATTTCTAACTCGTCTTTTCTTCTCAGGGGCTGGGACCTGGAAGAGTAAGGGAAGTGGACGTGCTCTTCAGATCAGCAGTGAAGTTTGGAGGTTAACACGTTGCCCACAGTTCTTTCTTTGGCAAGGAGGTAGTTTCTTTTTCTTTTTTTCCTTCTTCCTGTGGGGTCACAGTCAGAAGGGGCCAAATGTGTTCTCCACAGTTCTCTAGTAATGGCCTTATCTGTTGCTGAACTCCTCTCCTGTTTATTTTCTGTGGCAGGGCAGTAAGGAGGTGACATTTCCACTCAGAAAATTCCACCTGTGCGCTCAAGAGCAGAAGGGCTCACTCAGCTTCTTAGGGAAGTGGCCACCTGACTGTTGACGACCTCTTGCTATGCACCAGTGAGTTTAGACATAATAGACATAATCTTTCATTACACAAACAAATAAAAAATCATATTTGTCCAGAAACACGCCAGTGCCTGTGCTGCTGCCGTGGAAGCCATGTTGCTGAGTTCACTCAGTACCATGACTCCCCCTGCCCCAGGAGCCCCGGCTCATTACAATGTCTCCAGGGACCTCTTACCCTGAGTGAAGCACAATGGAATGACAGCTCTGCAGCCTCTTGGCATGAGGGAGATTCCATTTGATTCATGGTTTGCCTAGAGGGCTGAGGGGCCAAGAGGGCGCGGGGTTAATTCACTCACCCAGCTTAGGTTCAAATCCCTGTACACTCAGAAATGGACTGGGTGGGTGGCAGTCAATTTAGCATTTTAACAGACAGCTCACCAAAGCCTCGTGGCTGCCCAGGATTGCATGTCGGGAGCTGGAGAGAGCAAGGTGATATTGGGAGGTTAGAGCAATGCAGAACCTCATAGCCGAACTGTGCTCCTGGATAAATGGCCTTTAGACAAATCATAGAAATGCAGCAAATCAATCGCATTGGTGAGTCTAGTCTGCCCAACTACAAATTAACCTGGCTGAAGACTCTGCTCTTTATGACCAAGATTCTGTTATGTCATTAAAAAGGGAATGCCCGTTACACTCAGAAATTATGAAAACAAATCTTATATCAAAAGGCAAAGATGAAAAAAAACGGAGGGGGGGAGAAATGCCCTTTATCTCTCTAAGCCTGGTTGTGGTAAGGCCTTGAATACAGTTGAGGAATTTGTGTGTGTGTGTGTATGTGTGTGTGTGTGTGTGTGTGTGTGTGTGTGTGATGAAAGAGATTCTACACCAGAAAAAAATAACCAAGCCAGGCCATGTGGGTATGACTACTGAAGGCAGTACAGCCTAGTGGTTACACGCTGGTTTCTAGAACAAGACTGCCTAGCTTAAGTCTCACCTCTGCCACTTACTGTGTGAATTTGGGCATATTTATCACTGTCTCCATCTTTCTGTTCCCTCAGTTGTAGAAGGAAGGTTAATAGCATTTCCTAACTCAATAGGTTGTGAGGATTAAATAGGTAATACATGTAAAGTGTTTAAATATGTAAAGGCCATGTAGTGGGGACACACTAAATGTTAGCTACTATTGGTGGCAGTGTGGTGCAATCATATATTTACAAAAAGGACAGAAATTAGGAGAAAGTAAGGACCCTTTGTGCATTGGGTTTAGTTTCCTTCAGCCTCTTGTTTCTCTCTTGATTTTTTTGTCCTCTTTTTGTCCTTGCCTCCCCACCACGTCCCCACACACTTCCACCATTACCACCAACTGTATGTCAAGAACAAAATATGCCTAGAATAAAGCATATTTTATGTTGACTTTTAAGAGTGTCGTGCTTCATTTGGCTTCATTTTCCTCAGAAAGTTCTGAGCACTGTTCAGGATTGTACCTGAGATCCTCATGTTACAGCTCAGAGCTCTAAAGCAAACAGCCCTAAATGAAGTCACCCTCACGGATACAAGAACTCATTCAAGAACGGTTTGAAAGCTCTTCAAGAATGCTGAAAGTATTTCTTAGGCTCTGGAGAAGGTCACATTTTGATTTTCCCTCTGGGATTTCCAACTGACAGGAAGACTGGCCCTCACCATCACAAATGGAAGCCTAAAACAGAATCTTTTAGGCTTCTGCTGAGAAAGTCCTGAAAGATCTCGTTCCCAGGCTCCCAGGCTTGAATTACTTTGGACAAAGTGTAGATGATCAGAGGGGGGTCAGCCAATGAGCTCTACATTTTTATAGAGGGGGAAACTATGGTTCAGAGAAGCAAGTGACTTGCCTAAACTCACTTAGTCACTTAGCAGTAAGACCAGGACTCCAAACTGAAATCCAGCTTTCTGCCTTCACAGTGCAACTTCCGATCTCTGCTGAGCACTGCACTGTGAACCAAGCTCCCTCCAGGGGTCTTATCATGCCCAATTCCTCCCCTTACTAGTGAGCACATTTACTCTCATTTTGTTCTGAAAGACCATGGAACCTCCACGCTCAGTGTCATCAGTGAGGCTGCCCACCCATGAGTCAAGTTCATTGCTCTCCACAGGATACTTCCAGTTTACCTCGAGGTGGATATTGTTGTAAGAACACCAAGAGTGAGAAGCAGGAAGTGTGACGCAAGACCCATGCTTAGTCCCAGGACTCAGAGCCTCAAGAATGCTGCCACCATGGAGGGAAGTGTAATCTCCCATGCAAGGTTGAACAAAGACCAGGAAATCCTGAGACTACATACGGGCAGGACCAAGTAGGATTCATTCTTTGTATGCTGCACTTTAAGAAGGATGGGGTGGCACACTGGAAGGGAAGAATGAGTCCCAGCCCTGCCTCCAGCTAACAGCATGACTTAGCTCTTCTCTCTACATACTCAAGTCTCAGTTTCCTCTTTGTAAAATGAGGGAGTGGATGATCTCTGAGTCCTCTTCCAGCCCTCACAGCCTCCACTACGAACCTAAAAGTATATCGCTGAGTGATTTAATGCCTAGACCTTGACATCAGACAGACTTGGGTTCAAATCCTAGTGCCCTCCTTGTGTGGTTTTGGGCAGGTAACTTAACTTCTCTAAGCATCCATACTTTCATCTGTAAAATAGAGAAAATGGTACTATCGAATTTGAAGGTTGTTGTAGAGATTCAGTGGCATGATACCTGCACAGTGTTCAGCGTGTTAATAAATAAATGTGAGCAGCTACTCCATCTACCAGCCCCTCCTCCATCATCCAGAACAAAGGTCTGAGGTCCAGTTAGATTGCTCTTATTTTAAGCTCAGTGTCATGACCTTCATATAACGTTTACATGAATTGCAGCTGGACAATCTGATTTTGTCAGGACTAGAAAAAGCAGAGCACCCTGCTTTTCACTCTAGGTTGAATTTGTTGACAACACAATGGTGGAAAAAGCTGAAGAGCTCACTTATTGGCTTAGGTTTGAACTCCCTACCTTTTGTACTTTGCTCAGTGAGTTCCAACTTACATAGATCCTCCAGCCTATAGCCTTAGACTGAAAAATCCCAGCATTCTGCCTGATTGATGCTGAACTGGTAGTTCCTTGCAAGACTCCTCATGCCTGGAAGTGTCATTAAAGAATTGCAGAGCAAGGTAAAGACCAGATAAAAAGGAAGCTTTGTCTTGCCTGTACATCAACACCATTAAATGCGTTTTTACAACAACGACCAAGCTGTCTGATGATATCATTGGTGGCAACTGGTCAGTGAAAATGTTTTTTAATTGTGACTTGAATGTGTTTATCAACCTCGCTTAGTGACACCGAAAAGACAGCAACAGAAACACAGGGAGCTACAGTTCTCCGGGGAAAACATTAGTCATCTGTGAGTGTGCAGGCCTGGCAGATGGTCAGCTCTTCTCCTGAAGTCAGACTTCCAAGCCACCGTGCAGCGTCACTGCCAGAAACGAAGAGTGTTATCTTGACATTGAACATCTTTATAATAAAATTACTAATTGGCGACTAATAACACAGGCTTTTGAGCTGGGAAAAAAAAATCTCATGGAAGTTATTCAGTGGTTGCCTGCATATTCCATAATTAAAAGTTACTCTTAAAATTCTGTGGGTGCTGCACCAGGGCCATCTTAGATGCTTGCGAGGTGACCTTACGTTGAGATTTTTTAAGCACAGCTCTGAGGAACTACTTTTAAATATTCAGATATATCATAATATCACAGTAGTTCCATTCCTATTTTTTTAACATCTTTAATTATACCATTTTGCCTTACAGTTTGCAGGATCTCCCCCACCCTCTCATATTTGGCAACTCCACAGCATCTGTCAAAACAAATTAGCACTTTGGGTGGTAGAAATATATTTTTTATGAAAGCAGCAAATGTGTCAGTATTGGACAGAAGCTTCAACCTGATTTATTGGTTTGTTTTCTTGAGTTTCAGACTCAATACGCAGAAGCTTTTGAAAGAATTTTCCATGGGCATCACCAGAGTACTTGCAAAATATGTAAAACACATTCCAATTCCGCCAGAAAGAGTCACTAATTATGATATGTATTTGCATATGCTTAATCACATATATCTTATTTCATTTTGCTGTTTCCACAGGGTCCCTCGCTTCAGGGAGGGGGTGCTTCGCGCTGGTACTGCCATACACTCAACAAAGTTCTCTCGAGCGAACATTCTGCTGCTGCACTGTTAGTTTTTTTGTGTTATCTTTTCCAGTGAAATTTGAAATTTATAATTTTTAAATGATGTGTGTGAAATTATGTGACTCTATTATGTCATAATATTATACATCCCAAAATATTGGTAAAGGGTTCTCCCCCTTCATCACCTCCCCCCCTCCACCACCAGAGATCAGAGCATTGCTGAGAAAATAATGATTAACCTTTAAAATCAGATTGGCATTTCTTTTTTCTCCAAATCTAGAATTAATACGCATTTTTTAATCATTAGTGTAATGTTCAGGATGATACTTTTGTTCTTTTGCCTGTTGAACTGTTACGGCTGCTAGTAACCCTTCAAATTGTTTGCTTCATTCAAGCATTCTTTCCTGAATAATTCATTAGGCATTATTATCCAAGCGTGGAACCCCTCATTTAGCACTGCTGATCTTTTCCTTATGTGTAGCTGACAGGCAATCAAAGTTTTTATCAGTGCAGAAAATTTGCAATTCAGAAATGTAGTTGCAGCAATTAGTAGCTATCAGGTAGCATTGGAAGGACAGCTTCATAAAAAGACAGAGTTGAATGAGCTCCACTGATGTTAGCACAAAAGTAATGGGTAAAACTAACCAGCTGTTTCTAAATTTACCAAATGGAACATTCCCTTCTTCTCAGAGTGGAGGCTTTAATTAACTTAGAGTTCTGTGTGGCTTCCCAGAGGGGGAAGGGAGTGGGTTAGGACCCTTCCTTCACTCAGGGCTGAGCTGGTGCGTCTCTCCTCCTACTGGAGAGGGGGCTCTGATCTTCCTTCTAACCTAGTCCAGGAGGCAAATGGGCAAGTGAGTGACATTTATACCAGAAGGATTCCAGAGTGGTAATGCCCATGAAATGCCAGCCAGGCACCCACTTTTGGCATGTCACATGGGGTCACTCTGGATGCTGTAATTTGTCCCGCTCTTGAACTTCCATCCTTCACTCGGGCACTTGCCCCAGGACCCAGTCTGAGCCTGAGGCCAAAGAGCTCACGCCTTCATTCCTTCATTGGCTAAGGGATTCATTCTTTTCTTCAGTCTTTCATTTCTTAGTTCATTTTCATTCATTCATTAGCCCGTTCCATCATCTATCCATTCATTTGCGCATCCAAACATTTATTGAAATCTCAGTGGGGTGGGAACGTGAACCAACCCCCAGGGCTCCTGGTTCTCCATTTTCTCCTGCGAATCTGTCTGCAGGACTCACAGGATCTTAGCCCCAATCTCTTCTGCTCTCAGGTCTGAGGAGCCGGTTTAGACAAGGGGTAAAGTGCAATCCCTCTGGCAGGGGCAGTTGCTGGGTAAAACATTGACAGTATCACTTAGCCTATAGGGGAGGCTTTTCCGGGTAGCTGAAGCCACAGCATAAAGGCAGCCTCTGCTCCTTGTCCACTTGAGGTTGTTGCAGTCAGGAGTTCATCCCAGAGATTGTGTGGGATGCTGAGAAAGAGGGCTCTGCTCTTTACCTCCTCCCAATTCCAGGACACCCGAAGTCCCAGCTCATTGCTAGGCTGCCACCTCAGCCAGTGAGAGGGAGAATCCAGGCTGCAGAATAAAAATCCACTGAGGGCCTACCTGGGATGGCCAGGCAGCCTGTGGCTGCCCAGACCTTGCCCTCCATGTCTGTCTCAATTTCACTGTGTCCAAATGTGGGATTAAATAACAGAATAGCACAGAGCCTCATAGCCCAGACTTTGAAGTTAAACAGAGTGGGGTTCAAGTTCCATCACTGCCACTTACAAGTTGCTATGTGCCTCTTGGAGCCTTAATTTTCTCATCTGTAAAATGGGGGTATTACTCCCTTCCTCATGGGATTCTTGTGAGAATTAAATGCAAGGAAGAATGTAAAGTGCCATGGTTAAGCATGTGGTAGGTGTTCAATAAACAAATGTCATTATCATCACTAGGCTGAGAGTTTCATGAGGGTAAGGACATTGACTTGAGCCAGAAGTTAGGAGCACAGACTTGAGCCAGAAGGCTGGGTTCAAATTCTGACTCTATTCCTTATCTGTTCTGTAACTTGGGCAAGGAACTAGACTTCTCTGTCTCGGTTTCCTCATCTGCACAATGGGAATACTAGTAGTATCTACCTCATAGAGCTGTTCTAAAGAGTAAATGGATTAATATGTGTAAAATTCTTAGAACAGTGTCTGGCATGGTAAGTGCTACATAGTGTTCCTTATTTTCCAAATTATTGTGTCTTTAAGGGTTGCACAGTGCCTAGCTAGTGGCAAGCTTTTAATACATATTAATTGAACAAATGAATCAAAGTCCCTAGACATCATACTTCCCAAACCCCTCATTTTACAGATAAGAACACTAAGGCCTGAAGTGACTTGATGAAGGTTAGTGGCAGACAATGACCATATTCCACGTCTCTGGACTCCCAGGCCATCGCCCTCCCCACACTTACCCTGGAGGGTATCTCGTCCTTGAACCATGATGGCATTGCCAAGAAGGCACCCAGCCCCTTTTGCCCACCTCCCCAACTCTGGCCAGAATCTGTCCTCTCTTTTCTGTAGCAGGGCTGGCTGTGTGGAGGGGCTGGGAGAGCACTGAACTGGGAGAGTGGTCGCGTTTCTAGACCTGCTTTGACCTCTGGCAGGTCACCGCCCGTCCTTAGGAACCAAGGCTACAAGACAGATAAGCTGTGCTCTCCTTCTAGCTCAACACACAGTGAGTTCATGGGTCTGCGTTCCCTATAGTCTTCAGACAGCTCCATTGTTGGGGAAAAACAGAAGCACCTCTTCTGAACGATGCCACAACCACAAAGACCATGTCACTGCTTGACCATTTTGTATTAAATCCTGTTACCCAAGACTTCACTGGTTTCATGGAAATAATACTCCCGTACTTTCACACGCACAGTCCGGTTTCATTTCTAATGGAAAAAGGTAGTTAGTCATTCAAGGACGCACAGGGAGCTGAGCCAAGAACCAATCTTCCAACTGTAGGCCTCGTTCATTTGCTACCACACCACACTCCTCTTCGAAAAGAAATGCCCCCTTTGAAATTGGGAAAACTAAGGTCAAGAAGTATTTCTTTAATAAGAAGACTTCCAGAATGTCATTTAGTCATTAAAATAGATCTGTATGCATTGGCATGGAAAGACGCCCGTTGTTGAGAGAAAAAAAGAGGGTTACAGAATATGTGTAATATGGTGACTTTGAAAAATATTAATATATGCATGTTTAAAATGTCTAAGGGAATATTTAGCAAATGACTAATGAAAATTATTTTGGGGGACATAAAATAGTGGCAAAACTTGCTTTGACCTTGGTTCGTACCTTTGTACAGCATGCCTTTTAAAAAAAAAAAAAAACAGGGAGCGTGAATTGCTTCACGATTAACAAACATGATTAAGACATATTTCCAGAGAGAACACAAGACCAGAAGGGCCTGAGAAAACAAGGTTGCCCTTCATAGTGGCTTGGTAAGCTTTGATATATCATCATATTCAAGTGCCAGGGTATGGTCACCAGAGATACGAGACAGAGACTGAAGAGAAGAGAGAGGTGCTGAGAGTGGGGATGGTCAAAAGGCAGGCTTCTTGTGGAAGTGGATGGGAATGGGGAAGGGGCAGAGCTGGGTATCACACAAAGAAGTTCTCGACAGCAGAGTGGAAAGTGCCCAGCAAATGCTCACAAGGTCCCTACACAAGGTCCCAGGGCATGGGTTGGCACATCCATCTCTGCCAGCTCCTTCTCTTCAGGCAGAAAGAGACAGGGGGCATGGCTGGTGTTAGGGGAAGAGAAGACAGATGCTAGGAACACGAATAAAAGGGATGGGTTTGAAGGCCTTACAAGCATCTTGATGGTTGGTGCAACCCTCTTGGAGGACAATTTTGTCTTTCTAATCATATTCAAATCTATCATGTCACAGGTTGTATGAACTATTTTGGTCTTCCTGCTAGTGACAAATTGTTTTTTAGAAATGTCTATGGAAAGAAAAAAATCATACCCTTTGGCCCAGCACTTTGACTTCTAACAACTTGTCCCACGTAAATCCTCAAGAAGTGTACAAAAATATATATGTTCAAGAATGTTGACTAAAGCAGAATAACAGCTAACACATGCACCACACCTTATGTTATAGGAACTTTACATATATTCATTCATTTAACTCTGAAAATAACCTTAGTAGGTAGGTGCTATTATTATTATTACCATTTTTGAGATGAGGAAACTGAGGCACAGAGAGGTTAAATCACTTGCCCCGCATCCCAGAGCTATTAAGGGGTTAGAGCTGGAATTTGAACCTTAGCAGCCAAGCAGCAGAGTCTGTACTCATATTATAGGGCTGTACTGTCTCTCATCACTGGCACTTCTTTTAATTAAAAAAAAGAAAAGAAAATTCTGGGGGGCAAAAGCTCTGGAAAACAGCAAAGTTTCCACTAGTAGTAAATTGTTTAAATTGTAGCTCATTTATACAACGAATGTTATGTGATTATGAAAAGGACTGAGGTCAATCTATAGATGAGGACATGAAGAGACTTCCAAGATACAAGAGACTTCCAAGTGAAATAAAGCATGGAATGGTACGCACAGTATAAATTTGTTCGTGTAATAAAAAAAGATACATGACATAAATGCCCTTACATGGCATTTTCTGGACATACCTACAAAGAAGTATGATTGTGATTACCTCTAGGAAGTAGGGGAAGTAAGGGGCAAATAGGTGAGTTTTATGTTGCAGTTTTTGCCTTTCTATACTTTTTGAATATTTTACTATGACTATGTATTCACTTTTGATCACTTTTATGATCAAAAAAATAACCTGGGACCACTTCACACCCATTAGGATAGCTACTATCAAAAAAACAAAAAATAACAAGTCTTGGAGAGGACATGCAAAAATTGGAACACTTGTGCCCTGTTAGTGAGAATATAAAATGTTACAGCCACTATAGAAAATAGCATCGCAGTTCCTCAAAACGTTAATGATATCATATGATCCAACAATTCCCTGTATACCCAAGAGAATTGAAAGCAGGGTCTCAAAGAAATATTTGTAGTCCTACATTCATAGCAGCATTACTCACAGTAGCCAAAAGGTGGAAGCAACCCAGTGTCCATTGACAGATGAATGGATAAACAAAATGTGACATATATATATATATATACACACACACAATGGAATATAACTCAGTCTTTAAAAGGAAGGGAATTTTGACACACGCTACAACACGGATGATCCTTGAAAGACATTATATATACTACGTGAAATAAGACAGTCACAAACAGACAAATACTGTATGATTCCACTTATATGAGGTACCCAGAGTAATAAAATTCGTAGAGACAGAAAGTAGAATGGTGGTTGCCAGGGGCTGGGGAGAGAGAAATGGGGGGATTAATGGATATTCACTTTTGCACAATGAAAGAGTTCTGAAAACTGGTACACAGCAATGTAAATAAAAATTAATACTACTGAACTTCCACACTTAGAAGTGATTAAAATGTGTATTTTGCCACAATTATAAAACTAGGGGTTTGTTTTGTTTTTGGAGAGAAAAAAATGCCACCTTTCTACCACTGTTCCCTAAGGGTTTAATTCTACCCCCTAGGGCCTTCTCATTTTCTTTCATCCGCTTCTCAGAAAACACCAAAGAAAGATCCAGAAACTGAGAGTCCAAGTTTCAGTTATAAACACAATCATTCTTATTTGTACAGCACTTTACAGTTTATCGCACTTTCCTCATTTGATTCCCCTTGCAATCCTGTGAAAAAGGCAGGGTAGATTTTCCATCTTTCTAATTCTCTGGATGGGGAAACTGAGGAGTGACTTGTCCCCTGTTAGAGGAGGGGTTCAGACCTAGTCCTTTGGCTTTGAACTGACCAGGGCTTGCCTCGATAAGCCCTGGGAAGCATGGGAAAAGGGGCAGAGAAGGGCAGGACGCCCTGAAGTATGTGGAAAGTTTCATGGTCTCAGGCACTGTGGGCTGGAAGCAGGGCTTCTAGAGGATAGTGAAGGTTCCCATCCTTTGAATTACACAGGCCAGCAAAATCCTCTCCTTCCCCACAAGCTCTTGGATCTTGACTTATTGAGGTATCAACTTTTATATTTGCCAAGTAAGATAAAAAATGAAAAAAGCCAACTATCATCTGCTGCTACCATTTTAATACTAAAAGAATAGTCCTTTAAATAGAATAAATTTAGCTTTGTGAAAAAAAAAATTACTAAATTTTCCTATCTTTTCCTATTTCATAAAAGCCTGAAAAACAGTATGGCATCCACCATCATTTGAAGACTTCTGAGCAATATTAATTGTGGAATTATTCAGAGTATTTGTAACTGACAATGATTAAAGCAACAATACGTATGAAAAAAATTTAAATTATTTAAAATTAAGATTCAAGATTATCCCATGTAGTAGATAAAAAAAAAAAAGTGCCTCCCTTGCACCCTGCCAAAATATCCACATCCTAATTCCCAGAACCTAGGAATATGTTATATTACATGACAAAGGGGAATTAAGGTTGCAAATGCAATTACAGTTGCTAATCACCTGACCTTAAAATAGAGAGATTATCCTGCATTACTGGGATGGGCCCAGTATAATCACAAGGGGCCTTAAATGGGGAAGAGGGAGCAAGAAGAGTGAGAAACAAAGAGATGGCATGATGAGAAAGATGGCATTCAACTGACTGCTGCTGGCTTTGAAGTTGTAAGGCGACCACAAGCCAAGGAAGGAAGCAGCCTTTAAACGCTGAGAAAGGCAAGGAATGATTCTCCCACAGAGCTTCTAGAAGGAACGCATCCCTGCCAACACCCTGATTTCTATCCATTGAGACCTATTTTAGACTTCTGACCACCAGAACTGTAAGATAATAAATTTGTGTTGTTTTAAGTCATTTAGTTCATGATAATTTGTTACAGCAGCCATAGGAAACTAATACAGATTTCATGCAGCCTGGAGAAAAGTATGGCACCCACCTGCATTTGAGAACTTCTGCTGGATATTAGTTATGAGGTTGCTCACAAATAATTTGTTACTGATAATGACTACAGCAATATGTGTGAATGAATTTGAAACAATTTTGAGTAATTGCAAGTTCATCCCCACAGCAATGTTACTTTCTAAATTACTTCCCTGAGTGGGAGAAAGATGGGGCTGAAAACCATGCATAAATCATAGCCACCTTGGTTTCCTTTTTAATTGAGCACTTACTTTGGGCTCAGCCCTGTCCTCAGTGTTTTAGGCACACAATCACATTCACCCACTCACCCCTACAAACCGTTGAGGTAAATACTATTAATATTGCTGGTTCTCCGACTCAGGAGTTTAAATTACTTGCCCAATGTCATGAAGCTGGTTGGTGATGGAGTCGGGCTTTGAACTTGTCATTTATATGACACTGACTGTACTCGTGCCAGTGTTTGGACATCCTCAAGCTATTTAGTCAGGTATGTTGTCACACCCAGAGGAGGATGAGAACCCTGGCCTAGCACAATGCCTCTTATGCTACACTGCTACACTAACTGGGCCACAATCCCCCACCACTGTCATCAAACACTGGCAGTCTTCTCCCAATTTACAAAAACAAATAAAAAATTTCAGTGGAAAGGCATTTCTCATTTCAGCTTCTTCCGATACATTTTTCTTAAACTTTTCTTACTTGGCTACCATCGATCCAGTGCCTACAATGTGCCAAGCACATAATTATGTACGTCAATGAGATGAAATACATAATTTTTTGCCATTTAGTCCTCACACCAGTATTATGAGTCCCTTTGACAGGTGAGGAAACAGACACAGAAATGTGGAGTAACCAGTTCAAAGTCAAACAGACTATGGCTGGGGCTACTTATAATTCCATGGCGAGATGTAGTTGCCAATTAGATATTTAAACCTCTGAAGTTAAAATATTAATGCTTCCTGGTTTTCTGCAAAAATCCCCATGATTTCCAGGTGCTTGGGCATCACCCTGAAGGTCTCCAGTTTGGGATTTGCTCTTTTTAGTCGCCTGCTGTGCCCCACAAGCAGATTATTTATCAGGCCTGAGATATGGCAACTCCTCCCAGTTCCCTTAGGACCATTATCTTGAGATTTGGAGATTTAAAGCGCATCAGAGATTGGCTAAGAAAACATTCTGAAGCAGGTGAGTCATGCCTAAATCTACCATACAGAAGAAGGCCAAGTGCAAAGTCTGAGGGGATTCAAGAGACTTTCCCTCTCTCCTCTTCCTTCCTTGTCCTGAAAACTGGCTGTGCTCCCCAGGTGCATGTGTAGTGGCAAAGTCATGTCTGTTCCAGCACATTAATGGAATGGATTCTGGGAGCGATAAAAACCAGAGAATGGAGGCGCTGAGAGAAGCTTTTGTGTCTCTAAGACTCTGACCCCTTTGATGAGACAGATGTTTGGGCCAGGCAGTCCTTTAGAGGGTGAGTTAAACCTCATTAAACAGCAGGACAACTTCCTCGGTGGCAATGGACAGCCCACATACTGGTCTTCTTCCCTGCAGCAGACGGGCTGGGAAAGAGGTGGTCTCCTGTCATGAAGCCCAGGACCCCCTAGAGACTCTGGAGCTGGTGTCTGTGACACGTGGTAACCTTGGAGGCTTTGATTTATGGTTGACTTTCGGAAAGGCCAGCATCTGGTCTTGGCAGCCTGTCGCCTCACCATCTTTTTTCTAGGTTGAGAAGACTTTCCGTCAGGATCAGTGAGCCCAGTCTGACCCCAAGACAGAACTTCCGAGAGACCCTTCTGGTTCAAATGGAGCAGGAAGGTTTGAAACGAGCCCTTCCCTGATTCACCAGCATACTTGGAGTGCTCTGCAGATAGATGTGGGAAAATCCAGGACTAAAATTCTCCTATGAGTTGACTCTCAGTCCAACATATGAAGGGCGTGGGTATTATCCCCAGACCCACTAGCTTTCCCAAGTTTACTCAGAAGCACCAACTGTCCAGCTGCCTTGCCTGGCTACTTTACAAAACAAAAAACAGGGGTGTTCCCCAAGGGTGACTCTCAGATTCTGCCAGGGAGCCTATATGAAGTTAGGGTATAGATTTGGATGGGGTCAATTACTTCAACAAAATTGTGGATTTAGTATTATTTTCCTTGAACTGGAAACATCTGCATGGACCATATCAGCCAATAAGGAATTAGAAATGGGCCTAATGGGTGGGTGTAAAGAAGAAAGAAATATATATGAACTATGTTTAATTGAATAAGAATCATTATTATAATGATTGTTATTAATCTGTTATTAACATAATAATAATAACTAATATGTATTGAGTGCTTGTAATGGGTCTGGCACTGTGCTAAGCACTTTACATGTACCAGATCTTTAGTTCTTGCAGTGATCCTCTGTGGTTGAGTCTCTCATTATTGTTATTTTATAGGAAAGGAAACAGGCACAGAGAGATTAAGTAACTTGCCCAAGATTGCACAGTTATTAAGTGAAAAAAACTGAGGTTTGAACCCAGGCTATCTGACTTGAGTCCATATTCTAACCACGATGATCTTGTCCTAAAAACAAAAACAAACAAACAAACAGACAAACAGAAAACCTGCCTAAAAGCATGTGAAGGAGAGAGTTGCCCCTCATGAGACAAGATAATCCTACTTCGGCTGCATGTGTGCATGACACATGAATACACACATATACACACATTGTGAACTGACAACACATCTCCTGGGAGCCCAGTGACAGGTCTAACCTCCCCAAGGTTTGGGCAGGCCCTGAACCTGGAGAGAGACCTTGCTTCAGCGAGAGGCCTCAACTGGCCAGGCAGCTGCCGGGAGGTGGCGCTGTGTCACTTTCCTACTCTGGAGCTTTTGTTTTCTGTGGTTGGCAGGCTGGAGGTGGGGAGGCTGATTTTGAGCAGAGCCTGTCGCCAATTTCCCTAATTTGAAATCTCACTCTTTTCTGTCACTTCCTTCAAATGAGCTTGGAGAGGTTCTTCAAATGACCGTCCTGAAAACGAGCCAGGCTGTTCTGTTAATCCCATTTCAGGTTGGATTTGAAAAGGGTGTTTCCAAACAAGGAGCAGATGTCATCTGTCAGAGTTACACTTGAGCTGACCTCTGGCTTTCAAACGCAGAGAAGAAAAACACACCAATACTCTCAACCACCTTGGTAGTGGCTTCGAGAGGAGGTGTAGAAGGTTCCGGTGCTCACTGAGCCATGGGCTGAAGCCCTGTTCGTGAGGTGTGCAGACTGTCCCTCTGCCAGGCGGTCCCAGGTTTAGCTGAATGCACCCCAGGGCATCACATGTCTCCAGGCCTTTGTGGACTTGCCAGAAGCTGGTCCAAGGTGGCCTACCCCTTGCCATTCTCTTTCCAAAGAGCTGAGTACTAAAGGGCTCAGGGCACTGCCGACGTTGGCAGATCAGATGAGCCATGTATCAAAGACAGGATCACCCCGCACTGTGATGCCCAGGGTAGAGAGGGGCCCTGGGATAATTGAGTCTGTCTCCCTGTTTTCCAGATAAGGAAACTGAGGCCCAGAAAGAGGAAGTAAATCACAAAGGCGATAAGTGAAAGAGTGACAGCTCGTTCTCAGAATGCCCCTGCTAGGACGATTAACACTAAAGTAGGATCAAATTTGAAGCCTGAGGCATAGTAGGGGGATTAGAGCTTCAGATTCAGACAGACCTGAGTTTGAATCCCAGCTCTTTAAGGTACTGTGTGTGTGACCCTGGGAAAGTCACTAAACATCCCTGAGCTTCAGTTTCATCTGGAAAAAGGGGACATTAGCATCTACATCATGGGGTTATGACAAAGAGTAAATGAGATACTCATAGGAGGTGTCCAACATATGTTTCTTCATCCCTCCTTTTTTTTAAGAGGGGGTATTATTTTTAATCCCAAGCAGAGAAGCTGGTCTAGGATTGGGCTGACAGTGCTGAGCATTATAGACCCCATGAGAATCACACTGTACTTCATATCCTGTCCTCAGATCACAAAGCTACTTCAATCTTGACTTGTTAAAGTGGAAAATTGTTTTTTCTGTCTTTTCAGATCCAGAAACCAAACCAGCCTTAGGCATAAGCAGGCATCCGCATAGCAGATGCTGGGTTGAGCAGAACAGCTCAACATTGTCAGATCTTTCACTTATCTTTCTAAAACTTATCCCTTGGCAGCCACATATTCTAAATATCCTGAGCACATGCTATAGTTTGGGTGCAGATCATCCCTTTGTACAAAATCAAATACCTTCATGATTGTGATGGTGATATTAGTCACTAACACTTTAGTATAAATTTTTTTTTCAATCTGATTGCCTTCTTGCTAATGTTTGCATTAAGGGACTAGACATTTTCATGGGGATAAGGCAAAGGCTGGAAAATAAGGGATTAGTTTTTGAGATGATCCAAGAAGCCTGAGTAGTAAGAAGCAGCACAAGATCAGTGGGGATGGAGAAGGGACACCGTAAGGAAATGTAAGGATCCAGGTTGGATTTGAAAAGGATTCAGAAAGAAAGGCAGGTGAGCATCAAAATTAACTTAATCTACCTGGAAATTTTTGTGTGGCAGATGTTTCTGTAGGTAAGGTAACTCATTAGTAACAAAAGTCTCATCTCAACAAAAAATGTCCCCCAAAACAACATTTGTAAGGGCCTATGGAAATGCCCAGCCATTGGATATGACTTGAGAGACTCTTCTAAGAAGCCATGAATTTAAAGTCTTCTTGACTTGGGTAGGGCATGTTGCTGGTGGCGGACTTAAAAGGAGACTTTCAGTCAAGCCATAATGTTTTACTACATGCCAGGCTACGGAGATGAATAAGAGCCTCAAGAAGATCTCAGGCTAGAGTAGAAGATAAATGTTATACAGAGGGTGAAAAAAAATGTATACACATTCTAAGAAAGGAAAAAAATATTAAAGTTGTAATAATATATACCGATAACAAAAGATGAATACAAGTTACGTTTGACTTCTGCAATTATAAGAAGTGCTCGAAGTGGTTACCGTCAGTGTCCAGACACTTCTGATTAAAGCAACTACTGCTTGAACAACATTGACCAAAGTGTCCACTTGTATGCATTTCTTTGGCACCCTTGGTATACATGGCACTTGTACTCTCTCATGGAAAATTATTTCCATAGTCTGAGAGGCCCTATATGACCTGGGCCCTGCCTGCTACTCCTGCCTCAACTCACACCCCTTTCCGCCTCTATGCTCCAGCCATACTGGCCTCTTGCTGCCTCCTAAATATCTTAGGCTCAATTTCCATTTTGGAACCATTGTACTGGTGGTTCTCTCTGCCAGGTATACACTTTTCCCTGGTCTTCACAGGGTGAGCCCCTTCTCAAATTTCAGGACTTAACTTAAAGTTCACCTCCGCAGAGAAGCCTACCCTGACTCCCAAATCTAACCCCACCCCAGCCAGCTAGCCCCCTCTGTTATACCATTTACCACTACAGGTAGGCTCTGTGAGAGCCAGGAGCTGGTGTCCCTCCACAGCTGTGTTACAGCAAACAATGAAAAGAAAAGATGCTAAAATATGTAGATGAATGGATAAAGTACATATACACAATGGAATATTATTCAGCCACACACACACACACAAAAAGAAATCTTACCATTTGCAACAACATGGATGGACCTAGCACAATACCAACATGGTATTATGCTGAGTAAAATAAGTCAGACAGAGAAAGACAAATGCCATATGATTTCACTTATGTGTGGAATCTAAAAAAATAAAATAAACAAACAAAACAGAAATAAACTCATAGATACAGAGAACAAATTGATGGTCGTGGGATGAGAGGGGTGTTGGGGGGATGGACAAAAATGGTGAAGGGATTAAGAAGCACAAATTGCCAGTTATAAAAATAGTCACAGGGATATAAAGCACAGCAAAAGAAATATGGCCAATAATATTGTAATAACTATGTATAGCGTCAGATGGGTACTAGAGTTACCAGGGTGATCACTTTATAAGATATATATAAATGTCTAATCACTATGTTGTACACCTGAAACTAATATAATATTGTAGGTCAATTGTAATTAAAAAATAAATTTAAAAAAAGAAAAGACACTAGGAGGCTAGCAATAAATATCTGTTTCTGAATGAACAGTAGATTTATCTCTCTCCTTCCATTATCCCTCATCTGTTATCTCACCCACTTAGCTGTTTTTTCTTTTGCCTAAAATATCCTCAAATTTCCAAGTCCCAGCTATAATTCAGGTGGAAAATACGTTGTTTCCCCTCAAGCCTGACACCTTTCTAGTCACCATTCTTTTCTTTCTTTCTCTCCCAAACCCCTTTCAAACTTCTCTGGCCCCAGCTACTGCCTCACCTCCCACTGACACCACAGCAGCTTACGGAAGGCCTTCTTCCTTTATCCCCTGCCTGACAAGATTCTCACAAGCAGAGCTATCCGCAATAGCTACACAGGTGGGACACTGTGCAACTCCAGGGTCACCATTCCCACAGATGCGGGTGTGGGTAGCATCTGGAGGTGTGCAGCTTGCATGCCACACCTGGCTGCCTTGCTCAGAGCCACCTTAATCCCCAATCATTTCCTTTTGTCAGTCTTCAACCTTCTGCATCTCTTGGCAATGCAACACTGTTGATTCTCACCTCCCTATCCTGATGAGGTGCTATCTCCCTCCAGTTTCCTACCTACTTACTCCTCCATTTTCCCTTTTCCAACCTGCTTTCCTAACTCTTCTTGCTACTTCTCTCACTAACTGTGAGTGTTCTCCCAGGCTCGCTCCTTGTTTCCATACAGCCTGCCTCAGAGATCTCCATCCTGACTCCCATTTCTACACAAATGACCTGCATCTCTCTTCCACATATGCCAGCTAGACACCTCCACTTAACATTAGGGAGACTCCAAAACCCAACACTACCTAACACCCAGTCTTCCAGGGGGCTTCACTTCATCTGGACCAGTTTTTTATTAAAATTTAAAATGCATTGGGGTGTCAATGGTCAACAAAATTACGTAGGTTTCAAGTGTACAATTCTATAATACATCATCTGTATATTGCATTCTGTGTTCACCACCCAGGGTCAGTTCTCCTTCCATCACTGTATATGTCTGGACCAGTTTTGAAGCCATGCGGGAATATATCAAGAGACATGGCACTGGGAGCAATCCTAGCATCCTTTACCTGGACAGAATCGTCCACAGCCCCTCCTTCCCCATAACTGGCCTTGTACCCACCTCATGAATAAATTGTTCCTCACACTAAAGAAGAGGCTGGTGAAACGATGAGGAAAAACATCCAGTCGAAACTGTCTCTGCTGGGAAAGAGACAGCCTGATTCCAAGCACTTCTCGGGTCACTGGTAGTGTTCACCGAGGAGGGAATCTGTCCATACAGAGATTTGAGGGAGCCAGCTCTGACAGGTACAGAATAAAGAGTTGGCAGGAACAGTGAACATCTCAGAGAGAAGGGGAAACCCTGACAGAAGCCTGACCTGGTAGTCAGAGCCTTCTATTTACACTTGACTTCCAATGAGGATGTCTGACAAGAATCAGCACAGGAGAAGGAAGGGGAAGGGAAAGAAAGTGAAGGGAAGCGATAGTTGCCTTGCCCTGGCACCCACCTGTCAAGCTGTGGAGAAATAAATCTGGAGACCAGAGATGGATCCCGGCCCTGCTGCCTCTGCCAAGACTTATAGACGACGAGACCCTTAGTTTGTGTGGCAGTGGCCTTGGATGGGAGTGAACAGATTTTTCCCCAGAGACACTGAGATAATCTCTGCTGCCTCAGAAGGACTTCCTAATTCAGAGGCCTTCGTGGAAGTCCAACCGGAAGGCTGCTGTCTTTTTTGCATTTACGAGCCTGTGGAGGACAGAAAAGAAGCACTTTGTTTTCCTCTCTGTGTTTGGGGACTGACTGGTGCTCATTTGTCCTTTCATATCAAAGTTGAGTTTGGATTCTGGAGATTCCATTTTTTCTGTACTGGGCTGGGTCAGGAAATTCCCCACCAGCTTGGGTGCAGATGTCCAGCTCTGGCTGAGATGCACTTTCGGCAACCGCGGAACGCACTCCTCAATGACCGACTTGAACCTGGGAATCCCAGGGAGAGGGAGGAGGACTTATTGGGACAGGAGCATACTCCCTTCAGAGGAGGACAGCCAGGTACTTAGCACAGTGGTACTCAGAGTAAGACCCACACACTGTGCCACAAACTGTCACTGGATCACAAGTGATAAGTACAAAACCTGGCGTTAAGCGATGAGAGACCGTTACCACAACTGGACATTGCTAGGACATTCAAGTGCATGACCCATGAACTCATCTTATTGAACAGGGTGGATCCAGGTTGGGTGCTGGCAAACTTGCATAGTAATTGCACGAAGAGGCCATAGGACCAGGTGTGGATTGGAAGTTTAAAAATCTGATGCCCCATCACAGTTTGAGAGGTGCTACTTTAGCCTATTCAAATCTCTCAGAAGTAGTGCCATAAAGAACCTATTTACTTTGTATAATCCAAAGTCATTTAACTATGAACTCCTCTTGAGGTAAGGAAGGGAGTGCTACTAGCATACCAAGGAACAACTAACTATTCCTCAAAACACACATTGAGAAGACACTCTAAGTGGTGAGAATGAGTGAGTGGGTCTAGGATCTCCAAACATTTTCCAGACCACAGGTCCTACCTACTTGACTAGATGAGTCAGGGCCTTAGGTAACTACACTGTTTGGATTACCTAGAGTAATTTCAGGACTGCTCCTGATCACTTAGTGTTTTGGAAGATCTTTTTTCCTGCTTTCAGGGGTCCACCTTCCACCCAGGATGGGGCCTCAGGCACAACCAGTCCATTATCTCAAGCCTCTGGTTTTAATTAAATTACAAAATGGCCCATCTGAGGTAACAAGAGCACAAGCCAGGTAACTTGGTCACTGAGGGAGAGGTAGTAACTCCTTCATGCCACAGGGGGCACATTTACTGCAACCCAGAGCTGAACCTGGGCACCTAGGGTCCAGGAGTTGGCTAACTTCTAATTCCTTCCCGTCAGCTCTCTGTATGCAGACTTGTACATTCTCATCTTGAGCTTTATTAGTTATATTTGCTACTTGGAGCATAAAGACATATAAACCTTTCACTTTTCTTTCCTTGTATGCTGGTAAACGTGTAACAACTAGCTTTCTTCAGAGGAAGGGGTGCCCTGTTTTATAGTATTTGCCAATTTCTGTGGTGTAAATTCTCCCACCATGGCTTAGTTTAAGCTGCCATTATGACCTTTTTGACTACAGAGTTGGGAAGAGATATATGAGTACATAACAACTCTCAGGCACCACAGCCAGCTATGTCAGCTCTGGCAAAGTGTTGTTTTAAAGTCTGATTCTCTGTCATAATATTATAGCCTGATTTTTTTTGAATCATAGAATGTCTGAGCAGGAAAGGACCTTGGAGATAATCTAGTCTAAATTTCATCATTTGAGAGATAAAACAACAGGCCCAGAGAAGTGTAGTGACTTGCCCAAGGCAACCAAACAAGATAATGGCAGATGGGATTCATCCAGACCTCCTGGCCCTTTCATTCATGCTATGCTTATCTTTAAACATATGGTCTTACTTGATTCTCAAAATAGCCAAGTTAATAAGTAGTGTATCCATTCAATAGAAAGGGAAACTGATAAAAGGGTTAAGAATTACCCAAGGTCACAGACCTAATAAATCAGTCAGATCTGTCTTACATTCAGATCCTTCCATTCCATCAAAACCTCTCCATTCCATATTTCTTTTGGCTCACAGATGCCATCAAATGAGACATGCTTTTCTCTGATTTTTTTTTCAACTCCTAAAGATTCTTGACCAACAAAAGTCAAAGATGGGTGAGTCTCTTTGTTGATTTCCAATCGGTTGCCCATTAGTTGTCCATCCTGAATATTGCCCATAGCTGCCTTTAAAGATTTATCCATGGGCTGGCCCGGTGGCTCAGGTGGCTCTGTGCTCCTAACTCCAAAGGTTGCCAGTTCAATTCCCACATAGGCCAGTGGGCTCTCAACCACAAGGTTGCCAGTTCAATTCCTCGAGTCCTGCAACGGATGGTGGGCAGCACCCCCTGCAACTAAGATTGAACATGGCACCTTGAGCTGAGCTGCCACTGAGCTCAATACGCCACCTCAATACCCCATCACAACAATGTTATTACTCAGGACTTGTCACTGCCCATATTTCCTTCTCCACAATTTCAAATGTCAGAATGCTTTCAGAGAATGTTGGACACACTCAATTCAGAATATTCAACAAACAATGCCTTAAACAATAAAGATATTTCATCATCTCACCAAAAAAGGCAGTCTGGAGATAAGTGATTTTATCACTAATAATGTCTCTAAGAAAACATGCTCCATCCATCTACCCACTCTGCCATCCTTAAACATATATATATTTGGTTGCTCATAATCACAAAAATAGTCAAGATATCCCATCATCACATGATATCATCTAAAGCATGAAGGAACTAAAGGGAGAAAGAGAGCTTTTCTTGGGGGTCACTCTCTTTCTTATAGAGGAAGTCTTATTCATAAGCCTCTTAGGAGAGCTCCCTTTGCATCTCATTGACCAGAGCGAGTCACATGGCTTCTCTAGATGCAAGAGAGGCTGGGAAGGTGAGCTGTTGGAATTTTATGCCTTAACCTTGGGTAGGGTGGGTTCTGCCAGTGGAGAAGAAAAGGGAGAAGGGAATGACTATTGGGTCTGCCCCCTTAACACTTGTTCTACACTCTTTAAGAGATCAGTTAGCCAATCTAATAAATGGGTCACTGAGTTGATTGACTGGAAGGCCTCTCCCTTTTTAGTTTGCTTGACAAAATTGAAGCTTTTCTGAGTGCAGTGCCCCTGCATGACTTTACTTCAGTACATATGGCTGTTTCAGCTGGTGGAGTGGTCAGATGGGATCTTGGAAACCTTTCGAATGAAAACCACTCAGGAGAGTTTGTTCTCCAATGTCTCCATTTCTCCATCTGTAAAATGGGATAATAATATCAATTGCAAAAGGTTATTGGTAGGGTTGACAAGATGGTGCTGTAAGGTGCCTATTGCAGTGCCAGGCATGTGATGAAGACTCAGAGCCTCCAGGGGGAAGAAGTCTGAGCCCTAGCCTCAGACAGGCTGCTCTGCCTCCAAGTCAGAGCAGAGTAGTATGACAGGGAGGGCCCTTTGCATCCCTCTGCCTTCCTACGGAGTCTTTCTCTTCAGTTCAATCCCACCAAAGTGCATTAAATGCCTGCTGTGTGCAAGGTTTTCCCCAGAGGGCTGGTAGGAGATGTCAGACACCACCCTTGCTGGTCTGAGCGTGTACCCTACCAGCAGGAGGACCAGGACAAGAGTTCACACATATAAAGCAAGGCAGACATCTGACGGTCTGGAACTTGCCTCTTCACCTCTGAAAGCTCCCTTGCCTAACAGGGAGTTAACAAGATGTGGTTCTCATAGACCCCAAAGTGGTGATTTCCATGTTCAGTAACTTTGATTTCCCCCCCCCACTACCATTTATATTTTCTGTTTCAGGAGATAAAGGCCTTTGGAAAATTCTAATGCATGCTTTCCCAGGCCTAGAGCTGCTTTGAACAGCCCAAGTTAATTGGAAATCTCTCCTAAAATCATGCTGTACTTCCCAAGGGCCATTTTAAAATTTGTGATCAATATTTAGATTGCCCGTGAGTCCAGCTATTGGGGTCCTCACACTTTTTAAAGTTACCACCTTGTCTCTGAGAGCCCTGTTATTAAGCTGTTGATCTATGAGTTCCTTGAAAGTCACATACACACACAAAAGACAAAGCTCTCAGACTGAAGAAAGGCTTTGATTAAAAGCCAATCTTCCACTATGAGAAATGAAACTGCCTCCACAGATAAACAAAAATGTCCCTACAATGAGGAAGTAAAAGATGTCAATGGATTCATTCATTCATTCATTCATTCATCCACAAACATTTATTGAGCACCCACTATGAGCCAAGCACTCTGCTAGGCTCTTGTCTTAGCTTGGGCCGCTACAACAAAATACCATTGACTGGGTGGCTTTCAGAACAGACATTTATTTCTCACAGTCCTGGAGGCCGGGAAGTCCAAGATCACGGTGATAACAGATTTGGTTCCTGGTGAGAGCCTGCTTCCTAGATTGTAGACAGCCACCTTCTCCATGTGTGCTCACATGGCCTTTCCTCATTACATGCATAGGGAGAAAGTGATCATGGCTCTTCATTTCTTAAGGGCATCAATTCCATCATGAGGGCCCCACCCACATGACCCAATGTAACTCTAATTACCTCTCAAATGCCCCATGTCCAAATAGCATCACATTGGGGCTGACTGTTTCAACATTCAGTCCATAGCAGTTCTGGAGACACTGATCTGCAGCCTTCCAATTACCCTGTGCTGCTTAATATCTCTGCACCTTCACCCATGCTCTTCCCAATGTCTTTCCTCCCACTTTCCTGCCCGGTTAATACCATGTCATCTTTCAAGCACAATGCCAGTGCTGCATCTTTTGTTAAACCTTCCACCTACCTGCCTGCACTGACAGACTTGACCACACATTTCTTTATGCCTTTGCTCTTCCATCTGCATTCAGCAAGAGGTCTATAATAAGCCAGGCATAGTGCCAGGCATATGGATATAGAGATAAATTATCAATAGTTCCTGGCTTCAAGGAACTCACAGTCTGGGGAAGTATATTAAAAATTACCAACTGCAATACAGTTTGCAGACACCACAATATGATTGTGTATACAGAACAGTAGGAGCATACAGGAGAGAGCGAGCTATGCTTCCTGGAGAGGTGGGAAATTATAGTGGGGAGAAAAGAGGTTCCTCGGGGAGATGGGGTGGTGTGCAGGTGGGGAAAGACAGTCAACAAAGGAACCAAGATGCCCCTCAGTAGGTAAATGGATAAACAAATTTTGGTGCATTCATATAATAAAATACTACTCACTGATACAAAGAAACAATCTACTAAGCCACAAAAAGACATAGAAGAACCTAAATGCATTTTATTAAGAGAAAGAAGCCAATTTGAAAAATCTACATACTGTATAATTCCAACTATATGACATTCTAGAAAAGACAGTAAAAAGATCAGTGGTTGCCAGGGACTCAGTAAGAGAAGAGGGTGAATAGGTGGAACACGGGATATTTTCAGTTAGTGAAACTATTTTGTATGATGCTGAATTGGTGGATGCATGACATTATGCATTTGTGAAAACCCAAAGAGCTGTGCAATGCAAAATAGTGAATCCTAGGTCGGCCCAGCGGATCAGGCGGTTAGAGCTCCGTGCTTCTAACTCCGAAGGCTGCCGGTTCGATTCCCACATGGGCCAGTGGGCTCTCAACCACAAGGTTGCCAGTTCAATTCCTCGACTCCCACAAGGGATGGTGGGGTCCACCCCCTGCAACTAGCAACTGGACCTGGAGCTGAGCTGCGCCCTCCACAACTAAGACTGAAAGGACAACAACTTGAAGCTGAACAGTACCCTCCACAACTATGACTGAAAGGACAACAACTTGACTTGGAAAAGAAGTCCTGGGAGTACACACTGTCCCCCAATAAAGTGCTGTTCCCCTTCCCCCAATAAAAAATATCTTTTAAAAAAAATGAACCCTAATGTAAATTATGGGCTTTGGCTAATAATAGTATATAAATATTGGTTCATCAATAACAACAAATTTACCATACTAAACAAGATGTTAATAAGAGAAAACTGAAAGGAGAAAGAGAGTTACCCTGTGTACTATCTGCTCAATTTTCTGTAAACCTACCTAAAACTTTTCTAAAAATAATCTATTAATTAAAATGTATATATAATCCCCGAACTTCCATTTCTATCAATAAGGCAGTCAAGATACCTGTAAAGACTAAATATTGCCATGAATTTTCTTTCTCGCAGTTCTTCCCTTTAAGAGGTAGAGTCTACTTCTTCAAACTTGAATCTAGGCAGGCCATGTGACTTGCTTTGTCTAATAGACTATTGTGAGAGTGATGCTGTGTGAGTTCCAGGCTTAAATCTTAGGAGATCTTGCAGGTCCCACCTTTGCTCTCTTGGAGCCCTCCGCCATTATACACAGAGGTCTTGGCAACCCTGCAGGAAAGGCCATGAGGAGAGAGAGTCCCTCCAGCAGGGGTTCGCAAACTACAGTCCATAGGCCAAACCCAGCCCTTCATGTGTTTTTGTAAATAAATTTTTGTTGGCACACAGCTCTGCCCATTTATTTATGTGTGGTAGATGGCTCTTTTTATGTGACAGTGGCAGAATTGAGTAGTGGACAATAAGTTAATTAGAAGTTAGAAATCAACAACAAAAAATAACTAGAATAATCCCATTTGTCTATGTATTTAAAATCACACTTCTAAGATGACTCATGAACTTTAGACAAAATTAAAATGTAACATAATGAAAATACGTATAAAAAGTTAGATTCAGCTAAAATTGTACTTACAGGGAATGTATGGCCCTAAATGCTTTCATTAGATAAGAACATCTCAAAATAAAGAAGCCAAACATCCAACTTAAGCAGTTAGAAGAATAAATCAAAGAAGGTAGAGGAGAGAAAATAATAAAGATAAGGTCACAAGTTAAGGAAAGTTTAAAACACACATGGATATAGAGAATCATCAAAGCAAGAGCTGGGGCTTTGAAAAAACTAATATAATAGACAATTTTCTGGCAAGATTAATGAGAGAGAGAGAAAGATAGAGAGACCTCAAATAAACAACTAGTAATAAAAGGAGGGACATAGTCATATATTTAACAGACATTAAACAAATAATATGTGAACAACTTGTATTAGTTTTCTATGGCTGCCATAACAAATTACCACAAATTGAGTGGCTTAACACATATTTATGATCTCACAGTTCTGTAGATCAGAAAGTGTTGGCAGGACTGCACACCTTTCTGGAGGGTCTCGGGGAGAATCCTTTTCTGTGCATGTTCAGGTCGTTGACCACCAGCTGAGGGCTATTCCCCATTTCTAGAGGCCACCCCCATTCCTTGGCTCATGACCTCCTAACCCCATCTTCGAAGCCAGCAATGGTGGGTCAAGTCCTTCTCATGTCACATGTCTCTGACTTTTCTTTCATAGTTGCACTCTCTAACCATAGTTGGAAGTGGTTCTCTGCTTTTATGGACTCATGTGATTTGACTGGGTCCACCTGGATACTTAAGATAATTTTCCAGTCTCAAGGTCCATACAGTTAATCATATTTGCAAAGACCCTTTGCCATGTAAGATAACATTCACAGGTTCCAGGGATTGGAGCATGGACATGTTGGGGGTTAGGGCATTATTCTGCCTCCCATACAATTCTAATTTAGGAAATTTTAATATTGGATGAAATGAGTGAATTCCTAGCGAAATGTTACTCATAAATACTGACTCAAAAAGCAATGAAAAGATATGAGTGAAAAGAATGAAAAGACAATAACTAGTAAAAAAAAATTAATGAGTACTTTAAAATATTCCCCAAAAGAAAATATTCCAGATGGTGTTATAGATTAGCATTACTGAAATTTCTAGGCATAAGATTAATTCTCATCTTATACAACTACACTGGAGAATGAAAAATAGAGAAAGCACTCCTCAAATAATTTTATAGGGCTAGTCTAAGTATGGTGGCTAATCATGTCACAAATGCTTTGACACTTTTCCCATCAAAAAGTGACATATCCTGTTGAGCGTGCTTTGACTTCCTCAACACACAGAACATGGCAGAAGAGGTGCTGTATGACTTCCAAGGCTAGATTAGAAAAGGTTATGCAGCTTTGACCAGTTTCTCTTGGGACACTCGTTCTGGAAGCCTTCAGGAAAAGTCCAACTACCTGGAAGCTGCCATGCTGGAGAAACCACAAGAAGAAATCACATAGAGATAAAAAGAGATATCTAGGAGCCCCAGCTTTCTGGCCCCAGCTGTTTGAATCTTCCCAGCTCAAGCTTTCTCACACATGCAAGTGAGAAAGCTTTCCAGATGATTCTAGCCTCAGCCACCATCTGACTGTAAACTCATGAGCAATTCCAAGCAAGGATGATGTAGTAGCTAGAGCTCAGTGGAACCCCAGAGCCATGAGAGATAATAATAAATAATTGCATTGTTTTACACCAAGTTTAATATAGTTTGTTATATGTAGCACTAGAAAATCAGAATATATTTTTATGCAACAAAACTAAAGCAATAAACTAAATACCTACATTGTACAAAAAAGAAAAAAAAAAGAAGAAAAAGGAAAATGATAAAAGTCCTAAACAAAATATTGGCAAACTGAATCCAGCCATATATAAACAAAGATAATACATATGGCCAAGTTGGGTTTATCCCACGAATGTAATTAGAACATTCATTAACAAAATCCACCCCATTAACAGATTAAAGAAGAAAAACCATATGATCATTTTAGTAGATGCAGGATATAAACACTATCAACAAAATTTAACATCTGTTTAGGATTTTTTTAAAAAACAAAAATCTTCTCAAACCAGGACTGAAAGGTAACTTTCATAACCTGGCAATGAACATCCTTGGAAAAGAAAAAAGAAAAAACCCACCACAAGTATTATTCTGAATAGTGAAATGCTGAAAACATTCCTTTTAAGATGAGGAACAAAACAAAAATGGTCCTTATCAAAATACCTATTACACTTGGGACTGAATGTATCAGTTAGCAAAGTAACAGCATGATCAAGACTGAAAACAAAGTAAAATTGTCATTATTTGCACATGATTTATTTACCTAAAGAACATGTCAATCTACAGAAATTTTAGAATTTGAAAGTTTAGCAGGGTTTCTGGATGCAAAAACAATATGAAAAGATCAATTGTATTTCTAAACACCAACAGTAAGTTGGGATATGTAATTTTGAAAATATCACTTACAGTAACAATAGAAAATAGAAAAAATATAAAATAGGTAAATAGAATGATAAAACAAATGTGATAAAATATTAACATCTGGAACATCTGGAGGAAAGAAATTCTTTGTACTAATTTTATAAACTTTCTCTAAGTTTGAAAACACTTTAAATTATAAAAAGCTTTAAAACAAGAACGTTCATCCATCAGAAAAAATACCCTGAAGAGAATAAAAAATAAAGCTTGAAATTGAAAACATATTTATAACACATATAACTGACAATTAGTAGCCACAAAATATAAAGCACTCTTCCAAATCAGTATGAAAAATAAAACCCAAAAGAAAAATAGGCAAAAGGGTTTAACAGACATTTCATTAAAAAGGCAGAATAAATGGCCATAAATAGAGGAAAAGATGCCTAAACGTATTAGTCATCAGTAAATGCAAATTAAAATTATAATAAAATACTATTTTACACTCACCAGAGTGGCAAAAATTTACAAATTGGTCAACATCAAGATGGAAAGGTTGGAGAACAATGGAAACTCTCATCCACTGATTATGGGAATTAAAATTACACAGTCCCTTTGGTACATACTTCAGCATTATCAAGCTAAACACACGCATACACCGGAAACTCACAATTCCACTGGAGGTGTTTGCCCTAGAAAAGCTCTCACACATGGGTGCCAACAGATATACACAAGAATGTTCATAGCAGTTAGAAAAGCCAGAAACAATCCAAATCCACATCAGCAACAGAATGGATAAATAAATTGTGACATATTCCTACATTGGAAAGCCATGTAGCAGTAAAATTGAATAAACCAAAGCTACATGAATCAATTTGGATGAATTGCTAAAACATAATGTTAAAGAGTCAAGTCACCGGAGAATAGATAACAAATCATTCCATTATATAAAAACAGGCAAAACTAAATAATATATACATATATCGATGATAAAGGAAAAAGAACAAGATCTCAAACAAAATTTTCTGCTTCATAAGCTCAGTGGTAAATATATGAGAGTTTGTTTTATCGTTACTCTTTAAACTGCATATACATATATACATTTTTATGTTTGATACGTTTCACAGTAAAAAAATATCTATGGACACATAAAATACTCATGATACTTACCCTTAAGGTTGAGAGTTTACCTGATTTCTGCCTGTGGCACAGCATCGGTGGGTCAGTCCCATTATAGCCACTGCACACGTCCTTAAAGCATGCCACTCGAGCACGTGTCTTAACTCTTCCAAGCTGTGAAGTAGACAGCCACACCTATTTTCCCGACAGTTAATGAGCATTAAATGAAGTAATTGACGTATGAAATACCTAACATGCAGCAGACTTTCGATAGATGGTCGCTTTTTAAAAAATGGCAACTCGAACAGAGAGCCTGGAAACTTTTAAATACACTTTCAACTGTTCTTTTCCTGACTATATTGATACCAACCAACCAGCAGCTCTCCCCAACAGCCCTCCTTGTTCATGGTATTTTTGTCTGGGGATGTGATGGTTCTTATTTGCGGTGCCATGGATCCTACTAGGCCCTGCATCTTCTGCCCTCCAAGCTCACCAGAAGAATTTCTCTTTCATTAACATCACTGCAGTTCTACTGAAAGGAGCCCCAACTTATTGTTTAGTTTTGTTTTTAAAAATATACGCTGGGGACTTGGAATGGTTTCTCATTAGCAAGACATAATAGCAATGGTCCTCAGCCCTTAACCTCCAGGAGGACTTTTCTTTTTCAAAACAATATTTAAAAATTCCTTTCACACTTGAAAATTGAACAAATGCATCCTGAGCTGAAGCCAGACCCACCTTGGACAGGGAAGTTTCTTTGTTAAATTTGACCCCCAAATACTGGCTTCAGGAAGGCCATCATGAGAGGTCAGTAGCTCTTTTTACTTGTCTGACTCCCCAACTGGATAATGTGAGACCTCAAGACCAGGAGTCTATCTTATTCATTTCTGCATCCCCTCATGCAGTCCTGGTATATAGTAGCTTCTCAATAAAATTTTCTTGAATTGAAAAAAATTGCCTTAAAAAAATGTTTGATGGCCAGTGTCTACAGGTACATCCAAATAGCCACTGGGGATCAGCAGCAGCTTTCTACATCTTTACATGATACCTGGCACCATGAACTAATAAATTGCATAGACTAATTAGTTAATGAACTAAACAATTAATTGGGTGCTGGGAATGGCTGACTACAGCAAATGTAAATCAAATAAGGCACCATGTTGGCTGAAATACAGCAGTAAATGGACTTCCCTGGACTATGGATGTAAGGGAGTGAGGGTTCTGATGCAGATGTCTAGAATGAGAAGAGTCTCTCCCTGAATTTGGTGGGAATGATGTCCCATCAGTCACTGAGGGGACTTGTTAGCACTTAGAAGTCATTCCTCTATTCCAAGAGCAGCCTGTATTCATAGATCCCATCCCCCCTCCCTGATATCAGAAGTCTTGGATTGCAGATTGGTGCAGCCACTATAGAAAACAGTATGGAGGTATCTCAAAAATCTGAAAATGGAACTACCTTATGACCCAGCAATTCCACTCCTAGGTATCTATCCGGAGAAATCCAAAACTCTAATTTGAAAAAATTTATGCACCCCTATGTTTATTGCAGCACTGTACACAATTGTCACGACGTGGAAACAACCAAAATGCCCATTGGTAGACGACTGGATTAAGAAACTGTGGCACATTTATACAATGGAGTATTACGCAGCCATAAAGAAGAAAGAAATCTTACCATTTGCAACAACATGGATGGACCTAGAGAACATTATGCTAAGTGAAATAAGTCAGACAGAGAAAGACAAATACCATATGATCTCACTTATATGTGGAATCTAAAGAAAAGAATAAATGAATGAACTAATCAGAAACAGTCTCAGAGACATAGAGGAAAAACTGAGGGTTGCCAGGTTGGGAGGGGGGGAGTGGGAATAAGGGGGAACGTGAGGGGATTAGAAAGCACAATCGGTAACCACAAGATGGCCACGGGGATACGAAAATCAATTTGGGGAACGTAATCAATAATGTTGTAAAGAATTTGTAGGGTATCCGATGGACACTTGTCTCATTAGGGAGACCACCTCAGGGATGATGTAGATGCCTGATCACTGCACTGTGCACCTGAAGCTGAAGCTGAACAATAATGAATGTCAACTACAATTTTATATATAACTATATATATAACTAGATATATAGTTACAAGAAGTAGAGTACAGCATTAGGAATACAGACAGTGGAAATGTAATGGCTGTGTGCAATGTCAGAGGGGTAGTGGATGGGGGTAGGGGAGCTATCGTTGTGTGAGGGATATAAATGATAAATGTCTAGCTATTAAATTGTTTTGTACACCTGAAACTAATAAAAAAAAAGTCTCTGATGAGCCAGGAGCTTGGGGGGCTCTAAGCCTGAGCTCTGTCTGCCTAACTAGACTGAGAGTTCAGCTGAAAAGGACCATCCTTGTTAAGTCTGAATCAATGAGGAACCCCCTTGACCTTCGATTCAGATGGAAAACCCCACTGCTGGGTGGAACGTGCCGATTGACTGAAGTCTGTCAGGACGCACACCCAAAGCTGGAAAGGGGTCAGCTCCCCCGTGTGTGGGACGGATACGTTTCTCAATGAAAATTAAAGTACTGTAACCAAGAAGGCCTGCGAGGCAGCCCCAAAGAACCAATGTCTGCTACCACCACCAGATGTGTGTCCAAAGCTGAATAATTTGGGGTGGCAGATTTGAGGCCATGGTGCTGAATGGTAACTCATCAGCGAAGGAGCACAGCCCAGTGGAACTGCAAGGCCCAGGGTGGCCATTAACTTGCTACTTGACCCTGAGCCAATCACTTTTTCTCTTTGGTCGGCCATTTTCTCCTCTGTAAGAGAAGGGGGCTGGGCTAGGTGATTGCAAAGCCTCTTCCAGTCCTAGCATTCTACAGGGCTCTTATTTCTCATTCCCTCCTGTCACCTGAGCAGATAGATACGAGAGAATAATTACCAGCCCTGGAATTACCTTGGTAGTGGTTCTTTTGAACAACAAATATGAGCTTGTTTCTTGTCACTTGTGAAGGGACTGTTTAATTGGGGTCAAATTCTTTGAGATTCCTTTTGTCTGACTTCTAATACTGGTGGTATTATTAAGCATTATCTGAAATTTAGGACTTTTAAGTGTGTCTCTAGACTTTTCCCAAAATTGAGAAATATGACTTGTTCGAATTTGGTAAACTGGGCAAAATGTCATGTGTAGGAAAAGGCATGTATAAATTGAATGAATTAACCTGATTTCCTCCAGAACAGAAACTGTGTCTTACTCAGTTTTGTTTTCCTAGTACCTACTGCCATGTTTGGCATATAATATGAGCCATCCATTTAGTCAACAGATATTCAATGAGCACCAACTCTATGTTGGGCACTTTGCGAAACCCTGGAGTTGCAATTATGGGTGAGACAATGTCCTGACACTCAAGTAGTTCCTGGTTAAGGAGGAGAGACAGACAGTAAACAGACAAATGTGATAGACAATGGCTAGGAGAGGAAAAAGGACAGAAATGACAGAGGGTAACCAGCCCAGTCTTGGGGAATCAAGGAAACCTTTGTAGAGGTGACATCCAAGCAGGACTCTAAAGCTTGAATACGAGTTACCTAAACAAGAAGCTCAAAGTGCTGGAACTCCCTCATTGAAGTGTAGCATGGCAAGAGGAAAGATTGGGGTGGGGGTGGAGAGAGAGAGAGAGAGAGAGAGAGAGAGAGAGAGAGAGAGAGAGAGAGAAAGAGAGAGAGAGAGAAGAATCTAGTTTACAAAGGGCCTTGATGTCTTATTAAGGAATTGCCTTTGCCTTATGGTCAGTGTGCAGCCAGCTGTAAATTTTAAGCAGGGAGTAAATACATGTACATTGATTAATAAATGCTGGTGTATTTTTTCACATGGAAATTCCCTCATCTAAAAATACAGGGTTTGGATTAGATGATCGCCAGGATCTCTTCCAGTTGTGACATTCTGTGGCTCTCTAAGTTTCCACTCTGATTCGGGTCAAAGTCTCCTGACATTTGCCTCCTCTCACCAGCAACAGAGGTGGTTCAGGGCAGAATAATGGAATCAACAGAGCACGTGGTCTCCCTCTCTCTTTCCCCCTCCACTAGATGGATAAACGCATTCCATTACAGAGGATGAGACGCTTCCTTGTGACCAGCCTCGCACCAACTCATCCATCAGTTGATTAACAGTGGCTGAAAGCCACTTATCGGGAGGGCTCCTGCCCTTATCACTGTCACCAGTTGCAAATAAACATCGACTTTATGCTGAGTTTCCATATTTAACCACGTTTAAGTAAGTGCTGATACTTTCATTACATGACATTTGCACTGCAGAATTTAAAATGAGACACATACACGCAGCTCTTCCACGAAAGCCTAGGTTGTTTGGGGCCTTCTTGCCATTTGTTTTCAAAGAAAGGGAGCTTCAAAGTGAATTCCACAGAACACAAAAAAACTCTTGTACTCTGAAAAATAGTATCCACAAGAAAGAGATCAAAATGATGTAGTTATATTTTTTTTTCTTTTGAAAGGTCGGTGCCTTGTGTAAAAGCTGTAACACATCAATAATGGATGAGATGCAGAAATGAAATATCAAAGTTAGAAAACACAGGCCTCTGAAGAACAGGAAAATCTTTTTTTTTTTTTTTTTTTTTTGTGAACTGGATTTCACAATGTAAAAGCTTAATACCACACATAAATTTAGTAGTTGATGAAGAAAAAGAATATTGATCTTAGACTGAGCATGAATTAACAAACACATATTAATGGCTTAGCAGTGTGGGTGCAAATTCTGGGCCTCTAAGTTAAAAAAAAAGAAAGATTTGGGATAAATTTATCCATTTGAAAAGAAAATACTTTAATATGATGTTTTTGGTTAAAATATGAGGTGTTGATGCTCATATTGTGACAACATATCCTTTCCAATCCATAATTTTTCTTATATTCCCTTTTTTGTTCTCATTGGCTTGAAAACTTCTTATTTCTATCCTTTAGCATAGCATCTGGAACATAGTAGATGATCAGTTAATGTGATTTGCATGAATAAAGAGCAATTACTTAATGTTTATTGAGTGCTAACTATGTGCCAAACTGTGTACTAAATATTCAACATGCATTATCTTATTTAATCAACACAAATAGCCTTGATCTGGGTATTATTAATATTCCCATTTTGCAAATAAGGAAACTGCGTCCTAGGGAGGTTAAATAACTTGGTAGTGCGTGCGTGGTTAATAGTATTGGTAAATGATGACTCTAGATCAGACTTGAGTTTTATTTGAGCCCAGAGCTTATATGCTTAGCCACAATAGGATAATGAATTAATAAACTTGCTGTTTTGGCCCAGTGGGTTAACTGAGAGGAGAGTACTAGTGGATATGAGGAATCAAAGTTGCCAAAAATGAAAGGCACTGAGATCTTTCAGAGCTTACCATCATATGAAAAACAGAGAGCTCTGCAACTATCTCCTCCTTTAACAGTCATTTATGCAACACCTGATGGTGGGCTGCACAAAGTGCTTATCTACACTGTCCTATCATACGATAGCCATTGGCCACATGTGGCTATTTCCATTTCATTAAAATTAAGTAAAATTAAAAATGCATTTCCTCAGGTGCACTAGCCACATTCAAGTTCTCAAAAGCCATTTGTGGCCACTGTGTTGAACAGTGCAGACATAGAAGATATACAACATGTCCACCATCATGGAAAGTTCTACTGGACCGTGCCATGTGATGTGGCCTGGACACAGACATAAATGGCACAGGAACCTGCTCTCCAGGAGCACACTGTCTAATGAGGGAGAATGGCGTGCAAATTAATAGCTGTGACCCAGTAGGACAAGGTGGGCTGATAGAAGAGGTTCTCAACCCAATTTGGTGGGAGATGAAAGGGATACAGGATGGGGAAAGCAGAAATAGGAAGTTTCACAGAGCAACAGCTACCTGCTCTGAGTCTGAAGGAAGAGTGAGAGGTTAGCCAGCCGGAAAAGAGGAGACCTCAGACAGGGGAGGAGTTCCAGAGAGAGGGAACCAAAGGCTCAAAGTCTCAAAGTGCAGAGGGAACAGGGAATGGCAGGGAATGGGCAAGTCATTTGGAAATAGGGTGCCATGGAAAAGTGAAGAGAGATGAGGCTGAGAGAGGCCTGGATGCCAGGATAACAACTGCCAGTGTCCAGGGTGTGGCAGGATACAGGGACAGCCACCAACGGCAACTCGGTGCTTGAGGCAAAAGAGGACGATATAAGAAAGCGTCCAATGATTATTCCCCTATCTTTAGCTGCTTTATATTATGTCTTTCCATTTTATTTTTCTCAGAGCACATTTCACTATCGGAACTTATTTATGTATATGCTTGTTTGCTAATTTATTATGCATTTCTCTCCACTAGGATTTAAGCTCCTTGTCAGCAGGAACCTTTCCATTTGTTCACAGTTCTATCCCCACATCTGGAGTGTGCCAGGTGCATAATAGGCCACATTAAATATATATGAAATACATGAATGAATTCAGCACCTACTGTAATAATTAAAGAAGTCAGCCAAGGTAACAATAACAACAATAATTTCAATAGTAGTAGTAATAGTAGAAATAGCAGCTCACATTTAACAGAGGCCTCATGACATGCCAGGCCCCAGGCTAAGTGCTTTAAATGCAATATCTTGGGGGTTTCTCACAGCAATTCTATGAGACAGATCTCTTATAAACCCCATATTACAGTTGAGAACACTAAGACTAGACATAAAAAACTCACCCTGGTCACAAAGCTAGTAAGTAGGGAGCTAGGAATTGAAAGCAAATCTCAGAGAGTTAATCACCTGAGCTCTTAACCTCCTCACATTTAGGCCTTCTCTTTACCTTTCCTAGCTCTGCCTCTCAGATTACAAAATCAGCAAAATGAAGTCAGGAAGACAACCGACTTCCAGGGTCACACAGTCTGTGTGTCAGTGAAGAGTTTCTAACTCACCTTCTGATTCTGCATCCACAATGCCTTGCCCTCTTTGCTGACTCCTCCTCAGATTTGGAGGCATTGCATCTCGAAAGATTTGTCAACCTTAGTATCTTTGTTTGGCTGAAGAATGCTCTCAGAACAGTGCCTGGCACATGGCTCACTCAATATTTACTGAATGAATGAACACTCATTCACTAATTTCAATACATCTTTTGGACACAGGGTTCCATAATATAATGCTCTAGGGAGACGTTTGTGACTCACATTTGTTAGGATAGTCCAGCAGAATTACCAGTGACTACTATTCAAGTAAAAGTACAAATGACTACTCTCTATTTTAGAGATTTCAACTGGTGAATGGATAGCAGCAATCCTGGTGTGGGAAATTAGGTTATGCAAATACCTTCAAAGGCCACCTGAGAAGATATATTCATTTGTGGGGATTTATTAGCAATTCTTACCTGTTTTCTTTCATATGCTTTATTTTACATTTCTGCTGCATTTAAGTTGAATGCTCCACCCAGACAATCTCCAGTACAAACATAGCCAAATTAAGGCTAGGGAAGAAGCAGTAATTTTTTGTTGTTGTTGTTTTCTGTTTTTTTAATAGTAAGCTTAAGTGCTTGAGCAAATTATAGCCCAGCCAGCCAGAGCGGCAATGAGCCACTCCGATTGTAAATAAATACATGCATGGCCTGTGGACAGCCAGCTTGTTTCGGGCAATTCATTAGAGCCTTCAAAAGGTTAAACCACATGATTCCTGCAGAGAGTCATGAGGGCTCAGCTCCTTTCCTTATCAAGGCAATAAAGTTTAAGGTTCATATCCTAGAGGAAGAGCTTAGGGAGCACCCCAAAAGAGGAGTGCTTTTTAGTGGACACTTGTTCCTGTTTGGCTGGCATTTATCCCCCACCTTCAGGCAACATCCTCCTCATTCTCTTTTGGGGGACTATCTTTCTCCCATTCTCAGCCAGTTTTGGTCTAGGTAGAGATGATTCCTTTAGCTGTAGAGAAAAGCATGTAAACCAGGCGAGGCCAAACAGAGTGTAACATCCCACCGGCCAAGTCATATGAGTCATTTAGGCCAATCAGAGCCAATAAGTCTCAATTTTGCTGAAACTAGTGGGAAAGAGATAAGCTGTTCCCACTAGAGTCACTGGGAAGGTAGAGTGAAGATGGAGCATCTGGTATAATCATAAGAGCAAAAGGAAACACCTTGCTTAAGCATTAAGCCAGTAGAGAATAAAACAAAGCCAAAGGACGGGGAGAAAAAAAACAAGACCCTGGATCCAATCACTCCTGAATGCATATTACCTCTGGAGTTTTAATTAGATATAAGCCAATAAATGGTCTTTTTTTTGCTTATGTCTTTGATTTAGAGTTCTAATATTATTTACAAATACCACCCTTTTGAAAGGTAAGAATAGTTCGTACGTTACCTCAAATGTTTAATATTGAAAAATCAACACCTAGCAAGCTTCAATCTTGTAGTGCCTTGATAGGTATATCAATATAGGGAAAAGAAAAGCCTTAGAAACATAGAATAGCCAGTAAGTCCACCCCCTTTACCAACATAATAATTTCTACTTTCCATTATGGGTTAAGAGCTATAAATCATTTACCTTCTGACCTAGTACTTCCAATTCTGAGACTCTGACCTGAGAAAATAATCTTAAATAATAAAAAAGTTTTACATTCATAAATACTTTTCACAGCATTGTTTATAATTACATAAAATCAGAAACAGCATAAGTCTCCAATATATGGAAATGGTCAGATAAATTTTACAACAAAATGCTATATAGTTATTAAAAATACATTTATTACGAATTTTCAATAATATGTTTATAACACAAATTTTAACTGGAAAAGAGCAGGGGAAAATTGAATGTATTGTACAATCACACTGTTAAATTTAAAAATCCATGAATAGGGAAAAAAAATGGAAAGAAATGTTTCCAAATGCTAATATTGATTATGTTGAACTGCTGGGACTATAAATGATTTTTTTTTCTGTTTTTTTTCTAATTATTTGTAAATAAGACTCTAAATATTCTATAATTAACTGGTATTATTTCATAGAGGAACGAATGTTATTAAACTTTTAAAATAAGTTTCCCTTCCAGCTCCCTGACAGAAGTCAGCCAGCCTTGAATTGGTTATGTCAGGCCTTCTCCTTCAGACCATGAAAACTGGCGCGTGCACACAACAGATCAGAATACAGTCATGAGCCCCTCACATAACTGAACTCTGGGCATGTGTCAGTCATCCATTCCGCGAGCTCAAATGAGAATGCATTAAAGCTCTCCTCACTGACCCACTATTACCTCTCCAGGGGCTTCGTAGCAATAGCAGTTGTTGGGAGTATCATTGCATTATTAACCTTATTAGTGAGGAAAATTCAAGGCAAGTCCGTAAACGACTCTTCCTCAAAATGATAGTTTAAAAAAAAAATGATAGTTTTGCACGTACTGCTGTTTTTCAGGGCCACAAATGGAGGTCTTCTAGGGCAAAATACTGAGATTCCAATTCCAAGAGTACTCATTCCTCTTGAACAAGCCAGTAGGCGAGGCACTGAAGGGACCCCAGAGTTTGATCTTGTCCTTGTCCAAAAGAATCAGAAAGATAAACAGACCAGGCCGGAGCAGGAGAAGCTAGGGGACACACTGGGCATGAACTCAGTGGACATACGATGGCTCTTATTAGTTGATCTGAGCACTGAGGAAGGCTCCAGAACTATGGACTTTATGGGGGTGGGGGGGCCTAGGCAAACATACCTCTCTCAAATACCAATCTTCCTATCCGTCTGTGCCCATTTGGAAAGCTATCGGGCCGCCATTTTCTTTCTTAAACAATGAATATAAAGCATACGCTGTGTCCCATTGCTAGAACAGCATACCGCATAGACAGGAATATGACGATTCTTATGGCATTACCTTGATGGGACCTGCAAGGAGATAAAAAAGTGAAATGAATATTTGTCCCAGAGGAGAATGAATACTGGAGAGAATTTGCTTTCTCACACTCTTGCACTTACCTGGGACAAATGGAAAAACAGCAGGTTCTCTGCAGAACTACAAACTCAGCAGGGCTTGTTTCTTGGGCGCTTTTTTTCTATCAAAGCTGATATTAAGAATGACTGTGGCAGCAGCCACATTCACCTTAGAAATAACTCTGCCACTTGGTTATGTCTATACATTTAGTGTTTGAAGTGTCTGGCAAAGGGAGCTGATTCCGGAACAGAAAAATGATCATTAAGCATTTACCATGAAGCAGCCTATATGAAGGACTACACACGTCTAATTCTCATAACTCTGTGAAATAAATATTATTAGTCTCTGGGGCTAATACAAGCCGCCCCTCCATTTTACAGGTGAAGAAATCAAGGCCTGGAGACTTTAAACAAACTGCTTTTGGTCACACAGTTAGAAACAACTGAGCCAATTAAAACTTGGGGCAAACTGATTCCAAACCTTGAGCCCCTGACTGCTTTGTTCTCTAGAGATGACAGCCTCAGCATTTTCTATGCTGTAGAAATATAGGTCAAAATGAAACCACAAGTCATTCTACAGTGACTATGTATATCAAATTATCACATTGTGTGCTTTAAAATTATGTATACAATTATACCTGTCAATTATTCCTCAATAAAGTATAGAAAAAAGGAAAACAAAAAACTAAGCCACAAGTTAAAAGAAAAACACAACCCCCACAGCACACTCTAGCCCACCCAACATTCAAAACTTTTATTTGCAGTCCAGTCTGTCAATGAGCAGTGAAAGGCCTCAGACCCTGGCAAAGTACTCTCAGACCCCAGCTGCCAAATAGCAGAAATGTTTGGGGACAGGGTGGCTTCTGGGTGAACCTGAGACCTCACACTATAGGCATCCACTCAGGTCACTTTCACAGCGAACCAGAGGGGGACCATAGGACTTGCTGTGTGGCCCACCAGCAAAGGGACCAGTAGCAAAGGCTCAGTGGGGCCGGATGAGGAGTGGTCCCCCCCACCCTGGGGCCAGCACCTCTGTCAAGTGAGCATTCCAGGACCCCCTTCACAGACTTCAGTGCCCAGCTTCTACGGGCAAGAGCTTGTCTCTCCGTGGTCTCAGAGGTGCCACTAGGAGTCCAGGGAGTGAGAGAAAAGAGGAGAACAAGCTCTACTTGCCTCTCTTTGTGCAGGGCCCATCCCTCTCCCTTGAATGTGAACAGGCCTTCTGGATAGGCTCCTCTGGTACCTTTTTAAAATCTCTGTTCCTAAAATAAAAGGAAGATAGAGGAGAGCTAGGATCCCAGTCCTGAGAGTGAAGCCTCCTGTGTAGAAAACACTCTTTATTCCTTCCAGAGACCATTTTCTTCCCTGAGCCCCTACATGGGGAGGAGCTGGGTCAGGGAAATTGTGGGTAACGAGGGAGGGTGGAGGGAGCTGTCAGGGGCCACACCACAACTGCTATTCCTCCCAAACACTCTGAAGGTGCATGTGGCCAAAGAAGGTGGAATTCCAGGGTTCAAGAAAGCAAAGAAATGTCTCTGAAGCATAGAGCAACCTCCCCCAGTGAAGCTTCTTGGAAAGAATAATAATGTAAACATTTAGCCATTAGAGGAAAAAACTTACCCTTTATACCACCCTCCCACCATTAAAGACATTGGCAGCCCTATTAAAATACAAGTCTGATTTGTGTTTAATGATCTTGAAAGGAAAGTAATTGCTTGGGTATTACCATTCAAATGTTCTTAGAAGCGCAGATAATATTTACAATTGGATTGTCCTTTCCGTGGAGGCAAGCAGGCAGGGCTCCCCAGGCCATTTGAAGCTGAAGCTGGGAAGAAGTGACCTCAACAATTGGCTTGAGGGTCCTGAAACTCAGCGTGTGTTTTCCTTTCTTCTTTTCATTGTCAAGAAACTCTTGGGTAATAGCCCTATCCCATTGCTTTCCGGAAAGAGATGTGAAGAGCAATTTTATGGTACAACGTGGAGTACAACTAAACTGTCCCTTGGGAGCACAGCAGAAGGTATTTGCAGCTAGCCAGTAGTTCAGGAATTTGAGGAGGGCAGACTCCTCAAGGAGGGCAGATTCCTGAGAGAGGAGTGAAACCAATTCGAAAAGCAAGCATAGGGGAGAGATCAAATGAAGTCATAGCCCAAACAGATGAATTTAAATATAAGCCAAATTAGGTAGCAATGTCAGTTTTCCTCTCCACAAGCAGCTTTGAGACTGGAGCATCAATCTATGAATTCAACTTCGCTGATACAGGAAAAACACAACTGAATGCATAAAGACCAGGCAATAGATAGCACAGTGTTGATCACCCAAACTATGGAGACAAACAGCTCCCATTTCAAATCCCAGCTGGGCAACCTAGTAGCTGTATGACCTTAGGAGAAAGTAATTTACCTTTTCTGAGCCTCGGTGTCCTCATTTGAAAAATGGAAATGATAATTGGACCCACCTCACAGGGTAATCACAGGGATCCAGAAAAATTCTGGAAGCACAGGACTTTGCACTGTACCTGGCAAAGAGAAAGTGCTCAACGAATGTCCTTGATTATTAATATTAGAAAAGGTGAATGAGGTTCTCACTGCCTTCAGTACTCAGCTTTATATTATCACTATTTTGATACTTGTGGATTTTGCACGTTCCACATTAGTAGCATCTGGGTCTTTTGCCTGCAATGCTCACTCAGTTCTTGGTACTCCTGTGTCAGGAGGATGCAGGAACCATGGCACTTCTGTCCATTTTACTGATGAAGAACCTGTTGGAAGGGTTGTCAAGGCCACGATCCCTCCGGCAGACCGCAGACAGGAGAGTTTGGTTTGGTCTGGTTCAGCATTCCCTCCCCCAGGCCATGCAGTCTTCCATCACCACCTGCCATTTTGTTGCGTCCCGCACTACGAGGGTTGTGGGGAGGGAGAAGGGTGGCACAGGGTTAAGAAAAGACAGTAGCCATGAATAGAATGTAAGCCGTGGGGCCAAGAGGAACAGCCTAAGAGACTGAACCCCAAATTGGGCCAACGTGTAGTTTTTATTGGTAAACTTCTAAAGAGGTAAAAGATTGTTAATCTCAAGATCTGTGTGTTAGTAGCTTGCTGGCTGTATTTCCAAAAGTTCCCATTGTGTTCCAGCTTGAACTTCACCTTCACACACACGCACATCTCCAAGGAATCCATTGAAGGGGAGGGACCGATATAATTCCATTGGGTCTCAGTTTGCTGAGACTTCCCCTCAAAGGAGCTTTTCCGCTATCTCTCCATCAGGCCTCAGTTTGCTGAGGCACTCCCTTGTGAAATCCTGGGAAGAGCACAGGGGGAACAAACGGTTTGGCAGCTGTAAGGCAACACCATTTATGGGCAAATCTGGCTTATCTATCTTCCCTTTGTGCTAAAAATCTGGGCTAGGGGGTGGGGTGGGGTGAGGTACAGACTGTGAACCAACATAGTGAGAACAGGATAACCATTTTCCTCTGAACCTGGAAGGCAAGAAAATATGGCAAAGGAAAATCACCTCATCCAACCTCCAGATCAGGGGGTACTGGCACCAAGCAAGAGGCTGAAAAGGGCAGGTGGCATCACTGTTAACATTCTGAAAATGCCATACCTCAGCATTTCCTCCTGCCACACCTATGCAGGTATGGTGATGGCCGGAATAGCCAAAGGTTATGTCTAGACCAGCAAGTCTAAGATGCCTCCTTGTAGAGTTCCCACAGGTCACAGAATGCCATGGGGTGGGGGAAGCAAGGTGATTTCTTGAGAGCTCAAAAGTGGCATGGAGACGTATAGAACCTCAAACAGCTCCCCAAGCTTCCCATAGCCCCAGTGTGGTGTGACGGTGACTGACAAAGAACCAAACCAGGAAAGCCCTTGAGGTCAAATGAGAAATTTGTAGGGGCACCCCCAGGAACCAACATTCAAAGCCCAGAGGAGACAAAACATCACAACACACACTAGAGGGACTGCATGATGATCCGAAGACCCGAGGGGCCATTTCCTTATCTCCACCCACCCCCACCCCCAGAATAAAGACCCAGTTCGGCTTTGAAGGGAAAGGCCATGAGTTGACTGAGATTATGATTCTGCTATTTAGCAGGGTGAGAGCTCAGAGTACAAAAAAAAATTTCTTTTTTTAAGTTCAATTACCAAAAAATAAAGTTATGGTTATATACATCTACATTTGTGTTCAATGAAGTTCTACTGAATCTTCTTTTTTAAAGCAATATCCTTTGATCCACCCCAGCATTCTGTGCCATGAGCTTTTAGTGACAATTACAATGAAAAGTGTGCTGAGAGAAGGAGACTCAGAGAAAAATGAGGAGGGAGGGGAACATTTTATCATTAGTGAAGTTATGAGAAATGGTAGCATATGTTCAATTTTTTTAAAAGCACTGGCTATAAAGCAAGACAATGAAGATCATGTGTGATATGATTTGTTTTCGAGTCAAAATAACAATAGTGGTTGCTTAACCTGAGTGATTTATAGGTACCAAGTGCTATCTATATGTGCGTATTCCATGTCACCAAACTGTCACCTCCACAGACAGAAGCACTGACATTCTGGAACCAAAGTAGCTTATCTGAGAGCCACACCTCTGTCATTTAGTGGAAAGTCAGCAGGAATCCAGTATGGCTGCAAGACCTACGTTCTTGGCCACCCTGCTCTTGGGCATCTGTGGCCTTAACACGGCAGCCATGTCCAGACAGTGGCCCAGCTCTTGTAAGCTCACACCAGGCCTCCACACTGGAAGGGGAGATCAGAGAATGCGTGCTCACACTCAGCGACTTTAAAAAGGAAGACCCGCCTTTAGAAAACTGCTCTGGACAAACTCCAGAAAAGGCCTGAGTTTGCTTTCACACAAAAAATGTTTGTTTCACGAAGACAAGTGCCAGTGGCCATTGCAAAACACAAGAGGCTAACTGAACTGTTAAGAGGCCAGCCAGGGTCACCCCTGACCTCAAGGCTCTGCTCAGAGTGGGAGCAGAAAAGCAAAATACACTTGCTTGTCGATGGGGAATGCATGTCAGTCCCTCTCCAAATAAGCCACGTGTGAGAAAGTGGGTGGAAGTTCATTTGTTTTAGATCAGGTATGAGAAGCAAGTACAGAACACACCTTATTGAGGTTAGAGGTATTTCTTTGCTCACTGATTTGATATTCAGCATCAGTTATTCAAGATGAGTGGATGAAGCCAATTAAAGGCCTCAATTTTTATTGCTAATTAATGAATATTAGACACATAAAGCCTGATGGTGGATCTACCCTGGGGGTATCGGCGTTACTCGGCCTGAGGCCCGAGCATAAATTTGATACTGTGTGTCCTGCTGCCACCAAGCAGAAATGTCTCACCTGCTGCCAGGAACAGGGGAAGGGACCTGACGAGCTTTGGGGTTATTGTTGGACATAAAGTGGTTTGGCTTTGGGTCAAAACAAATTTGGCCCTTAAAATCTCTAAAGGTTGGGGCAAGTCCTGAAAAATAGTGACAAGACCATAATAGGTCCTTTTTGACCGTTTCTGTGTTCAAACGACATTGAGCCTGCTGTTCACGGGTGCTGACCTCAGAAGTGCCATCTCAGAGGCAGCCTGAGGTTGCAGAGAGGCTGTGCTATAAATAGATGCTGTGCAGCTGTGAAGGGAGCTATTTTGGGATCCCAGGGGGTCTCATTTGTACTTCAGGTTAGGAGGCTTCCAAGTAAAGGAGGAGCCTTTCGTGGGTGGTGGGGAGAAACCAGACCAGACTAGACTAGACAAAGCCCTCCTTCCTCCCCACCCTTCTCGTCCTGGGACCACCAGCCCCATCCCCTTTCTTTACAAAGCTTTCACTGGCGCAGAGTACTGGAGCTCTGTGGGAAGGGAGGAGAAACAAACGGGAGAAGAGGGAGCAAGTCTTCTCCCAGCCCAGAGTGTTTGGGGAAATTGCTTCCTCTGCTGTGTTCTAGATAAGACTGACCTTTGCAGGTTGTGGGGAGGTGCCAAGGCCTCAGGCTTTAGTTGCCTTTTGTATCCACTTCAGTGGCTTTCAAACAGGAAGCAACCTGGGAGCTGAGGTGAGAAAACAGAGTATTAGACTCATCTTGACAGCTCAGCTCTGGCCTACTGAGGGGCACTGAGGCTGGTTCCTTCTCCCTCATGGCCTATGTGGCCTAGGCTTAACTTGATGAGGCCTTAGAACCCTCTGAGCACTACAGCTCTGAAGAGTGGCTCTTCTGTCTCTCCCCTCCTACCTAGCTTGAAATCACCTCAATGGTCATGTTAGGTTAGATTAATGGTGTCTTCTTCCTTTAGCCCATGCTAATGGATCACATTGATAGCTGCCATCTTGAAAACAGACCAGGGATCTAATGGTGCGGTGTACGTTGCTTAAGCATGTGCACGTTAGAGCATGCAGACCTGTGTTGGAATGCTGCATTGCTATATCCTAGTTGTGTGGCCTTTGACAAGTCTTTTTATCTCTCAGGGACTCAAGCCCTCACTTACAAAATGGGAACAATTATCATATCTGTCTCATGGAGTTGTTGTGAGAATTAGATGAGGGAAAATACTTAGTACCATGGATGGCACATGGTCAGTGCTCCAAAAATGTAATGTACTACATTTCTGTAATGGATGTATTATAGCCATTCTTACTAATGGCTGGAGAGAGAGAAGTGACAATGAGAAATCTTGAGGTTTGGAGCTGCATAAGGACTCTAGTTCTGACTTACCCTTGTCATTGTTGAAGAACCCTCATGAGCCAAGAAAAAGGAGAGTGACAAAGTGGGGAGAAGGAAACAAGGAAGTAGTCTAACTTCTTATGCCTTCTAATTAGGCCTCAGGCTGGTCCTGGGGTTTGAGCTCTGTGGAGCTCCTGATACTGACAGCCCAGAAAATAAGGTATTTAAGAAAGATAGATACCTATGCCTGTGTTCAGGGTACAACTTGTGCACAAACCTCTCAGCTCTACAGGAGAATTATATCAAGAAAGTTAAAAGGGACTATAAAAATAGAGTCCACATTCTCCCCTTACATGAGGAAACGAAGGCTCAGAGGTAAAAGGACTTATCACAGAAGATCACACAGCTTAACAGCCAACACAAAGAACCAGGTCTTTCCAGTCCAATATTTTATGAAGTGCTGCAAACCCAGATAATATTGTTAGACTGAATTTTTAGAATATGTCTCGAGTTGAGCCAGGTGGATTTTTCTTGTTTTTAGGTGCTGTCAGTGTGAATGTTATGAAATGATACATTTCAGTTTTCAAGGAAATTCTATAGTTTGTAAATATCACACATGGTGGTCTGGATTTCATTGTTCCCTGAAAAAGAAATCTTGTTAGTGGATGGGAGGAGACATGCGTTCAGCCCCATTAAAAAGACACACAAATCTATTTAGGAAGCAGCAGGCATAGGAGCTTCCCCAGCACCCCAAACAAATCCAATAAAAAAACTCTCTAAATGACCTCACCAGCCACTTGCAAAAGCTCAGAATAAGCAAATGAACCAACAAAGCGTTGCCTGTTGAAATTTTTGGTAAACAAGGGCCCTGCCGTTATGTTTCTAGAGGCAGATGGCTGCAGGAACTTCTTGACAGTGGAAACTCCCCCAAATTCTAGTTGCTTCTGAGCAAGTATGAAACTATGTGCCTCTCAAAGAATATCTTGATTCTCAAAGGAACCCAACTATCCTCAAAGTCTTGGTCTTTCCAAAGGTCATACGAGAAACCTGCCTGCATCCCCTCTGTAAAGGCACATGTTGAAACCATTATCTGCCATGTTTTTCGATGTCCGTCACAAAGAGTGTGATCTTATAATATATTATGCAAACCAAGACACTTTGAGCATGAAAGGGGGTACTATTAACAAGTTCCCAGAGGCAACATGTATAAGCTTTGACTGTCCTGGATGTGTGGTTACCCCGCTTATAAAAATCAACATGGCATTTTCCTCTTGAAACATACAAGTAAAATTTGGAAGTATATGTCTTTGAATCAATGCCTAACTTTTTTTCTTTCTTTCTTTTATTTTTTTATATTACTTTCAGATGTACAAAACAACATAATGATTACACATTTACACCCCTAATAAAGTGATAACACCCTCAAGTCTACTACCCCTCTGACACTGTATGTAGCTGTTACTATATCATTGACTATACTCCCTATGCTGTACTTTTCACCCCGTGGCTACATATAAATATTTACATATATATATTTAATTGTAGTTGACATTCAGTATTATTCAACTTCAGCTTCCAGTGTACAGCACAGTGGTCAAATGCTTTTCTTTTATATCAGGCAATGGTGGGAAGGAGCAGAACCTATGTATGTAATCTGATCTTTTTCCTTTTGCTTGGGCTGCTAGGAAGTTCAGAGTTAAGTTTATATCACTTGCAACAATCACACCTAACCTCCAATTCCCAGTAAAATTATCTTCTCATAGTTTTCCCCAACCCTGTTCTCTACCTTCAACACACAAATCTCCTGGATCATGCTCCCCACAAACCACATCAAGATAAGAATCTAATCTTTATTTTAATAAGTTACCTCAAAGTCCTTGGTAAGCAGGTCAGCAAACACACATCCTGAATTTTCTAAGACAGTCTGAGATCATATATTTAGCTTTATTTTCCTCGTAAACGATGTGAAGTTCTAATAAATCCCACTATTTTCCTTCCAAAATAAATTATTTTAAGCAAGCGCTCGTTGAACTCCTACTATGCACTAGAATGGTGATAGGGATATAATCAATCAATAAAATTGACAAAATTCCTCCCTTTGTGAAGAGAGGAAGATGGGTAATAAATTATATACTCAACAAATAAGCAAATTTTATAATAAGTTAGAGGGTGATAGTACAATGGAAAAAATAGAACAGGGTAAAGGGAGTGGGGAATGTCAACTGCTGGGCATCACAATTTAAGTGGGGTGATCAGGGTGATCACATTGAGAAGATGACATTTTGAGTAGGGTGAACATATAATTTAATAATCTAAATTGGGAAAGTTTTAAGAGTGTAAGGGGAAGCCATTCATAATTACACTGGGACAACAGGTGAAAACTGGGACTGTCCAGGGCAAACAGGGACATACACCCTACATTTGAGCAAAGACTTGAAGGATGTGAGAAAGTCAATGCAGCAGATACTTCAGGAAGGAATGGTTCAGGCACAGGGACCAGCAAGTTCCAGGACCCTGGGGACAGAGAATACCTAGCCAGGTAGAGCAATAGCAAGGCATCCATCATATTTGGAGGGAATAAGAAAAGAAAGAGCTATAGGAGGTGAAGTCAGAGAGGTCCTGGGGACACAAGATTATATAGGCCATTGTAAGGGCTTTGGCTATTCTATGAGAGAAAATGGGGAACCATGGCTTGGTCTTCAGCCATGATCAGGCTTATATTTTTCCAGGATTCACTATGGTTGCTGTATTGAAAATACACAGTAGAACTAGTGAACAAGAAAGCAGGGAGACCAGGTAGAAGGTAGTAGCTGAAGTGGGAAGAAGTCAGATAGACACTGGATAGATTTTGAAGGTATAACCAACAGGACTTGGTCAATTTGGATGTCAAGTGTCTGAGAGAAGAACCAAGGATGATTCTGTGGTGTGAGGCCTGAGTAACTAGGAGAATGGAAATACCATTTGTTAACGTGGGAAAGCCTTTGGATGGAGCAAGTGGAAAAGAGAAGAGTTGTGATGGTCAGGAATTTGGTTTGGGACCTGAGAAGTCTCAGGTGTCTATGAGATGGAGCTGTCCAGCAGATCATTGGAAATACATATCTGAAGTTCAGAGAGAAAGATACATTTCAGAGTTAGCAGCATGTGAATGCTATATAAAGCCATGAGAAGAATGTAACTGCCCAGGTCTCCCAGACTACCTCTTATACCTCAAAGCAAAGCAAAAACCCTTTTGCAGATCAAATATTCGTTTCTGGGCAAAATAAATCAGGACGCTCATCCTTCAAGGCTCATCACCGATCTTAATTTTTCATGAAGTCTTTCCTAATTACTGCAGTCCCTATGGGACCCTCTTAATTTATATAATTGTCTGCCTCACCGATTCATCAATTAATAATTATCTATTGAGCAAATGCTGTGTACAAGGCCCAGTGCTGGGTGCTGTGGGGAATATGAAACAAGAATCCATGGTTCCTACATTCCAAAAGTGGACATCCAGCTGAGCAAACAGAACAAGGGTTACCCAAAGCACTAAGATCATCAGATTCTTTAAGGAGTCAGTCAGTCACGTGGAGGAAGTGCCTCTTGGGTTGAGTCTTAATAAATAAATAGGCAGCTTTGGGGGACATAGTTTTGGAAAATCTGAGTGGACGGTATCTCTCCTGAAAGTATTCTAGTTCTAAAAAATCAATATTCATAAATTGAATATTAAGAAATTGAATTTTTCTCAAGAGGAAGAAGAGTGAGGTGGGGTGGGGTGGGGTGGGGTGGGGGACACTTTGAAAGTAGCAGCCTGGTAGAAAAAGAAAACCTGAGCAATTTCTTGGGGGCAGGAGTGTGCATGGATAGGAGAGGAGACGGTGAAAGATAAGGTGTGGGACAGACGTTTCAAGGGGAGAGCGACAGAAAATGAGTCTGCATATAAGGGAGCATCAGAAGCCAGCTTGAGTTTGATGTCATAGGCATTATAGAGTGACATAATTAATGGGGTGTTAAAGGGGTAGCCTGAAAAAAGGGGGGTGGGCAAAAAGTACGGGTGAAGTTCTTGTCATTATCTAAGCATGAGGTAATAAAAGAATTGATTAGAAATGAAGACTAACTGCAGAATAGGAGACCTTTCAAAGGAAAGTGCGTCAGTGAAGGAGAATAGGGGCCAAAAAAGGGAAGCGTGACACTAAGATTCCAGACCTGAGAGGAGAAGAGCAGTGGTGGGGTACTAACTGGTGGGGGCATGGGAATGGTGTTGGTAGAGAAGAGCTCAGTTAGAGCGGGTCCATTGAAGTAAAAGTGTGGGCATCTAAGAACAGGAGAGTGTCAAGATCAGAGATGAAGCAGTGGGAGTCAGCCACGTGGATCCATGTTGAAGCCACAGGGCAGGATAAGCCCAAGGGAGAGTGGACACCTTGTGCTTAGGAATTAGTGATCTGTGTGCATCTGCATGTTTTATCTCCTCAAATAGATGCTTCGCATTCTTCTTGCTTATATTCTCACAGTCTGTTGGGAGGCAAAACAAGATGGCGATTAAACACATGGTGTCTGGAGTCAGGCTTCCTCCATGAGTCCTGCCCAGCATTGGCTCCAGCCCTGTGACCCTGGACAAATTACGTAGACTCTTTAAGGTGGAGTTTCTTCATCTGTAAAGTGGGGGATACAATAATAGTTGCCTCATAGTTCTGAAGAGTTGTGAGAATTAAAATAGACTTGGCACATGAAAAGTATTCAATTGCCTTTACTACACATGGTCACATCTCGATGACTTCACAGTTGAAGTAGAGCCCATGGAACTAATAATTAAAACCATGTGATTCCCTAAACCAGGTTACCAAAGGGAAGGTTAGGGGAGAGAATGAACATATATTGAATACCTGTTATATGCCAGACACTTTGCTAAATGCTCATATGACTCTCACAACAACCCCGGAAGATGCTTTTTATGTCCATTTTATAGATTAAGAAATAGTGGGTCATAAAGGTTAACAAGATTGCCTAAGGTCATACAGGTAATAAATGGCATGCATTTTTATGCATTTAAAAATTCTGAAAGGGTACATTCCAAATTGCTATCTTCCAACTTTATAAAACTCCATATTATTTAAAATTTTTAACAAATATCTATTGTTTCCATAATCATAAAAATTAGTGTTTCCATTTCAGGGGCGAAGGGAAGTAGGAGGTGGAGCTGGGCAATCCTGGATGTCTATCTAGAAAGAAAGAGCCTCAATGTTGCCCTCAGCTCCAAGGAAAAGAATAAACTGTGTAGTCCCAAGAACAAGAAATCAGGAGGGAAAAGACCAAAAGAGAAGATGGGTGAGCGTGTAATGCATTTGAAAGAGATTTCCATCTAAGATTGTTAAAATAATAGAAAAGTTTTCATGCTTAAAAGGATAAACTTCCATAATCTGTCACATACTCTTAATCCCTAGATGAGATGTCTCTGTTCTTGGAAAGTAGACACAACTTCCCTAAGCATCGATGGTAGGGCCTCAGACAAGGCATAAGCTCAATTAATTCTGTAACACCAATGTATGTTAAAAACAAAAAAACAAACAAACAAATAAAAATGCCCCAGAAGACTCTAAAGTCCAGATTAACTCTGAGATCAAAAGTTTGTTCTCATCACATCAAATAATAACCTTTTGAAAAAAGTATGAAGGATTCCAATGATGAGGGAAAAACCACCTCCTTAAAGCGCTGCTTCACTGAATTGAATTCTGCTTTTTAAAAAAGCATCTCTGGTCAATACCATGTTATTTGTGTATTTTGAATCTAGTAATAATACTGTTTCCCCAAAAATAAGACCTACCCCGAAAATAAGCCCCAATTAAGATCATCAGCCAGACGGATGCATTTAGTACTTTATAATGATGTTCTAGAAGATGACATGACTGTATTTCAATAAATGTAGATTGTTGTGCATGGAAAAATAAGACATCCCCTGAATATACGCCCTAATGCATCTTTTGGAGCAAAAATAATGTAAGACCTGGTCTTATTTTCAGGGAAATACAGTAGCAGATATGTCAGATATGTTAGGGGAGGTTACTTCATTTTAAAGAAAAATTTCTTTAATTACTGTGCTGTTTTAAAGACTGTCATAGAAGGGAATTCATCCTTTACAGGAATCAGAGAGGTTTGCCCAGACTCCCAGGGAAAGCAAGGTGGTCTGTCAGAGAACAGATGAGTGACTTAAAGGCAATCTTGAGAGAGAGAGAGAGAGAGAGAGAGAGAGAGAGAGAGAAGGCAGGAAAGAAAAAAAGAAGGAAGGAAAGAAGGATCTCTGTGGAAGTTTACATTTCATATATTCCCTTCTAAAGATTTTTGATTCTGGCAGATGAATGAAATATAATTTAAGTCAACCAATAATTAATTTCTGAATTCCCACTCTGTTCCAGGCACACACAAATAAAGAAAGGCATAGTCTCTCTTTTGAAGGAGATCATAACTAATCGTAGTACAATGTGATAAATTTTATCTACACACATATGCGCACGTGCACACACACACACACACACACACAGTACAGTGGGACAGAAGATGGGGCAGTCATTAATTCTTTAGTGGGCCAAAATGCAAAGCCTAGGAGGTCAAAGAAAACCACCAAGAGATGCCTTGGGCTAAAGATTTCCCAGCATATCAATGATCAATTTAGCTTTCATTTGCATCTTGCTGCCCATAGGCCTCTTGAGAGTCAAGAAATTAATTCTGCTATTCCTAACTTTGCTTTAAGAACCATGCCTGTTATTTTTAGCTTTCAGACAAAGTCTGGTGGGAAAACAGTAGAAATTCTAGACCTTAAGAACAGATTGAACAATTAAAATAAAAAGAACCTACTCAAGCATTTTTCTCAGAAGTTGAACAAATTTTAAAACTTTGAACCTGAAAGAAAAGAGGCAAGATTTAAAAATACAGCTTCCTCCCTCTAACAGGAAACTGATGTTACTTGGTAGATATGGAAAGGAATAACAAATCCAACCCCACCCAGCCTTGACCTCTACTCCCTTCAAAGAAATACTGTCATCCCATCAAGTGTAGCGTCCCCTAAGAGATGGGGATGGAGGACACTGGAGTCCCTTTTTGCACATGTAGCAAACCCTGCATCCAACCACTTCTCTTGGGTTTCACCCCCCACCTCAATGCAGTTGGCAAAGTCAAGGACCATAAAGTTGTAACAAATTAACTGACAATCTCCCAGCTCATCTACAGTCCAACCTGGGTCCACACGCCCATGCACTGAAAATCAGGTTGCTCACATGTTCATCGTGTTGGTCTTAAATGTGAGTCCATGTTGTCTAAGGTGACTGGAAAGCTGCCGCACTTGTTGGTAATGACCCAGATGATGAGGATTACTGTTGTTTTCCTTGAAAACTCTGGCAAGTTCATCAGTTTCCCATGTCTGCCAATATGACCAATGGGTTCTTCCTTGCCACCTTTGGCTACTTTCAAAACTGCAAATCCTCAGGTCCCTGAGTTGGAGCACCTTCAGTCTTTCCCAATGACAGAATCACTGATTTCTAGTGCTATCTGGCTCATGGACTTCCCGTCCTATTTACTGCCTTGCAGGTATTTAGATAATAGTTGTTGGGCCGGCCTGGTGACTCAGGTGGTTGGAGCTCTGTGATCCTAACGCCAGGTCACCAGTTTGATTCCCACATGGGCCAGTAAGCTGCGCCCTCTATAGCTAAAATTGTGAACAACGGTTCTCCCTGGAGCTGGACTGCCGCGAGCAGCCGGAGGTTGGCGTGGGCTGCCGAGGGCTGCTGTGTGCTGCCGTGGGCTATTGTGTGCTGCCATGAGTGGCTGGTGGCCAGCGTGAGTGGTCAGCATCCAACATGAGGGGCTGGCAGCTGGCAAGAGCTGCTGTGAGCTGCAGTGAGCGGCTGACCGACAACTGGCTATCAAGTTCTGTGCCGGGAGGAGGTGGGGGTACAAGGCTCATAATACCAGCATGGGCCAGGGAGCTGTGTCCTACACAACTAGACTGAGAAACAACAACTTGAACCGGAGTGGGGAGGGAGGCGGAAGAAGGGGGGGAAAAAGGATAATAGTTGTTCTTATTTGACCAGAGAAAGAGATTAAAACACAACAAAACAAAACCTTAGAAGCCTTGACCTTTTTGGGTGACCTCTTAGTTACCAGCTTTTCCTCTGCCTCTAATAAAGGGTTGATGTGTTTCTTTATCAGCTCCTTGTGTGTGGTTAAGCAAAGGAAACTCTTCTTTTGTCTGTATGTGTCAAATAAATTGGGCCTCTTTCCTGGGCTATAGTACAAAGCCAACTGCTTCAAGGACAGATGACATCAAAATGGTAGATACAAAGCATCATGGTGTGGTTGAATCCATGTTCCTGGAAACAGTCTCTTTAGAGTTTCTCTCTCCACTCATGAGTGATTTTCCCCCATGCCTTTCAGATTACCAGCTTTCAATGCCCATGCTCCACCTCCCCCAGGAAACTTTTTCTGGTTGTTCCAGAGAAAAGGCACAGGCAGCTCATGAAGATCAAACAACTATCAATATAGTGGCTTTCAAGGGAACCTGCCAGGCCTCAAGAACTCATGAATGGTGAATCCAGGGTCACAGTGATTTGGGAGTCAAACATTGGCCAACTGTCAACTAGGGCCAGACTGTCATATTGAGGCTCAGAAAAAAGGCATAATTCCTGAGAATTGAGGTGGCAAGACGTTTCAGTTTTGTGGCAAAAACAAAACGAGATAATGGGAACCAAAATGAAAATTTATTCCTGGGTAGAAGCCCACTGGGGTGCAGAGAACTATATTTTATGGTGTGACTCAAGCCAGGAAATCATCAGAGGATACACATCGCATCACGACTTCAACTAGCATAAGTTATCAAAAAAATATATGAGTCCAGACATCTGCCATAGTGCTACAGAAGGCTAGTAGGTAAGAACATGGGCTCAGGAGTCTGAATTCAGGTCCTGACACTACCCCTTAACAATTTACTTAAATCTAAGCCACAGCTTCCCTAACTGTAACATAGAGATAACAATACAACCTACCTCCCTGAGCTGTTTTAAGGTTTCAGTGAGATGATGGGTAAAAGGCATTTTTCTCTGTGCTTATCACACAGTAATCATTCAACCATGATAGCTGTTACTATTTTTCTACCCCATAGTATTGTATCTGATACATAGTATATGTTCACTAACTATTCATGATTGGATCCATTAAACTAAATGGGGCCTGGGCCTGGGATAGAAAACACACAACTTCTGGTCAAGGTGATGGAATAGATAAATGCTATGCTTGACTTTTCCCAAGACCACATCAAAGTTACAACTAAATTATAGAACAACCACTCTTGATAACCACTCAAAGACTAGCTGAACAGAAGTCCTATAACTAAGGATATAAAGAAGAAACCACACCAAGGCTGATAGGAGGGGCAGAGATGAAAAACAAGCTGGCCCAACACCTACATGTGGTGATTAAAAATTAGGAGGGATATCTGAGCTGCAGAGGTCCCCTCAAAGGAGCTAAGTGTCCTAGACCCACACTGGGTTCCCCAGCCCATACCACCAGCACTAGGAAGAGGAGTCCCCACGACATCTGTCTGTGAAAGTCAATGGGGATTACATCTGGGTAAGACACAGGGCTGCTGGAGTCCCAGGTGTATCTCTTAAAGAGCCAGCACATGAACTTACTCACTGATAGACTCACACACTCTGAGCTCCAGTACTGGGCCAGCAGCTCAAAAAGCACCAGAGACATGCAGGGAGAAACTGAATTGTCTGGCTTCAGAGAGAGGTGTAGAGTGGTATCTCTCTCTGGGACTAAAAATGCTGGCAAATGCCAGTGCTCCTTTGTTGAGCCCTCCTCCTACACAGCCTACAGGCACAGGCAGGCACCACATCTGAGTCTCTGTCAAACTCTCCCTACCCTGGTGATTCCCTGAGAACCTGCTCTACCAAGCCCGCATACCAGCCTGAACCTCTTTCAGCAGCTGTTCCTCACAATTTGCCAGACTCGTCCCATGCTGAAGACTTTTCTAAAATCTCTCAAACGTCCACAAACCCCAAACAAGCAACAACTGGTCTCAGCATACCCTGTGTCTTTTGTTAAGTGGCCCCTAAAACTAGTGGCAGTTGGCCTCAGTTCACAGCATAGCCTCTCCCAGGTACCTCTAAGTCCAGTACAGGCAACTACGAACTGCAGATCACTTGAGGGCCTCTACCAGGAGGCCCTGGGTTGGTCACAGGCATTGGCTGACCTGGGCCTGTCCCAGAGCCCCTCCTAAGAGCCCCCAGAACCAACACATCAGGTGGCCAGCTTCAGACCACACCAGAGCACCACCCAATTAGCACCACAAATAACACACCCAAAGGACAGAGCCAGCAGGCACCAGAGCCCTGCTATAGCAAATCCGGCTCCATGGGGTCAGCCCCTCACTGTAGCTCATCTGCTATAGGCATGACCAGTCCTCACAGGCAGTCAACCTGAGAGTCAATTGCACCCACTGATGTGCCAACAGCAATCAAGGCTCAATTACAACAGGAGGGCACACACCACCCACACAAGGGACACCCTTGGAGCACCTGGCCCAGGTGACCAGGGAGTCTGCACCACTGGGCCCCACAGGACACCTACTATATAAAGCCACTCTACCAAGACTGGGAAACATAGCAGATCTACCTAATATATAGAAACACACAGGGAGACAGCCAAAATGAGAAAACAAAGAAACATGTCTCAAATGAAAGAACAGAACAAAGCTCCAGAAAAAGAACTAAATAAGATGGAGGCAAGCAATCTACCAGATAAGAGTTCAAAACACTGGTTATACGGATGTTCAATGAACTTAAGGGAAGAATAGATAAAATTCATGAGAATGTACACAAGGAGAGAGAAAACGTAAAAAAGAACCAGTCAGAAATGAAGAATACAATAACCAAAATGAAGAATACATTAGATCGAATCAACAGAAGATTAGATGAAGCAGAGAATCAAATCAACAATGTGAAAAAGGAGGTAGCAGAGCATCATAGGGGTACCAGAGGAGAAGAGAAAGAGAGCAGGGATTGAAAAACTATTTGAAGAAATAATGATGGAAAACTTCCCTAACCTGGTGAAGAAAATTGACATACAAGTTTAGGAAGCATAGAGAGTCCCAATTAAGATGAACCCAAAGAGGCCCACATCAAAACACATTATAATTAAAATGGCAAACGTTAAAGACAAAGAGAAAATCTTAAAAGTAGCAAGAGAAAAGTTAGCTCCCTACAAGGGAATTTCCATAAGTCTGTCAGCTGATTTTTCAACAGAAACTTTACAGGCCAGAAGAAATTGGCAGAAAATATTCAAAGTGATGGAAAGTAAGGTCCTACAACCAAGATTATTCTACCCAGCAAAGATATCGTTTAGAATAGAAAGATATCGGTTTTTTCCCAGACAGGAAAAAGCTAAAAGTTCATCACCACCAAACCAGTAGTACAAGAAATGCGAAAGGAATTTCTTTAAGAAGAAGAAAAAAGATTGAAACTTGAATAATAAAATGGCAATACCTATTAATAATTACTTTAAATGTAAATGTAAATGGATTAAATGCACAAATATAAAGATATAGGGTGGCTGAATGGAAAAAAAAACAAGACCGATATACATGCCGTCCTCAGTCTGTGTATATCTTCCAACATACACAGTAAAGGGATAGAAAGTAAAGGGATGGAAAAAGATATTTTACGCAAATGGAAATGAAAAAAGAAAAAGTGGGGTAGCAATACTTATACCAGACAAAATAGATTTTAAAACAAAGGCTATAACAAGAGACAAAGAAGGACCCAATAATCCTACTTCTGGGTATTTATCTGAAGAAACACTAATTTGAAAAGACATATGTATCCATATATTCACTGCAGCCTTATTTACAATAGCCAAGATATGGAAGCAACCTAAATATCCCTCAATGGATAGAGGAATGGATAAAGAGATGTCGTACATATATAGAATGGAATATTACTCAGCCATAAAGAAGAATGAAATCCTGGCATCCACAACAACATGGATGGGACCTAGAGGTTATTATACTAAGTGAAATAAATAAGTCAGAGAAAGACAAATATCATATGATTTCACTTATATGTGTAATCTAAAAAACAAAATAAATGAACATATAAAACAGAAACAAATTCAGATACAGAGAACATTCTGATGGTTGCCAGACTGGGGGCTTGGGGGGGGGGGTGAAAAAGGGGAAGGGACAAAAAAGTACAAATTTGTAGTTACAAAATAGTGATGGGGATGTAAAGTATAGCATAGAGAATATAGTCAATAATATTCTAATAACTATGTATGTGTATGGTGTCAGGTGGGTACTACACTTATCTGGGGGATTACTTCATAAGTTATATAAATGTTTAACTACTACACTGTATACCTGAAACTAATATAATATATTGAATGTCAATTATAACTGAAATATTGAAAAAAGAAACTAACAGCAAGCCCACCAGAAAGGACGAATGAGGCAGCTGACTGGGGTAATCTAAATTTAGCTTGCTATGATCTAGTTTTATCTGGAAATCTGAACAGAGCAGAGGATGGCAATGGTTATGGCAAGGGCAGCAGAAATGGGGCAGGAGAGCAATTCTGACAAAACCCATGTGTTTCTAAGTTGCCACAAAGATAATTTTGGTTTTTAGAGTGTAGCCAAGGAGCTTGGAGGTTGGAAGACAGGACAGGGGTTAGTCTGGACAAGGTAGCTTGGCACCAAATAAAGGAAATTCTATACAAATGAAAGAAAAGAATCTGGCAAGTAATTCTGTCCACCTGTATTTTTATAATAAAATATCTTGATTGCTTAGGGAGGGTCTCCTCAGATCAGATTCTGATCTAAAACCAGGGTTCATCACCTGGGGTCCATAAATTTTTGGGTGGTTTATGAGAAAGCTTTGAGGGACTCATGAACCACACAAAATTGTATGCAAAATTCTGTATGTTTGTTTCTATGATCTTTTGATGAGAGGAAGGAGAAAAAAATGGGGCTCAGAGCTGCTATCATATTCTCTAAATGATCCATCACCCCCAACATTTTAAGAATTCCCGATTCTCTAAGAATATATGGACTTTATAAAGCCAATAAAAGGATTGTTGGGAAATATCCACATTATGGAATGAGAACTATGTTCCACTTACCATACAGTGAGCTTAAGCATAAATTATACATTGTTAATACATAACTACAGCACAGTGGTTAAAATGGAAGTTTCTGGAATCATTAGTTTTTCTTCAAAACATGGGTAAACAACTTAGTAGTTGTGTGACCATGGGTAAGTTAGTTAAAATTTTTATATCAGTTAATTATTGCTGCATAACAATCCATCCAAAAATTCAGTGACTTAATCGTTTTTATTATAAAATTGGAGGTACACTGGGTGTTGGCTGATCTATGCTGCACTTGGCTACTGAGAGTTCTGTTCCACATGTCTCTCTCTCTCTTCTCAGGACCAGAGGGCCAGCCCACATATTCTTTTCCTGGAGATGGCAGAGGCACAAGAGAGGAAGCAGAAACATGCTGCCTCTTGGGCCTATGCTTCAGACTGGCTCACTGTCACTTTTGCCTGATGCTATTGGCCAAAAGGAGTCACAAAACCAAACTCAGGAATTAAATCCTGCATCTTTAGTGGAAAATATGGGCCAAGTTATATTGCAAAGGTAGTAGATATAGGGAGAAAAACGGGAGTCATTGTCTCAATTTCCCACATCCTCTATACCTCTGTTCTCCTAAAATCAAACAATAATAGGTCTTGCCTATAATATCATTGGAGAATTAAAAAGATACTGTATGTTAAGATACTTTTCACAGTGCTTGAAATATAGATGTTCAATGTATCATATCTTATTAATAATAATACTATTATTCATAAAATTATTATTAACAACTATTTTTATTACTATACATTTTGTCTCCAGTGAGGCCTGGATGCCCCTTCTCTTTGCCCAGCTTCTCCCCTTCTGATGTTGATTCTATGGACCAAGGCCCGTGCAGAGCTAGGTCTGCAGAGCTATTTGCCAAAACTGCTCATATTCCACCTTTTAAATAACATGCTTCAACACCAATGATGGAACCACCCAGGATCATATGCCTCCGGATACAATGCACTAAAACGTCACACTAGCAGTTCTGTGACATTCCTGCCAAAATCATATAACCTAGACCTAATCATGAAGAAACATCAGAGAAAACCAGAGTGAAAGACATTCTACAATATAACCAGCCTGTGCCTTCAAAAATGTCAATTGTAAAAAGAACCATCTACATTAAAGAACACGAAGGGGACATGACAACTAAATGCAATGTGCCATCCTGGATTGAATCCTGAGCAAGGAAAAAAAAAAAATCATAATAAAGGACATGATTGGAACAATTGGTGAAATTGAATACGAACTATAGATTACATCAGAAGGCAGCAAACCACAGCCCTCAAGCCAAATCTGGCAGGCCACCCATTTTTGTAAATAAAGTTTTATTGGAACACAGCTAAGTTAGTTTGTTTGTGATTTGCCTATGGCTGCTTTTGCACTATGAACATAGGATTGTGTATGTGGAAGGAACCAAAGGCCTATATGCAGGGAATATTTACTGTGTGACCCTTTACAGAAAACATTTGCCTACCCCTGGATTAGATAAAAAGTTTTGCTAAATATCCTAATTTTCGTCCTTGTATTGAGGTTATATAAAAGAATGACCTTGTTCTTGGCAAATCCACACTAAAATAGTTAGGGGTAAAGTGGCATTGTGTGTACAACTTGCTCTCAAATGTTCAGGGAAAGAAATTATAGAAAGAAACAGGAAGGGGGAGAATAATACTAAAAAATAATAAATAATAATAAATAATAATAAAAAGTAAATGTGGCACAATGTTAACAACTGGTGAATCTGGGTAAAGAGCATATTCTTGGGAGTTCTTTGGCTATTTTTGCAACTTTTGTGCCTATTTGAAATTTTCTTAAGAAGAAAAGCGTTTTCAAAAATTGCATGGGCTTTGCCAAAAGTAATGCTAAGGAGATCCTTTCTCTTCGATATACTTTGTAAAATGCCCACTGCTCCTCCCTCACTTCTCTCCCTGACAGCTTCTTGCTCAATTTGCTTCGCCCTGTGGCTTTCTGCTTCCCTCTCATCTGCACACAGTATGCCTGAGCCTGCAGCCCCTGTGTTATATGGGGCTGCGGTTCTGTCCCATATTATCTCCCTCTTCTTGGCTAGTTGAGTCACTTCCTCATCAAGGTTCTGTCTGAAAAAATAAAATAAATGTAAAAACCCCATAGTGGACAAAACTACAGACTCTATAAAATGTCCTGTATGTCACAACTGAACATTGTTCCTCGCTGCTGCAGCTCAAAATTAAACAATTTTGCCCCCCACTGTCACGGAGACCACAAGCTGACCTAGTGGAAAACCTCATGCAAATCACAGCACCCTCCACCTTCTTCATTGCCCATTTCTGGTCTCCTTTCAGCCATGTTGCTTTCATGTGTCAGGTGGAGGAAGCTTGAGGAAAGGTGGTTGACACCTATTATTTTCTTCTCTGCAGGGTCTCAATGGGACAGAATTTCATCCTAAGGTGTGGACTTTTTAAAACTCCTGTGCCTTCAGATGTGCTTATATGGAGTTCTATAAGCTGGCTTATTACTCTAGGATCACACCAGGAGCCATTCTCCTCTCCTTGAGTAAATTGGGTAGGACTGGACTGAAACCTTAAAGAGAAGGCAAGGAAAGACTTTCTCTTTCCCCTTCTCATATATTATCTCATTTTGTCCACATAGCAACCCAAGAAAAGCTGTGGGACAAGTGTATGTAGTTTCGGTTACTAGGTCAGAATTCTGAGGTTTGGAGAAATGAACAAACTACTAACCTAGCTCATGTGGTTAGGAATGATAACACCAGGTTAGGAATGATAACACCAGGAATAGACAACAAGGCAAAGAGAAAGCACGAGGTGTCGTCAGAAGAACAGAGAATGAGAAGCCAAACATTCCGGCATTAATCCTAGTTCCAAGGTTAGTAAGGAACCTTGGACACTTAATGCCTTAAAATGTCCGTTTCCTCACCTGCAAAACCAAAGCAATAAAATGTACTTCCAGGGTTGGTTGTGAGGCTTGAGTGGAAGAACATATAATATGAGTACCTCTTCCAGTGTCTACCGTGTTTCCCTGAAAATAAGACCTAGCCGGACAATCAGCTCTAATGCGTCTTTTGAAGCAAAAATTAATATAAGACCAGTTTTATTTTACTATAAGACTGGGTATAATATAATATAATATAATATAATATAATATAATATAATATAATATAATATAATACCGGGTCTTATGTTCATTTTTGCTCCAAAAGACGCATTAGAGCTGATTGTCCAGCTAGGTCTTATTTTCAGGGAAACACTGTACCAGATAGAAAAAACAGCATTACTTCCCTTTTCCTGAACCTGCCTCTATGTGCACTCCCCTTACTCTGGAATAAGAATGAAAATCAGCACCTTGGGAGGGCTCTCAGTTGATGTTAGCTCATGTAATCCTTCACAATCTAAGTACCAAGTTTACCAAAGGAATCAGGGAAGGGTTTACTGCCAAACAAAAGGCAGTGGACCTGAGGACTATCTGCTAAGCACAACTTGTGAAATACGTGCTAGTAAACCTGGGCCAGCCTATTTACTTCTCTGTGATTTTTGGGGACAGCCTTGAATTTACATTCTGCTCCATACTTTCAATGTTACTTAGTATGTTACAGATCTGACATCCTAGTCCCAGACAGAGACATAAAGGCCTAATGAATGGGATAAATCAGGCTCATTTTTAAGAATGACAGGAGGTAGAGTCTTCATATTTTTTATTATTAGACTCATAAAGCATGAAATATTAAGACTTCATGAACGTGGCCACGTGCACTGATAAATGAACAATGCCCTCCAAGACCTGTTCTTTTACGACAGATAGAGCCCTTCATCTTTAGTCATAAACAAGAGGCTATCTAGTTCTCACTGCCGCAAAGTGAGACATGTTTTGGGAAACGCTTGCATCTGCCCAGGATGTTTTTACCACCAGGACTACAGACAATACCAGATCTCAGGCTGAGGTGCTCTCCAACCTTGTCTGGATTCTGCTCACCCAGCATAGAAAAGCCATGGTCCCACAGAGGACTCTCACCACCTGGGAGGTCAGTGGGCTGGACTCCTCACCCGGCCAGTCTATTCATTAGAGACACAGCCCAAGGTCATAGAAGAGAATTTTGTGTGTGTGTGTGTGTCAAGCATATCCTCAGAATGGCCATTTCCCTCGCACCAAAAGGACGAAGTCTCACCCTGCTAGGTCACAGAGGCCATTTTTAAAAGTTAAAAATGAACCCAAGTGAAGGAGTCATTGTCCTGGGACACTCCCCAGCCTGAGGACAGAATTGATCGTTCAGGGGATTGAGGTGGCCTGAGCTTTGTGTCTCCATAACTGACAGGGAAGCACTCTTTCCCCTCCCCCTTTAGTTTCCTTTCTCAGCAGCTCCCTGGTAATTTTCTCAAACAAAAGGGGGGTGGGGGGTGGAGAAGTAGCGTGGGGACATGACTCAGCCGTTGTATGGAAAGCATATTTGGAGGTTGCGAAAACCTCTTGCCTCTTTAGAGATGGTGCACCAGAGTTTAGGGGCAAGGCAGTCCACTGGGAGAACCACGCAGTCATTATCCCCTCCCACACTTGTGAGGACACGAGCCTAGAAGGCTGATGGGAGGCTGCAGTCAGACCAGTAGGAAGTAGAAGTCAGCCTTGGTGAACTTCCTAAGACCCTGATTCTTCGTAAGTTTCTGTGACCCCAGCAGGCCTTCAAGTCCCCTGAAAGAGTTCTAGTCTTCTGTTTTGGGTATAAAAAACAGAAGGAATCATTTTTTTCCATGGTTGTGCAACTCTATGTAATTACACCTTTTTCAAGCTGGGTAGAATGGGATTATTGGAAAAACCCCATTGATCGTGAGCTTGTGACTCGCTAGGCTCCAACTGGGACAGCTAATAATGATAATGATCTTGCATTTATATAGACCTTTTCATCCAGATGGATCCATAGAGCTCAGCAGAATTTACAACTGATTGTACAAGTGCAGAGCCAAAGTCTGCCCTCTGCGAGGTACTGCCCGCTCCCACAGAGGTTGAGATACTACTGGGGGTCTCGGTCAACATTGTCCCTCCAGTGGGAGCATGTTCAGGGTCCACGCTCAGAACAAAATGGGCTGCTTGGGGCAGCTGCACAGCTGGGGCCATGGGGAGCTGCACCTGTGCAAAGAAAAGCACAACTCAGCCCTTTGCCAATGCAGAACCCTGTCCTTGCACACAGGACAGGCAGTGGGAGGCCGAAAGTTGGGGAGAGAACTGGTTCCCAAGAAACTATTCGTGCTGCCTCCAAATCAAAATTTCCCTATGTTCCACAAAACATTTGTCCTTCCTGCAAGATGCTCCTCAAAGAGAAATAAATGTTGGAGAGTTTTGGAAAGGCAGCAACTGGATCCTCCACCTGGAGAGTCACAATGCCCATGAGCGTATTCAAGGTTCTGAGAAGTCCTGAAGGCAAAATATCTACTTAACCTTAACCTGACGTATCCCACGCTGATTCTACCCCCTTTATCCTCTATAGCATACTGCAGACATGGTACACTCTCTGACCTAACCTGCTGTAGATTTAGAACAGTCTGAAGTAAGGTTTTCCATCTTCATGTTTCTCAATCAAAAATGGATGTAATTCTGCTTAGACCCTGTAGTAACTATGGGGAAACTAAGACCCAGAGAAGAATGTCACATACCAGAGTCACACAGCAACTTTGTGGCAAAGCCGGGGCCAGCCCTGGACCTCAATCTGATCCCCAGACCAATTATATATGATACACCTATAAAGGTCATGACCTGTTTTTAGAAATAAAAATATACACAAGATGTACAGCAAAGACATTGTTATAACCCTTGCCTTGTTTTCTGGATTCCACATGTCTTCTGCTTTTTTCAGGTAAAACTTTTTCTGTATGAGTAGGATGTTCCATCCTTTTCGGTCTGAGACATTTGTGAGTGAACTAGACCCATGGGAAGTTCTGTAGCATTCCCACACACTCAGTAATGCGTGCACCGCTTGCCCCTCACACACACACACACGCACATAATACAAAACAAACATCTGAGAGACCTGAAGTGAGTAGGAAAAGAACTACTGAGGGATCTCACCCTAGACCTGTGCTGCTCGATATAGTGGCCACTAGCCCCATGTGGCTATTTAAAATCGTAGTTTACATTTATTAAAAATAAAATGATTCAGCTCCTCCATTGTGTGAGTCTCATTCCCAGTGCTCAGTAGCCACACGTGGCTGGTAGCTGCCATATTGGTCAGCGCAGATCACAGCATTTCCATCGTGGCAGCCAGTTCTATTCAACAGCGGTGCTCTAGGCTTCTTCACGCAGCGGGAGACATAGGCTCCTGCATGCAGGTTCCTCAGGGCAGTGTATGATCCTGGTTTTCATCAAAGAGCAGGAAAACTGGGATGCTGAACAAAAGTAACTGCGGATCATCAAAACGTAACTGTATCTCCTAAATATAGGAGTTAAAGGCAATGATCTTGGAAGGACCTACAAGCACACCAATAAGATCAATACCAATATCGAGAAGACCAAAGCAGTAATGTGGCAGCCAACTTTTTATCTACTCCCTGCTTCCACATTCCAAACCAATCTGTCATTCCCATCAAACGGACCACTCCACACCACGATGTGAGAAATTTGATGTTCATGGATGTTTGGGGTCTTCTTAATCTCTTTCACGAGATTTACCTTGATAGGTAATAACTAATTACCTCATATCTGATTACTTGTCTGTAAAGCCCTACAATTGGCTTTTGGACCAGGTGACGAATACGCATGGTTGATTTCTTTTCAACAGCTGTTCAGTAACTCTTCACTCAGCCCTGAGTTGGCATTATTACTACCAAGGTCAACTTCTTTTACTATCTTTTCTTTAAAAATTAATTGACTTACATTTTTTAGAGCAGTTTTAGATTCACAGGAAAATTGCGCAGGAAGTACAGAGTTCCCACATACCCCCTCCCACACATCCCCAGTACCCTTCCCTCAGCCTCTCCCACCGACCGTTTCCCACAGCAGTGGGGTACATTTGTTATAATTAATGAACCAACACTGACACTTCATTATCACCCAAAGCCTATAGTTTACATTAGGGTTCACTCTTGGTGTAGTACATTCTATGGGTTTGGACACACATATATCCACACATGTATCCACCATTAGTATCATACTGAACGGTTTCACTGCCCTACATATCCTCTGTGCTCTGCCTATTCATCCCTCTCTCCCCCTTAACCCCTGGTAAACACATCCCTTTTCCTTTAGGAACTCTAGGAACTCTTCACTTTCCAGACATTCCTAACCCTAGCTGCTGCTGACAGCAACCTTCCAAAGCAGAGAGGACAGCAGATGTGTTTCCATCTTCTAGCTGGAAAGACTGAAGTCCAAAATCACAGCAGACCAATGAGAGGCAGAACGAGGGATGGAGTCCTGATGCTGGCTTTGCTCTGACTCCCTGTTCTCAGCTCATGGGCACATTCGCTGGACTCTAGAGCCCTCCCCCTTCTCTCATTTGTCACCATGACCTCATCCTCCCCACTGTGCGGCCTCCCAGCCAGGCCCAGGCAGCAGGAGCATCATTGCTGCAGATTTTGTTCTGGGATTCGGATATTCATTCTTTTCTCAGGATCCCCCAGGTTGCTCAGACAGAGCGGCTGCCAGTCAGCCCCAAGAGTCCTGGAATTTGGCCTCAAACCAAGTTTGCCTGGGGCCAGTGCTCGGCCTCTCGGGCTGGCAGTGAGTGCGGAAAAACTGAGCTAAGTCCCATGGCTCAGGGAAGAGAACTTCAGATGTGAGTTTTAACCTCTAGCTTTCTTAAATATTCTGGAGTCAAGCTTACTCCATTCCTCAGGTGGCAAGCAGGTGCACTATTTCCCTGTAAGGAGAAGCATGGTTTTCTCTGAGCTCCATTATCCAGAGTGAGCTGGGTTTCCAGGGTCCTTTCCCACTGCCCTGCTGTGGCAGAGCCTACCCTTCCCCCACAGTAATAGAATTTTTAACTGGGCACCGTGGTTGCCAGAATAACATCTCATTTCTCCATTTCCCTTGCAGCTAAGTGTGCCTTAAGTTCTAGCACTGAGATTTGTGTAAGACCAGAGTATGCAAAGTCTAGGAAGAAAGAGAGCATGAATTTCTCCCCTTGCTGTCTTCCTTCTGGCTGGCATAGTACATAATGGCTAAAGCTAGAGTGGCCCTCTTAGGCCACGAGGTGGCCTTGCAAATGGAGCTATACATAGTAGATAAATAAGATAGAAAGAGCCTGAATCCCCAGCATTGGGTAGCATCACATCAGCCCTAGACCACCTTTCTGGACTTTTACATGAGAGAGAAGTAAACTGTTATTTTATTGAAGCCACTCATTTTGTATTTTCTGTCATTCACAGATGAGCTTAATGCTGACTAATGTAACTGCTGCCCAAGTATAGATAGCAATAGCAATAATAAGAAATACAATAGCTACAATTCTGAACACTCCTTATCTTCCAGGCACTGTGCTCAGCACATTAAATGTAGAATCTCCTTTAATTCTTACACCGACAACAGCCTTGAAAGGTAGATACTGTAATCACCACTTACCAAAGAGAAACCTAAGGGTTAGAAAGAATAAGTAACCTGCTTAAAGTAATATGTTAATAAATGCCAAGGATGGGACTCAAAACACTACAACAGGAAGGGATGAGGTCAGGGATTAGGAAAGGGAGAGAAACAGCAGGTCAGGCAAGGGGAGAAGGCCACCCAACAACCTTCTACTCCAAACTACACAAGGAAGCATCCTGGGTGCCACAGAGAACCCTCAGGGCTGCCTCAGGAGATTTTACAATTTCAAAGGAAAAACACAGCAGAACTTGACATCTGTCAGACCCAGTGTAAACCTCTAAGTCGAGGTAGCTCACAGTTGCGGTATTATTTATTGCACTACATTTCTTTAGATTCTGGAATTATTGGGGAAAACTTACACTGTCTGCTGAAGGTGCTACACAGGTAAGAATAAATCTGGAGCCACTGGTGGCCATCCCTGGTAATGGAGCCAGCACAGAAGACAGAAGAGCCAAAAGATACAGGAGAGTCATTTCTAACAGCATCATGTGAGCATATACAAGTATGTCAGCCACACCCAAAGTCATGCCTTCCCAGCGTCATGAGCCACGTTTCTAATTAAACCATTTTGACCTGGGTTTCTGCCACTTGCAACAGTCTTCATTAATCCATCTTAAGTGGGCTTTGAAAATTGGCCAACGTGAGGGAGCTGAACAAAGAGTCTCGCATGTGAAGCAATTTTTTAGAAGGTTACAGACGTCAATCTTGTGGGTTCCTATTTTCAGGTAAGAACGTTCAAGAATTAGGATAGAGGGGCTGAGATAAGGAGGTGATGTTATCTATCGTGATCTTACTAGGACCTACTTACATCTATTACATGACCCACTAGGACATGATGGATTCTCTGGCAAAGAGGTAGAAAATTTTTCCCCACCTGTCCAGTGTTGAGATGTCCATGACCCAGCCCAAGATGTCTCTCCTGTCTCCTGCCCTTACCGACAGTCATCCCTCCTATGTAAAGCTTAATCCACCGGCCCCGTTAACCAGTTTAGGGCTAGCATGGAAGGCTGTTGGCTGCTACCTCAGCCACTCGCTATGTGATTTTGGATTACTTCTTTGTCAAGCTTCAACTTCCTTATCTATAAAATGGGGATATTAATCATCTTCTAAGTTTGTGGATGTTATACTACAACGTGTGTGCAAATGCACCTACCATAGTACCTAGCCGATAGTACACACTCTGTTATTGTGAGTTCCCCCCTTCCCTTTCCTATTTCAGAACTGGACACATATTGAATGATGGTTTGATCCTTATGGAGATAAATCCATAGTTGCATTGAATTTACCTAGCGCATTTACTCTCATCAAAGCAAATGAAGACTGCCATTTTATATTTAGGTTAAAACATCAAGATCTGAATGATCTCAGGAATTTCTGAACACCTTCGATGTGCCAGGAACCACGCCTGGCCCAATAGTACACAGGTGAACATGACACAGCCTGACCTCAGGGGGTGCCCACTCTGCATTTAACTATAGGATACTAACAGATGAGGATTTTTATAGAGCAGAGGTGCCTGCTTTACAAAGAGTCTGACTTTGGGAGTTAGAAATAATACAAAGGGCCTATTATTCCAACTACCTCTCCACTGTCGTCTGACATTCACAACCTAATACAATATATGCATGATTGTTCAGCCTGTGCTTGAACACTTCTCCTGATGAGAGACTCACCCCCCTCCCCCAGGTTGCCTGGTGTGTCTTTGCACAGTTCCAACCATTAAGGACTACAGATAGGAAGTTTTCTCTGACCTGAAAGTGTCAGCTATTCTATCAACTCTCTGCCTGAATCTGACAGAGAACAAAATGGGAATTAGATACGTGTGGTGGTTTCAGCATGAGACAGTTACTCAGTTTAATGCCAAACACAAAACAGAGAAGAAGGGGGAATGGATTTGCCAAAGGGAGCCCTCCCTATGGGCTTTGGCTGGGCCCCAAGCTGTTTGACAAAGAGCCACAAAGATGGCATGGTCAGAGCACATCAGCCAAATGGATGCCTTGCTCCAAGGGTGGAAAAATATTTGGCCTCCATGAAATCTAGTTTTTAAATTATTAACAGTGCCTCTGAAATCAGAGTCTGCTTTCCTTTTCACTTTCTATTTTTAGAAATCGCTCCCTTTGCTCATCATTGAAAACGTTGGTCTTGAATATTACCCCTACTCTTTAAATCAGTTTCCTCACTCTAGACTTACACTGTCCAACAAAATAACTACTAACTACATTTAAGTGAAACTGAAAATTCAGTTCCTCACTCAACTAGCCACGCTGCAGATGCTTGGTAGGCACATGTGGCGAGTGGCCACCATATTAGATGGCACAGAGATGGAGCACTTCCTTCGTTTCCTGTTGGGAGGCCTTAGTCTACTTTAGAATGGCTTTGACCTTCATTTGCTTAATAGTATGGAGTAAACAAACATGAATTTTTAACCAGACAGACCTAAAGTGTGACCCCAGCTACAACTCTTAATGGCTGTGTGACTTTGGGTAAGTTACTGAACCTCGCTGGGCTCCTCTTCAAATCCCTCCTCCCAAAAGATGCTGCTCGAGATGCCTACTCCACACACATTGTTTGCCCCTCTCATGACATTGTTGGCAACACGTTGCCTTAGCTCTAAGTTACTGATGTGTGTTTCCAGCTTTACAACCAGCCAATGAGATCCTGGCAGAACATTCATCTCTGCTTCCCCCAGAGTCCAGCTCGTGGCAGGGTCTCAACTGATATTAGACTGAATTAAATCACCTTCTGTGTAATTCATGATTCACTTGCTGCCTCCAAGAAAACCCCAAGACTGGAATAACTAAGAGTTTTGTTGAATAGCACCCTAGTGGGTGAATATAATAACAGTATAGTAGAAAATGCTGAGTGAACATTTGCCATGTATCAAGCATTGTGCTAAGTGTTTTACATATGTTGAATATTCACAAAAATAACATAGCTACAAGCATCACCCACTAATTTGCATATGAGGAACTGAGATTCAGAGAGGTTTGGGGGATTTCCCTTAGGACATGCAGCCAGTCAGAGATAGGCTGACCCCAGGAGACCAGGCTGGTGTACCCTACCCAGCTGCTTCCTGGGGACACTGATGTGTCTGAGTTACAGACACTGCTGCTGCCTTCATCCTAGAGCTGCAGGAGCTGAGCTGTAATCACCAACAAGGTGATTAGAAGGTTCCAAAGCTTGGATTTGCACAGTCAAACCTGCCTTAAGTACCAGGCTTAAATAATGGAGGGTGAGGATATTTACACTCCTGGATAGAAATTGAGTCTGAGGTTGAGACTTAGCTTTCCAAATCATTTTTTTAACATCCTAATAGACACTCAGGATTTCTGCCCTCAAGCTATGCATGTATATTCACTTTGACTTAGCAATTTCTCTTTGAGGAATTTATTCTAAGAGACTTATCAGGGATGTTAGTGTACCCCAATTTAGCCACAAGGAAATTCATTATACCTTTGCGTATGAGACGGAAATAATAGAAACAAGCCAAATGTCCAACAGTTGGGGAAGGATTAAATAAGCATGTTTCATCCATGAGTTGCAAAATTCGTCATTCAAAATTCAATGGTGAAGATATGTATTGAATGCCATGGAAAAATTTTTGTGCCATATTAATGGGTGGGGGTCGAAGCAGGTTACAAAGTAGCTTGCATCTTATGGCCTAATTTTTGCTCAGTAGTGGTAGAATAAGTTCTCCAAAAGGAAAAGTACCAAACGTTAGCTCTGCAGAAAAACTAAGGTGACGTTTTTTCTTCCTTCTGCTCATATGTATCTTCTGCAATAACCATGCAATTTCTCGTAGAATGTAACATGCATGATTTTTTAATCTGGCTTTTAAAAATCTACCATTTGACAATCTATATCTACATTGAAACATTATGTTGAATTATATGTCAATGGTTTCTCAATTTTTAAAAATCTTTCTAAGGAACCATTTTTGAAATCCCCACTTCCACCCAGGCCCTCACCCCAGCTCCCACTCCATCTCCTTAAGGAGATGGTGCCTGGGTCGTTCAGGCTTCGGGGCTGGCGTGCACTGGTCGGAGTACAGCACTATCCCGTTACCCGAGGTCACAATTGGCCTGTGGTTTTTATGTGCAAGGCTATTTATTTTCCAATCAGAGGCATTGAGTCAGGACTTGTGGGGGTAAACTGGTAGCTCTGGGCAGCTTTGAAGCATCACAAGTGGGAGGTTTTGTCCCCTGAAGATTTAGGAAGGCAGGCTCTCTGGACGGTTTTATTGCTTCTTTTACATATGTATTGCCCTAGAGTGGAGTGGGGGCACTGCTCCGTGGGGACGGACCTCCCCAAAGCAAAACAGCTCAGAAACCAAGGTTAATGTTGCAAATTTCTCAAACATTGGCCCTTGCCCCCTCCCCACCTAAACCACACCCCTAGAGACCCCTTCCTTTTTTCTGCATTTTCTTTTGATTGAAGCGGATTTTAGAGGTGAAGATCACAGACTTTGGAGTCAGAAAGACATGGCCTAGAACCAGAGCAACATTCTTAATTCCTCTGAACCACAAATTCCTCTTCTGTAAAATGGGTCAATAGCAGTTGCTATTTCATCTCACAAATTGTTGTAAGGAATAAATAAGAGAATGCCTATAAAAGTGTTTAGCACAGTTCCTGGCACATGTAAGCATTCATTCCATAGTAGCTATTACTATTTCTCCCTCCTTCCTTCCTTCCTCCCTTCCTCCTTTCCTTCCTCCCTCCCTCCCTCCTCCTTCCCTCCCTCCCTCCCTCCTCTCTTTCTTCCTCCCTCCCTCCCTTAAAGCTTAGCTAACACAATCCTACAGCTAGTAGAAAAGTTTCAGCACCATTCTCCTCCCTTAGTCCCCTAACCCTCTGCCCCAGAAATTTTGCAACCCCCCCAGCTCCGAACACACACACATCCCAGTCCTGCATGCTATTTTCAGTGTGGTTTCACATTTCTCGTTGACTCAGGCCCCGGAGCAGGGACAAATTGGACGAACAGAGTGTAAATGTTACCACTTTGGCTCCTCCTCAAGAGGGGCTGAGCACAGATGTTTGCAGGGGCAAGTGCAGCCCCGTAAGAATGGGGGCATTGTGTGCGGCCTCACACAAAGGCCCAGTGGCCCCACTCGCCTGCCAGCCTCCTGAGCGTCCCCTCTTTATGCACTGATTTATTAGGCCAGGGATGAATGAAAACGTAATTAATATTACTGAAGCATTAGAGTCTATTTAATTTAAATGCCACTGAATATTTCACTTTCAGCTGGGAGTGACAATGTGCTCAGGCCCGGCTGCTGAAAGCTGGGGCCATCTGTTACCCCGGCGAAGGAGGGAGACTGGGGAGGCTGAGGGTGTGGGCCTTTGTGGACATTCCAAAGGTCCACAATCATCATTCAACTCAAGGGCAGCCGAACTGCATTCCTCCACACAAGCCCCTCGGCTGGAAGGGGCTTAGAGAACAGGAGGGAGAGAATGCGAAAAATGAAGAGACCTGCGTCCTGTGTCTTGTCTGTCCTGTCTGCACCAAGAAAGCCCAACAGGAGGCTGGAAAGCTGTGGGATGGGGGCTGGGAGGTGTAATGACACAAACACAGGATTGATTAGGAAACTGCTGCATTTGAGGAGTAAGAGCTGCCCGGCTAGAACTGTGCTATCCAACATGTGAGCCACTAGCCACATGTGGCTTTGAATTAAAATTAAATAAAATTTAAAATTCAGTTCCTCAGTTCCACTAGCCACATTTCACATGCTCGAGAGCCACATGTGGCGAGTGGCTACTGCACTGGACAGCACAGTAGGACATTTGCATCCCTGCAGAAAGTTCTGGACAGCACTGTTCTAGAAGGCAGCTGTATCTATGTAGTTCAAGGGAGAGTTGCCCCCAGAAATCTGCCTGAAGAATCCTGATTGGTTGATTTGGGGGATCTCTGACCCTTCAAGAATCACTGATGGTCAAGAGCAGGTGCTATGGTGACAGATCACGTGGGTTCAAATTCTACTTCTGTTGCTTGACCTTGAACAAGTTATTGAATCTCTGTCTACCTCAGTTTCTTCATCTCTAAAATGGAGATAACGGGACCCGACTAAAGGTATTATTGAGATAAAGAATTACCAAGCGCTTCGAATACTGCCTGTAGTAAAAGGATAACATACATAAGCTATCACTTGTGAAAGGGGCTACAGGGCCGAGTGATCTTGGACTAAAGGGAGAAAGTTGCCTTGATGTGTCTGAGCTGAGAGAACATGTGGGTTTTGAATTCAAGAGAATAAATCTCCAGGCAGCCAGCGGGGGCCTGGATGCCGAGTTTTTGGATTTCCAGAGCTGGGGGAAGGGTGGGAGGATCCCAGGACACTTGGTGCAGTCTCAGCAGAAGCAGCAGGAGTGTGGAGGTTCCGTCCTTAGTGGGATGATAATTAGCCCGGTGGGTTCTCTCATAATTGGGATCATTTGTTCTCCTGGTTTTTTCTCTGACAAACTGATTCCATGCCAGGGGAAAGCTGTGTGACTCACACCTTGCCATGCCAATTAGCTGATAAACATCAAACGTAAACAAAGATGGCCTAATTAAAACCAGTCACTGAACCTCTGTGAGCATCTTGTCAACACTGCACCAACATTCTGTACCCAGGCTTGTGCGGGGTCTCGGGAGCTAAATGAGGGATTCCTTGAAGAATCGTAGATGCCCCCTCTGCAGCAATCCCCCCCCCCCCAAGGTGACAGAGGAAGCCGGTGAAGGCAAAGGAAGAGATTAGCTCAGTCACTCGGATTGGCCCCTCCGGCTATTTCAGCTGCAAACTTGCACATGCAAAGGTTCCCCTGCGCACTTGTGGCATGGCCACAACCGCCCCTTTGCACCAAGAAACCACGGGATATTTTTGTTTCCACGTGTGCTTTTCAGATGGATATCTGTTCTGTAATTTGGATAGCTCTAATCCTGAAACTGTCATGTAGTCAATGAATCTCTCTGTGACTCAGTTTTCCTCCTGAAAATGAGGATGATGACACTTGCTCAATTTACCACTCAGTGTCATGGTAAGAATCCAGCAAGCCTAGGTACATGAAATACTTTGCAAAGGTAAAAGCTTATTTCCACTCTAAGTTGTTGTGTCTGGCCCAGGGTAAAGAGTACCTGTTGGAACTGGATCCACTGCGGTAGAAACCTCAGCTCTGAGGTTAATCACTCTGAACCTCAGTTTCCTCACCTGGAAAATGGGGCTGGTGATATGTGCCAGAGTAAGGATTAAAGGCAGAAAAGCACTCACCACAGGGCCTGACATATAGTAGGTGCTGAAAGATGTTCATTTCCTACCCTTCCACTCCTTTATAAAAGGGGAAGGGAGGGCTTATGAAACAGAAAAAGAGGGAAGAGGAAAAGGAGCATTCCTTCATATGCCCTAGCCTCCATCTGCACACATATCCTTCATTCCATCCTTTGATTCTCTCTCATTATAACTTAGCCACTTTTAAAACCCAGCTCCTTAGCATGACAAAGGCTGCCAGGGTCCAGGCTTTGCACACTCCTCCTGTCCCATCCTTCCCTGAGTCTGCACTCTCTCCCCCACACACTCATTCTCCAGCCATACTGAACTACTAGCTGTTTCTCAAATGCACTAGCAGCTTCACACGGCTGTCATTTTTCACATGCTGTTCCCTCTACCTTGAAGTACCTTCCCCACCTGGCAAAAACTTTTTCAATTCTTACGCCTCTGTTCAAGTCTCTATGGGGATTTTTCCAACCAACCTGCTCTCTGCCTTCTTCATCCTGGAGAAATGACCACTTAGGCTGTTTCTTTGCTGAAACCCTATATGTTCAACCACCATGTGGTAAAGCAAAAGTGCATGAATGAATGAGTGATTGAAGTATGTGGCAGGTATTTGTACCAGTCTCTGCCCTCAAGGATGTAAACTCTGGCAGAGGAGACAGACATGCAAATTATTTTATGCCTTAACATGTTACATGGTGCTTAACTAAAAGCACAACTTCCCTCATCCCTACCCTGGGACCAGAACCCCCTGGAGAGTAGCAACTTTGTGTTAGGCGTCATTGCATCCCTGGCACCCACCACAGTGCCTGGACCAATGAGGAGCTCCATACTTTTTTGACAGAATGAATGAATAATCGAATCAATATACAAATGTGTAAATGAGCAAACACCTTATTTTGTATCAATGATTTTTCTGCAATCTGTCCACCTGAGCCACAGTGGTCTCTCCTAACTGGTTTTCTGTGAACACCCCTGAGACAGAGCCCTGTGCAACGTTCACTCACTGAGGAGCTTCTCTTTTCTTCTAGTATAAATCCTTTTATTGTTTTCCTGTCCCCACAAAGTACATATTGTGTAGCAAATTAAGAAAGACAAATAAAACGTTAAAGAAAATCACCTGTAGACAGCCAGCATGAAGCCTTTAGTCTATGTCCCTTCAGACTTCAGGCATCAGCTCTGATCAGACTGCCCAGGTTCCACTCCCAGCTCTGCCACTGATTGGCTGCGTGAATTTACATAACACACTGGGGGTGCCAAAAAAACGTACACAAGTGGGCACTTTGGTCAACGTGGCTCAAGTGGTAGTTAACTGTAATCAGAAGTGTCTGGACACTGATGGGAACCACTTTGAGCACCTCTTGTGATCACAGAAGTCAAACGTGACTTGGATTCATCTTTTGTTATCGGTATATATTATTACAATTTTAATAGTTTTTTTTTCCTTTCTGAAAATGTGTATACATTTTTTTGGCCCCCTCTGTATTTAAAGCTCTCTATGCCTCAGTTTCTTCATCTAGAAAGTGGAGATAATCATTCTGCCTACCTCCCTGCTGTTTCAAGGATTAACCATATTGATAAGGAGAAGTGCTTGGTGCGTAGTGGAGCTCAGCACAGGTTAGCTGTCTTACACTCTTCAGCAAAGACTTCCAGGGCCCGTCCAGGGACCCAAAGCCATGACCAAGAGGGGTGCAAATGGCTTGATGGTGACTCTGAGATGAGTCACCCCATGTTGCAGCTCTGAATATTATGATGTTATGACTATTTCCCCCAAAGCTGGCTTCTGTGTCAGGACTGAGAGCAGACCTGCGGCTGAACTGTGGTTCCAACTTAAGACAATACTAGTTTCACTGAACTCTCTAATGTAAACAAAGGGATTAGAGCTGCTCCAGGCCTGGGTAATGCTCCTGCTAGGCCAAGTTTGCTGGATAAATAGTGACGCAGTTCATTATCAGTGTTCTTTAAACTGTGGCAGTGAATGAGGAAATACCTTTTCTCTGACAGGATGCAGGCCCCTACCTCTGCCCTCCCGCTTGCCAAGCAGAACCCTCTTCCTCCTTCTGGTGGGTGCCTTAGAAAGGGGCTTTGTCACCAGCCTGGTCTTCCAGAGCCTGAGATCTGCACGTTGCCCAACCTGGGACAGCACAGGGCTCTCCCAACACTAGGAACCGAGATTGGTTTTGGCAATGGTCCTGTTTCCAGAACAATTGTCATGAAAACAATTGGTTTAGTCGAAGGGTTATAGACTGTGGAAGCCAGTCAAGCTGAGGTTCGAGTCCCTGCTCCCAACATTGGGTGCTCTCGAGTACCCAACATTTACGAGCTGGGTAGCTCAAGCCTCCATTTCCTCATTTAATAGTATGATACATGTAGCTACTGGCTGCATTGTTTTGAGGTGAGTCTAGCGCACAGTAGGTGCCTGTGACACCAGCTGAAGGGGTGACGGTAGTAATGGAGTTGGGAGCTCAGAGAGCAAGCTGAACTCCTGGCTGCCTGATTTCCTCTTGGCAGTGGACAGCCCTCCTGGGAGGGAAATCAGGAAGATCCCAGGCCATGCCAACAAAAAGGGAGTCACTTTGCTGCCCTCAGGAGCAGGGGCAATCCCAGCAGAACGAGAGAAAGAAGGGTTCTGTCTGTGATATTTCAAATAGAGAACTGAGCCTTCTGAGTAAGTGGAGAAGAAAATCGCCGTCAAGCCTTCATGGTGGCCTAGGAGGGCTGCCGGAATGCTCTTGGCCCAAATTTGCCCCAAATTCGCCCCCACTGCCACCATGAACCTCATTGTTAGACTTCAGGCTCAGGTCCCTATTCAAGTGTAAACACCAGGAGGCGCCTTTGCATTGTAGCCAAGCACAGAGCAAGAGGACTGACAAGGAGCAATTTCTCTGAGAGCCAGAGCTGATGGGGAAGGAATGGGAGAAAGGGGTTCGGAGGGGCCTGGCCGAAAGGCCAGGAGGTAAGAGTGAGGAGGCATGATCAGAAAGGGCCAATTCTGACTAGAGTTAGCTCTGCTCCCAGGAGAGGAACCCCTGCCCCAGGACCCTTCCTGCCCACCCAGCCACACACTGAAGGCTCTAGGGAGAGGATCAGGGGAGTGCCTCATTTGGGAAATGCAGCTAAGTATGAACCAGACCACCTGGTTTGAATTCCACTTGGCCTCTCAGTGACCTTGATCGAGCCTCTCAACTTCTCTGAGTCTCAGTTTCCCCATTTGTAAAATGAAGACAGGATTACCTACCCCATAGTGTTCTGCGGATGGCAGCTTGGTACACCCAATGGATTGTACTCTGGATATTTTTCCCCACAGAAGTGTGTTCTGCTCAGCTCTCCAAGGAAATAGTGTCAAGTCTGCTAAAGACCAGCAGGACCTAATGCAACATGGCATCCTGGATTGTATCCTGAAACGAAAAAAGCACATGAATGGACAAACTGGTTAAACCCAAATAGAGTCTGTAGTTCAGTGACTGGTATTACCAATGGCAATGTGCCCATTTTGATAAATGTGCCATGATTAGAAGATGTTAACATGAGGGGAAGTTGCCTGAAGAGTATATGGGAGCTCTCTATGCTGTCTTGGCCTCTCTTCTGTAAATCTAGAATCATTTCAAAATTAAAAGTTTAAAAAGAATTGCAAGAAGTCTTGGCCCTTCTGGAAAGAGAGCAAAAAGTATCTGACTGCATATTTTGAGAGCAACAGCCCTATTCCTGTCTTTCCACACACATTTCTCCAGATGGTAAATAATAAAATGTAAAAATAATGACCATTTCAGCAGTTGGTGATGCTTCAGGCTCCAGACAGGAGGTAACTCAGAGTGAGTTGCTTACTACATACTGTCCCATTTCATCCTGAGAACAACTCTGAAAGCTGGTATTTCTCTTCTCATTTTACAGAGCATGAAATGAAGCTCACAAGATTATCTGTCTAGAAAGTGGCAGAGGTTTCTAACCATTTCTGTCTGGTTCCCAAGTCCATGTTTTCCTACTGGAGGGAGAAAACCTAGGGAGTACAGAAGCTACAAGCATTCATCTTTGACAGAACAGTCAGATTTCAGAATCTGTGCCTCAGTGGAACCAATCTTTGGATTAGAGACTTATTGTCACAGGATAGAAGATATGTGGACACACCATGCAGTACCTGAAAATTGAATTAATTAAAGTACTAATACTCATCAGTGTTGCTTATTATGGCAAACAAAAAAAGAAATAGAAAAGAGCCTAAATGCCAAACAGTTGTCAATTTTTCCAGAGTTGGTTCTGGTATACCCATAAGATAGACTAGGCAGCCATTCAAAGTACTTTTGTATCAGTTTTTTGTGGACATGCATCAGTTAGAATACTTTTGGCTATAAGTAACAGAAAGATACAACTCAAGTCATTTCAATTGAACAATAACTGACTTATCTAAAAACAAAACAACAAAAAAGAACCACCAGAAGCTTCTATAGTTTTAGCCATCATGTTTAGAAGTGACAATATAGAAGTGGAGAGGATGCTGCAGAGTATCTCTTGGTATCATCAAGGAAACCCATTCCCCCAAACCTGCTATCAGTCCTGTGCTCACTTTAGCCAGAATTATGTCGTAGTCCATCATTATTTCAGTCACTGGCCAAAGGAAAGGACTGCTATTTTAGCTAAGCACAATCATCTTCTACCCTGGGAGCTGGAGACAGTGTCTGCCTTCCCAGAAACAAACTGCCATTAAAAAAAAGGTAGATGCCTGAATTAAAACAGGAATTCTGTTAAGGAAAGAAGAAAGAGCCAATAGCTGCTGGGTAAGAAACCAACAGTTTCTGTTGCAACATAGAAAAATTAACATATTATTGAGTGGAAAAAGAGAATACATTTCAAAAGAGTTTAAGAGTATGATTTTATTTATATAAAATTGTTCTCAAGTTTACATGTGTATATGCATAGAGAAACATCTGCAAGGATATTCTTCAAAAGTTAGTGGGTATCTCTAGGTGGTAAGATTTCAAGAATATTTTACATTATTTGTACTATCCTGAATTCTTTGTGTTTAGCTGTATTGAATTATCTGCTATGAGTATGTGCTAGTCTTTCAAAGACAATAAGTATTTTCTTTGGGGATTTCTGTTTTGTTCTGTCTTTGTGTAGAAAAGGTTAGGAACTGCTGTGCCAGGCTTTGGAGAATTTTCTGAGGAGTTAAAAATTAAAAAGTTTGTTTTTTAAAAAAGATTTGTTTGTTTATTTGAATATCAGATTGAAAATAAGTCCATACATTTTTTTGACACCCCTCTTTTGAAATGTGGAAACTATGTCACTTCTACTTGAACCCAGACAGACTTGAGACTGTTTCAAATAATAGCGTATGTCAGGGGGACACTATGTCTGACTCCAGGTCACACGAGACACAGCTCACAATCAATGCAGCTCATATTGCGTTTGCTTTTTGAGCCTTGTTTTTGGAACATTTGCTTTTGCAGCATTGAGTCTGCATCTGAGAAGGCTGACTAATCTGAGGCCATACTGTGAGGAAGCCCAAGCCACATGGAGTGACCATAACTAAGCCACTCTGGTCAAGAGTCTCAGCTGAGTCCAGCCCAGGTGTCAGATGACTTCAGTCCCAAGTTGTTCAAGTCACCTCCAGCTATTCAAGTCTTGCCCACAGAGGCCCCAGACAATCATGGAGTAAAGACAAGTTTTCTTGACTCTGCCCTATCCAAATTCTTGACCCACACAGAATCCACGAGCATAATAGCATGGCTGTCATTTTATACAACTCAGTTTTGAGATTATTTGTAATGCAGCCGTTCAAACAAACTGGAATAGTTTGTCTATTGTTTATTTGTTTTTACTTCTATAGACCTGTTCTCACAGGAACAAGGTGTGGAACTCATTGGTTCATCCTTGAAAGTGTCAGAGAAGCTGAAGACCAGAACATGCAGGAGGTAGGATGGCACTGGGAGCCACAAGTTTCCCACATTTGGGCTAGAGGCACAGCTGGCATGGAGATACGTGTCCTCGAGGCATGACTCAGATGGGAATAAGGAAAGAAGGGTTCAGTATTGTAGCCAGTGTTACAAGCAGCAAGAAAGGAAAGGTGACATCTTGGGAAAGGGCGCAGAGCAGCATGGATTGCTAAGGAAAGGCAAAAAAAAAAGAGTTTTTAAGGTGGAACTCAGAATAATTTCTATTCCTGTGTGACATTGGGCAAGTCACTCAAACTCTCTCCAAAATGGAGATCCCTCCTAGTCGTGTGAGGGTTAATGAGCTAACGTGTGTAAAACTCAGTGGACGTATATCAAAGTGCTTCTTCCCTACCTCCAGGATATATGTGGTCCAAGGACAAACACCCCCTTAGTTTTTCTTTTTTTCATGGTTGGATTTAAGATTGAAGATCCCAGCCACTTTTTAAAAAATATTTTTAGTGGTCATTAGCTGTGGATGTGGGTGAGAAGGAAGGAGAAGTGTCAGAAGAGTGTTAGGAGAAAAGGAGTAAGCAGGAAAACAGCAGCACAGTGTGGAAACTGTGTGGTTACTGGTTAGGAACCCCAAATGTGCAGACAGAAAGTTCTGGGTTTCACCCTAGCTTGGCCCATTGCTGGCCAGGCTGCCTGGGAAAGTCTCCAGGACTTCCATTGGCTCCTTTGGGAAGTGAGACTGAAGACCCTGTCCTTGGGGAACTGTGTGAGGACCAGGAGCTCTGTATTAGGCCCCTGGCACAGACAAGCTGAAGGAGCATTAGCTCTTACTCTTCCTGCCTGCTCTCCCAGCATCCTCAGACAGGTCGGGATTTGTTTCTGTGTGTGTGTTCCTTTGTGCACTAATGCCTGCAGAGCTGAGCACCTTCCCACAGAGATCTCTGGGGATCAGCCTCTCCGGTTTAACTCACAGCAATCTGCAGAGCAACTAGCTAAAACAGCAAGAGCCAGAGGCTGAGGATACCCACAGCGCCCCCTGCAGCCTGCCCGTCGCTCTTCTCCAGGCTCATACTCTGCCGTGCCTGCCCTTGCCTCTCCAGACATCCTTTCAGGTCCAGCGTCATGGAGCAGTTGGGCCATGCCACAGCCCCTCAGTAGTCTCCCAGCTCTAGGCCCCTGCCCCAGTGTCTATCCCACTTCCCCACAGCTGCCAGAATGGGGTTTTAAAAAAACAACATATAAATTATATCATGTCTTTCTTCTCAACCATAGGCTTCATCCTTAGAATAAACCCTACACTACCTTCCCTGGCCTCAAAGCCCCATTCATCCAGCCTCAGCTCCACCCACGATGCCCTCCCTGACCAGGCTCCCGCTGCTCTGGCCTCAACTCTCGCCCTTCACACAAGCCATCTCCATCCCCACTCAGGGCTTGCTGGTCCTGCTCTTCCGGCTTTCTACATGCTGCATGCTTCTCCTCATTCAGGCCTCAAACACACCCTCTTCAGGTGGTGTCCCCCACCACCGCCACCACTACCCTGCCCCCACCCAGCTCCACACACTCTCTGGTACCACTTTACCTTATCATAGCTTCTCCAGCTCTTACTGGTATCAGAGAATATCTCATTTATTTATCAATTACATATTATTATTACTATTATTAATAAATATTGATTAATAAACCTGATATTTCTATCTAATAATAGTATGCTAAGATTGCTTATGATCTACCTCCCTCCCCAAAATGGGAGCCCCTTGAGGAGAGGGACTCTTTCTTGGTCACCGTTATATCTCCAACACCAAGAATGGTTCGTGTTTGTTGACTGACATCTACCTACTTGTAGTTTCTCCTGTCTGTCCCCACCCTCTCGAACCATTCCATCCACGGAGCTCCTAAAGATTTGGCACAAAGCCCACACTTCTCAGAATGGCACTTTCCTTTCAGATGCGTCATGCCTCCCAGGTACTTTGAAGATCCCGAGTTTTAAATGTCTCTCTGACTCCTTCCCCCCACACACACACCCCATCCCCCACACAGTGCTCAGGGGCCTCGCACAGGCATAGATGCTCAAAGAATATCTGCTATTTATCTGGCTGATTGGCATCTTTACCGCTCTCCAGTCCCCACCTCACTCCCTTGGGCTGAAAGTTTATCTTGAATTGTTCCCCTTCCTGTGGTTCATGTCACGATTAACTCTGCTTGGTGCTTGGCTGTGATGTGAACTTCATTCTCGAAGGCCTTTCTGGGAAAGGACATCCATGAAGTCTCGCTGATGAAGTAAGTTCCCAGATTTCATGCCCAATGTAAACACAGGCAAATATATAATTATCAAGCACTATTACCACTTGTAATTACCCCTCAGTCAACATTGTGAACTAAAGAAATGAGCATGAAGAGCGGAGTGTTTAAATTTTGCCCCCTTGCCCTTTAAAATATTTACTTTTCAATCATCACTTCAAATTGTTTAATTATGTCTGGTTACCTAATTAGAGCATGTATGTGCAATTTACAGCCATCCAAAGTAAAGCTTCGTAACTTTCTAAATGTCTGCATCTCACTGAGTGTCCCATCAAATATTTCCAACTATTCATTTTCAAGGCGCTGTTTCTAGATTGCTAAACACCACCATCAACAGCAGATGCTGTTCCAGCCAGTGAGAAAGAAAGGGGAGTAGAGAACATGCCCCTTCCCTTTAAGGGCATAGGCCCTCAGTGTACACATCACTTCTACTCACCCCTTTGGCAACTTCTAGCTATTGACTATATTCCTTATGCCATACCCTACATCCCCATGACTGCTGTGTAACAACCAATTTGTACTTCTTATTGCCTTCCCCTTTTCACCCATCCTCAACCCCCCTCCCATCTGACAACCATCAATACTCAGTGGTATTTTTAGATAAATAACAAATAATTCTTCCATGTGTGTCCTAAATATTCAGATTTGCTGTATTTTTATTTGCTAAGTCTAGCAACTCTATGTAGTCAGGGACCAGAAATTGAGATACCAGGAAATAAACATGTGTCTTTCATCCCAAAGGATAGGAAGTGAGTCTTTTTAGCTGCTCTATGCCAAGAAGCCAGTTCATGCCCCTTCTATACAATGGGGTTTCTGAAGGGAAATGACTATTGCCTCCCATGGAGAAGAGAGGCAGGAGTTGGAATGAAGCATGGAGCAGCAGAAGTGTGAACAGTTTGCAAACGTGGCAGGAGCGATCAGCACGTCTCTGGGGAAAATCGATGGATTGAAGAAATGCATGAGCACAAGCAAGTGAGGGAGCAAGCCATGAAGATCTGCAGCAAAGCAGCAGAGCCCCAGATGAGCTCCTGCAACTTTCCTGTGATAAACGCATGGTGAACAAAATTTTGTCACTATGTAAGGGGTTTACAAATCCCTGGAAATGCATGGACCCCTGAATGCATAGTCTGAATCAAACCCCAAGTTGTAGAGTTGGTCTGTAGGACCCCACAGAGGAAGAACACGAAGTCTGGAAACCAAGCCATCCTGAACCAACCATTTATAACCCGTATCAACCCTTCCCTTATTTCTTCCACCTTCTTCTTCCCCGGATGGGATTAACCTACAAGCCCTGGTGAGTTCCCCAGCCATCTCTGACAAGGTCACAATGGATATTGACAGCCTCCTCCCCATGCCTCATTCTGGAATTCTTGACCACTCCTCAAATCTAACTGCAGGGTCTCAGCTATAGTTGCTGTGTGGTTAGTTTCCTGTGCAAGTAGCCAGATCCTATGTATGAGGAACAAGCTGAAGGGTCTTGAGTCTCTGGGTTACATACCAATCATTTGGATTTCTGCCAGAGACTGAGAGTCTCAACCTGAATCCCAACAAGGTCCCAGACTCAGCTCCCTTCCACAAAGCTAAACTATGTGTTCTAGTGTCCCGATCTGTCCCTGGGAATCCAGCCACCTGCAGACTGATCTCATAATGCAACTGCTTCCTTATTTCATTATAGAGTAAGGACAAGACCAAGCTCTGCAAATTGTCTATCAGCTGTTTCTGCTCCAAATTTTGACCCTCATTTCAATCTTTGCCTTGTGAAGTAGTGTTCAAATAACATGGTCTCTACTTAATGGTAAACAAATTTTCAACAAGGTTGGTTAGTTCTGTAAACAAAGAAGTGTTTCCTTCATATTTTCAAAATATTTCCATTGTTCTGTTATTCTGAAGTGCAAAGAGAAAATGTGATCAAGAAGATTTTTCTGTTCAACCAACCTCCACATTGCCGCAATTTTATAGTGCTTTCCGTAAAAGGGCCATGTTGTTTCACTTGAAAAGAGAGCTCAGAAACTCCAACAAGGCTAGGTATTCATCAGTTCTTTACCAGACATTTATTGGGGCGTCTTCTCCATCCACGTTCCTCCTTCTGTGAACCACACACCCTCCTCCCCCCAGGGCCCTATATAACCTGCCCCCGGCCAAAACCAACTGGACCACCTTACAGACACCTGACTCAAGCCGAACAAATCAGATTCTATCCCCTAGAAATTTAGAAATGTACTCATTCTTTCATTCAACAAACATTTATTGAACCTTAACTTTGAACTAGGCATTGTTCTAGGAACTGGGGGTACAGTGGGTGTATTTTCTCCTGATATTCCACTGCGTCATTCAGTTAGATACCTATACTTCCTCATAGTTGTCCCCTCTTTGTTTCAGCTGCTCTCATGGGTGTCTAATCCTTGTAACAAAAGAATACTTTCTAAGACAATTTCACATTGTTATTCAAGATGAGGAAATGCCTTATTTTCTTTCTTTGGACTTTCAAAGCCATTTCCCCATAGTAAAGAACCTCAGAAATCTCTCCAAAGTTTTAACTAGGTAAATTTTCACTGACTAGAATCATATTTGATCTCTAGAAATCATTATTTTTGAGATTGAAGCTATATTATCTACTTTTTGAAAACATAGAGCATATCATGTAACATGTCAAAGCTTTCCACTGAATCATGATGACAAACTAAAATTTCTGCCTTTCATTTCTTTATAGTAATCACATGACAGCCTCCCCCAACTCCCCTCACACACACCTTCTAATAAATATCTTGTGTAAGGAAGCAAAATAGAAAGGCAGAAAAGTTGAGTGGTTAGAAGTATGAGGCATGCAAGGATTGCAAGACAAACCTAAGTTTAAATACCCTACCTCCGGTGATCTTGGAAAATTTCAAATCTATAAAAAAGAGACAGTAACTATTTCACAGAACTATTGTGAGAATTAAATGTTCTCAGTAAATGGTAGTCACTAAACAGGTAACCACAGTTTATTATTTGGATCTTTATTCATGAGACACACTGGGTATATATATAAAAATATGGATATGTATACATAGTACACAGACATATATAATATACATAACACACAGATATTTCTCTGTAGGTCAGTTACACTATTATTTTCACCTAAGGATAAACTGGAATGGTGGTTTAGGCCAAGAGATGATTCAGACCCTCGTGTACAAGTAATTGCAAGACTCAACAATAAATTATAATCTAATCCAATGATGTAACCAGAGGTGTGAATTTCTGCTGATTCAGGATCCAATGTCACCCCCAACAAACCCTCCTCATCCTGAATGTATGGAAGCTCTTAAAGGCTTTGCTAGAAACTGAAGAGGCAGGAAGGGGAAAATGGATAATGATTCAATTTTTCCAGTACCCAAATGCTGAGTAGTTTCAAAGCAGAGGTGCAGAGGTCTTCAAAAATGACTGTATTTAGGAAGACAACAATAACAGTGTATGTGATTATAGCAGGGGCAACACACTGGGCCAGCATTCACTAGACGTACAATGGACCATCATGGGTCAGCTCTCCGGTTAAATATGCTGACTCTAGAGTTTGACTCCCAGGGTTCAAATCCTGACTCTGCTACTTGTGACTTCAGTCTAGTTTCTTGAGTTTTCTTAAATTTTGTTTCCCCATCTATAAATGGGTACGATGATAATATCAATATCACCTGTATTAGTTTGTTATGGCTACAGTATCTTATAGCTATATATTACACATTTTGTGGCTTAAGATAACAGAAATTCATTCTCACAATTCTGGGGGCTAGAAGACCAAAATCAATCTCACTGGGCTAAAACCAAGGTGTCAGCTGGGCCATGGTGTCCAGAGGCTCTAGGGGAAAATCTATTCCTTGCCCCTTCCAATGTCAGGTGGCTGCCAGCATTCCTTGATCTGTTGCCTCATCACTCCCAATTTCTGCCTCCGTGGTAACATCACCTTCTCTTCCATATATCAAATGTCTCTCCACCTCCCTTTTATAAGAATGTATGTGATTGCATTCATGGCCAGTGATGATTAATTTTATGTGTAAATTGACTGGCCGTGGGGTACCCAGATTAAACATTACTTCTGGGTGTGTCCATGAGGGTGTTTTTGGATAAGATTAGCATTTGACTTAGTGGATTCAAGAAAGTAAATTTCTTCCCAGTGTAGGTGGGCCTCATCTAATCCACTGAGGACCTGATAGAACAAAAGGTAAAGGAAGAAGGAATTTTTCTCTTTTTCCTGCCTCAGTGTGTGAGCTGAGACATCTCATCTCACCTTCTCTAGCCCTCAGACAAGGATTTATACCATCAGTTCCCCCTGGTTCTCAGGCCTTCACACTCAGACTGAAGTTTACCACTGACTTTCCTGGGCCTCCAGGTTGCAGACAGCAGATGTGGGACTTCTCAGCCCCCATAACCTCTGGAGAATTCTGACTACTGTGGGATCCACCTAGATAATTTTCTTATTTGCAGAGACCCTTTCGTACCATGTAAGTTAACATTCACAGGTTCATTTTTCAGCCTGCCACATTTGCCCTGTGGTCTTATTGTGAATGGGCACATCTTGTCTGCTGCAAGGTGACCTTGAAGGAACCTTGCCCAAAGACGGACAAAGGAAGACAGGAAGGTAACTGATGGTAGTTGACTTTTGCCAATACCATTGGAACATCTAAAAGTGCTTTATGTTGGTGCTCTTAGCATGTGCCTTTCACAGACACCTCTTGTGTGATAGACAAGGTAGAAGATATGGGAAATAATCCAGAAATTAATGCAAAAGAGTTGTTTCTATTAATCCATATTTGAAAATTAATGTATCCACAGGAATTTTATTTTCATTCCAATTCTGAAATAAATAATTATCAAATTCTGAATGAAGAAAACCTATATTCTAGAAATTGTTAATTTTACACATTGGTTTATAATCCCCTCTATAATGTCTAAAGTAAGCTGGGCATATTGGTCTTCTCAATATTGGCATAAACTTGTTCTTTGTTTGTGTCACCTGAAGTCTCTGTCAGTTTGATAAGCACAGAATACAGATCAAGATTCAATATTTTAACAGCTTCCCATCCTTCCCATCCTTCCCATCCTTACCTGGATGTCAGGTAAGCAATCCAGACTGAGAATGGATTTACACTTATAAAGCCTTTGCTCAGGCATTATTCTTGTACTCTTTCTAATAATGTTATGAAATGGACAAGTATCAGGAGTTCTACTTTGTAGATTTGGACAATGAGATGAGAAACATAAGACTCAGAGAGTGAAACAGAGCTGGTCAAAGGATGAGCTGCACTGGAACTCAGGTCTCCTGACTTTTAACTGCCCCACTAGTAATGGGGAAGGATAAGAATGGAGGAAGGTGACACAGAACAAAGGCAAAAGGTCACCTAAAAAGCCAAGCCTAGAAAAGTCAGAAGGAAGAAAGGCAGGAGATCTGAAAGGAAGGAAGTCAAAATCCCAAATCCAACCTTCGATTTGCTCCTAATTTAAAAATAGGATGATCAGATTCCAAGGAGTCCATGATTTGCGGCATACACACGCATTCCTATTGAGTCCTTCCTAGGGCTGCTTTCACATGCTTCACTAAAGGGAGTGCATGACCTAAGTCACTAGTTCTTTTTCTAAACCACATCCTCTCACCGGGGCAGGTATCTGAACAGGTGAGAGATTTCTCTGTGTGACAAAGACAGTCAACTGCCCTTTGTTTCTCCCAGAGACATTTTCTCAAGGAAGTTGAAAGCCAGAACACAGGGGTGCATCAGGAACTAAAAACGTGTTGACTACACTGAATTAAAATATTTATAATAATATAAGTGATCATTTATAGAATAAGTGTACCCATGTGTATGTTTTACTGAGCTCCTTTTTCATATTGTAATTCCCTCCTCTTCCAGGAGGGTGTCAATTTCCAGACGGACTGCATTTCCTGTTTTTCAACTTTTGCAGCATTACTTGAAGGTTTCATATAGTGCAGGTGATATTACAGTTACCAGTCTTTGAAACGACAGGGTCATCTGTACTGCATATGGAAATGGATGGACTCATTGAAATAACGTAATGCAGAAAGAAACTCTGTGAAACAACACATTTCAAATTTCAAAATATTCTCTAAAGTTGTGGTTCTCAAACATGGCTGCACGTCACAAGTATCTTACGGGCTTAAAAACCAAACAAACAAACAAACAAAAAACTGGCGACTGCGCCCCAACCCGGATGATTAAATTATTATTTTTGTGGTGGGATCTTGGCATTAGATGATCTGTATGTAGCCAGGATTGAGAACCAGTGTTTTAAATAAAGGATTCAATAGAAAGAAAAGAACCTCACTCCACATCCTTTGTAGATAGTGCACATATATATTCATGCTTATATTATAATAAGAGCCTATGACAAGGGTACGGATGTTGAAAACTATTGGTAGTTAAGAAATGACAACACCCTTTCCATCTCCCACAAAAGGCAAACAAGAACTAGAAAGTAACATGGTCAAAAGAAATGAACTAGATTTACTAGTGGTGAGAATTTTGTTATACACAAACACATTTTTAAAATATTTTAACATTTGGGATGCTGGTGAAAAGGTATATGGGAACTCTCTGTACTATGTTGGCAACTTTTCTATCAACTTAAAATTCTTGCAAAATAAAAATTTTTTTAAAAATATAGTTTAGTGACTTAATCAAGATTCCTAAGGAAATTTTCCACATCTCGTAACGTCCTTATAGGCTGACCACTGTAGTTTGTATCCTGTGGTTGTCATGGGATTCATAATATCTCAGTGAGATAATGTTTCCACTGGCCTAACTCTGGGTGATATTTAACATTAATAACAACAATAGCTAATGGCATTTACTGCATGCTAGGTTCTATGTGAAACACATGCATGCATTATCTCTTTAAATCCCCGTTGAAATTTTATTTGTAGGTACCATTATCATTCCCATTTCACAGATGAGAAAACTGAGAATCAGAGAAATAAAGTGATTCTCCTAATATCATATTGCTAGTTAATGACAGAGCTGAAACTCAAACCTAGATTTAGCTAATTACAAAGCCTATAATCTAGACCTGTGTGTTATATCATCTCCCAAATTTGCTGATTATTTTCTGCTGGAATGCCTAGATCTGCAAAATCAGAGAGTATTTATTGTGCATATCCAATGTGCAGTGCTGGCTCCAACCACAATTTAAAAACTTACGTTGTTCTGTGCCTGTTCCTCCTCACTTTCCTCCCCGAATGTTCAGCACATTCTGTTTCTCTCCAGGTATTCCACACTGTCTGGTCATTTCCTGTTTTGAAATTATCTGATAAATTAATTCTCACTATGGTAGGAATGATTAATAGAAGCTTCGTGTTCTGGTCCGTGGAGGAATAAATCTATTTAAAAAATATCTAGGGGCGGCCGGATGGCTCAGTTGGTTAGAGAGCGAGCTCTAGCGCTCCACAACCAGGTTGTCCATTCAATTCCCTCATGGGATGGTGGGCTGCGCCCCCTGCAACTAAAGATTAAAAAGAGCGACTGGACTTGTTGCTGAGCTGCGCCCTCCACAACTAGATTGAAGGACAACGACTTGGAGCTGATGGGCCCTGGAGAAACACCCTGTTCCCCAATAAAAAATTTTTAAAAAATCTAAAGGGAATAGTATTTATCCAAAAACATGAAGATGGTGGACTTTACTCACTGTGGCACCTTAATCACACTTTAATGGAGGAGATATTTGAGAAAGGGGCCCTTAAACAGAAGCTCACACTATTAATAAACATCACTCACTGCATGTGAATTGATGTGCACAAAGTACTGTAACTGTCATCCAGGAAAACTAAGGAATAAGGTTTGTCATCCCCTTTCTTCCTTCAGGAATTTACCATCTGGCCAGAAATACTAAAGGACTCAGGAAATCATGCAGCAATGACAAAGCACCCCATCACATGGTATTTAGCATTTTCAAAGGAGCCATATAGGAATTTAAAAAATCCGAAAACCAGGCTAAATAAAAAGGTTTGTACTGAAAACCAGTGGTGATGGTATGCCTCTTCCTTGTAATGGATTTGAATTTTAATAGCACTATTTCTGAGCCTTTTTGTCACTATTGATGTTTTTGTTGTTGTTACAGGTGACCTTATTGTGTGCAAGCCACTTTCGTCACACTCTTTCAGTTTATTCTCCTACACTCCTTTGAGGTAGATATCATTCGCACATTTTAGATGAAGAAACAGACTGAGTCAGTGACTTGCCAAGGTGTCGTGCGGGGTCTCCTGTGGGGTCTCAGCTCCCACTCCCCGCCCAAGAACGCAGGACACGATAAAGCCAAAAAGGAACACCCATGGAGCTATAGGTAGGGGAGTCAAACCAATATATTCTCGCTGGCGGCTGGGCTGGAGACACAGGAAGCAGGATCTACATAATCTGCCTAACAGCAGTCCGCACTTGCCAGCCACCATCTTCTTGCTAGCCCCCATTCCTTCTGCTAGCGTAGCCACAGCCGTTATATTAGTGGCCAATGGCTCACGGGTTACAGCTGACGGCCAACTAGCCACAGCTGCTGGCCATCTGATCACAGTTGATGGCCATTTACTACCTGAGCCAGCACCTTTCTATGTGAGGCCGAGAGCCTGGAAACTGCTTTTTGGGGCTTTGTCCCCACACAAGCTTTTACAGCTACAAAGCAGTGGCCCCAGGCTTCAACCATACCCCAGCGGGCACCATCTCTGAGATCCTGTGGGTGTGTAGGCTAATGGCATGGATCCAATAGGGAGGCAGAAGCCACACTAGTAATTTGAACAGGGACTATCTAATAAAAAAATTATTGACTAGTAACAGGGTATTAAGAGCTGAGGGGATTTAATTGTACGTGATTGTTCAGGACTCTTCCCAGTGTATTATCTACCCCAAGACAGACGGTTAATTCAAGGGCAAGAAAAACGTTTGTGCTTCTCTCATATTCCCCATCAATGCCAAGCACGGTGCTGGGCATAAAGAAACTTGATTATCGAAATCCAAGTTCAAATCCTTACTATGCTACTTACTAGCTGGGTAACCTTGAGAAAAATCACATAGCCTCTCTAAAACATGAGAATAATGCCTATATTAAAAGGTAAGGAAAGAATAAAGTGAATTAATAAATGCAAATGATCAGCTAAGTAAGCCGTGGCTACTACTACTGTCATTGTTAATATTATTATTACCATCATCCTCATTATGAAGGGCCCCTTGTTCCTTGTCGTCTGAAATGCTGCCGGGTATAATAATTGGGACAATATTCAAAAATCAACAAGACATCCTTTGACCTCATTTGTAGGCAGAACTGTCCTTTGGTCTGTGGAAGGAACTACCATATGTTACTTGCCCTATTTTGAGCACTGACTTTTTTTTTTTTAACTGAATATTAGTGTCAGGTCCACATCCACCCTTCCCCATCAAAAACCTCTCAAGTAGCAGCCTACTGAAAGTTGGCCTTCTCTAATCCGAGGGTAATATTGCTGTGCCTGGTTAAGTCTCCTTTAGCTTTCAACATGAGCCAATTAGCTTTAATCACAGGATGTTATTGAAAACGATTGGGCAGATTATGGGTAATAATAGAGATAAATACCAAGAAGAAACAAGATAAAAATAAATGAATCTTCCATCTCAGAGAGAAATAAATGGCTTTATTATGGGGTCAGGAAAGATGGTCCTAAAATTCCCTGTCTGAGAGAAAATGCATAACAGTAGTTTAGGAGTTGCAGAATTTGGCAGCAACACCATGCATGGATCAAAACAGCTTTTAAGGGCCAACCTCAGGGGATTGCATATCTATAAAAGGAATGAGATGTTTTTCTTTATGCGGCAAAAAATGCAGAATCATTTGGAAACACAGCGAGCTCATCTGTCATTATTTGCAAAGGACAAGGAGAAAAATGATGTCCCACTCTATTAGGGTGACAGGCAAAAATCTCTTCAAGTTTTCTGAAACTCATTTGGGCAAATCTCAGGAAGCAGGAAGAAGAGAAACTTCAGTGGAAAACCTTGTTCACAATGAGTTTCTCTGGGGTTATCTCCATAAAATGGGATTTTATGAGAGCCTTTACATTTGAGCCCCATTTCCGCTGCTTCCAAATGAACCCAGGCCAGCAGCGAGGAGCTGTGTTTGCTCTGAAGGGCATTGTAGAAGACTCTGGTGGTGTGTGTGGCCTCACACCACAGGGCACTGCGCCGTTCTGCACAGGACGTCCCCAGGACGGCTGGTCAGCACGTGCTCCCCAGGCCTCAGCTTTGCGTAGAGGTCCCAAGGCCCACCCTGTGCCTCACTTAGGGCTGATCAGGAACACTCAATAAGTTCTGGTGATGATGCCTCAAAGAAAAGCTCAGAGAGAAAAAACATGAAAACTATAAGCTGCGTTTTCCTTTTCCATGGACATTCTTATTTTCTGACGCACAGACTTATTTTAGAACTACTCTAAGTTCTCGGCAATAGTCAGTGTTCCATTTTCCTCCAATAACTTTTTACATTCTTAAATATTTAAATATCTGCTTTGTGCAAGAGGAAAAAGCAAGGACGCAGAAGTGATGTGATTGGTTCCAAGCTCTCCTAAGTCTTGAGGGGAGGGGAACCTGAGCACCCGTGAATCCTAATAGAGAGGTTAGCCCACCTCAGCTCTTCTGCTTCCCAAGGCAGCCCAGTCAGATAGTGAGCCAGCCTTGGATGAGCCCTCAGGGATTTCTCTGGCAACCTCTTAGGGAATGGTAACTTCCTAACAGGAAGGAAACTAAAGCCAAATGCTGTGAGCAAACACTTCCTAGACACATGGCAGAGGGTGAGATACTGACTTTCAGAACCCCAGGATTATTGCCCAGGCCCCTGGAACTCACTTAGCTGACCCCGAAGGAGTAGTTCATTTAATAACATGAAATATTAAATATTCACTTTTCTTAAGCAACTCATGTGCCTTGTCAGTATCTTAGAGTCATCTTCAAAAAAAGGCCTTCAATAAATAAAAGTTCCTTTGTACATTTGGAAATATTTGGGATGCCATCGATACAAACATTGAATATGTAAATATAAATAATCACTGAGATCCGATTGTATCTTTCACTCGTTCCACCAAATCTGATTCTCAATAAGGGCCATATCTGGTTGGCATTGATTAAATCTTTTTATTATTTCTCCTACAAGCAACTTCAGACTTCGGGCTTAATTAGAATGAAAGTGGTGCCTTGAACAGGTATTCTATCCAACATTAATTTACTGGATATAAAACCATTAATCTATAATCCATAATATATGTCCCTAATAGTAGAATTGAAAAAAATCATAGCCCAAGTCACATTTGGATTTTAAAATCTAATACAAGTATGAGAAAATTCATTTATTGTACTGAAAGAAAATGTCTTTCTACCAAACAGCGATCACAGCTTATTACCTGTCTATCTGAGATTCAAGCCTGAATGGCTTTTAATTTTTTGATGTTTAATATAGAGAAAATAGAATTGCTTTTGATTGATTCTGCCAAACTCTGCAATGCATGTACTTCTTTCATTGTTCAATGGGTCATAAGAGGCTAGCAGCACAGGGCTCTCTATCCAGAGGGGAGAGTGCAGTGGAAAGATTGGACAAGGGGCTATGTTCTAATCTTCAGCCGCTAGCTCTGTTATTATCTGGTTAACGTTACCCAAGGTACTTAAAGTCTATTAGTCCCCGTTTCCTCATCTTTCAAAATGTGCTAAACACATGGTTGTTAAAAAGAGTAAATGAAAGCATGCATGTCATATGATACATATATATATATATACATATATGTATATATATATATATATATATACACACACACACATGTAGGTATTATGATTATTTATAAAATACAAAACTATTCCTTTAAAGATACGTGTACATCATGCATTACACTCACCATCAGAGCACCACTTTACTAACGTTATTGAGAGGATTACAAATTATAAAGGAGACGTGTGCACAGATTATCTTATAGAAAGTATATTAATAGAACCATAGTGAAACCTTTAACAAAAAGTACAAAGTTTTAAGAAAATGCAAGGCCTTGCCCCCCTGTTCCAAATTTTGGTCTATGCTAAATTGTCAGTAATGGCTGATCTGGTTTCCTATAGATATCTGAGCCTGGAAGAAGCACAATTATATTTTCATTGACAAACAGTTCCACTCCCTCTATAAATCAACATCATTTCCTCCTGGCCCTCTCCAAGATTCAGCAGCTGTCATAAGGTTGCCAGGTAGAATAATGATTCAGGACCCACAGACCACACTGTCTTATTGAACTGCTCCCAAGCTCACTGGCTCTGGGACCAATAAATCATTGCTTTACAAGTCATCTGGAACGCAAGGTGCAGCCCAGAGTCAGGAGTCAAGGTTCCACAATACTGTTAGGAAGTATTTGTTATGGGACGATTTTTATTTTTAGTCACAGAATAACCCTTCTCCTGATTTTTTGAGTGGTTTTCTATCTGCATGTTTTTCATTCTCTGAATATTTAATAATCCCAATTCAGTGTTCAGATACCACAGTGGTTTTTTTCTCTTGATCTGAAGCTCTTTCCAGAGCCCCTGCTGATTTTTAAATATAGAAGTCTTGGGATTCTTTCCGGTGTGGCTTCCACCTCATTCTATCCCACTTCCCATGGAGATTACACACGCAGTAAAGAGTAGGCCTGTTTTCAGTGTCCCTAGCAGATGGAGACAAAGTTATTCTCCACGTTTGTTCCAAGAAACAAGGCAATGTTGTATTGCCAAGTTTTCGCTTTTTCTTATTGAGCAATTGGAATAATAATGATAATACCAATAATCATACCTCTTTGTAAGAGCTTTACCATTTATAATGTTCCTGCTCCTCCAGTCTGGTGGTCTCCCTTAGGAGAATTAACTATGAAATGTGCTTCATGCTTCCAGAGAGAAAATGGGTGAGGCATGGGGACTTTATGTTTTAAGCAACATCTGAAACTTCAGAAGTTATATGATTTGCTGATGAAACTGAAAACTCAACAAGCTACTCTGCATATTATTAATTTCTGCCCAAGTATTTAATCACCGCACTTTGTTGATAACACCTCTTCTAGGTCTTTTAACTTTCCTGTCTTAATTTTCATAAGAAATATCTGAACTGAAAACTGGGAACTGTCCTTGTAAATTAAGGACTATTGTTTAACTTCAAAGTTAAGGAAAGAAAAAAATGAAACCAAAACCAGTCCTCATTCTCATTCCTCCAGGATGAATACTCTGCCATAAAAACAATGCTTTCCATTGCTAGGAAAATTAAACTTCAAATTTCAAATGAGTTTCTGAGACAGAATTTGCATTCTTTGTGCAAACAGGAATCCATGAACACCATAATATAACTGCTATAGGCCAGGCAAGATCCTGAATGCTAAAATTACTGGGTGAAATTTTTAAAAGTACTATAAACTAGAAGTACTATAAATTCGAAGTATCTTCCCCAGAATGAATTTCTGTGGTGGTTTTTTAACATGTGTCTGAAAATTACTTGGTTCTTCTTTCTCCAAGAGGTGGAATTTCATTCCCCTCCCCTTGAATGTGAGCTCAACTTAATAACTTGTTTTTACCTAATACAATATAAAAAAGGAAAGACTGTAACTTTACCTGGCAAAATCTGGCAGATACCACCTTAACTAAATGATCAAGGTTGACATCACTGTAACGAAATATATCAACATTTTGTATACCCTAATATGATGGCATGAGAAAAGCATATCACCTTTGGGGTATACTTTCTCCAAATCCATAACTCCAGAAATCATGAAAATATCAGATAAACCCAAATCGAGGGACATTGTAAAAAATAGCTAACCATTACTTTTCAAAAGTGTAAAGCCTTGAGAACCAAGATGGCGGTGTAAATAAACACTCTGCCTTCATCCTTCTGTGAACACATTAAAATTATGACTAAATTATAGGACAATCAACCTGAAAAACCATCTGAAGTTTAGCTGAACAGAAGTCCAAAAATGTAAAGAAGAAGCCACGTCAAGACTGATAGGAGGGATGGAGACACGGAACAGGCCCCAAACCTTCCTGTGGTGGTTGAGAATCAGGAGGGATATCTTGGCTGCGGAGGTTCCCCCTGGAGAAGCGAGGGACCCCATCCCCACATCAGGCTCCCCAGCCCAGAGTACTGGTGCTGGAAAAAGTAGCCCATTTGGCTGTGAAAAACAGTGGGTATTACGACCGTTCGGGTGGAAGGCTGCAGGAAATCCAGACGTCCTCTTAAAGAGCCCGTGCGCACAGACTCACTCATTCGCAGGCACTTACCCTGGGCTCCGGTGGAGGGACAGTGACTCAGAAGGCATCAGAGGCATTCGTGTGGTTCAGGGCGAAGGCTGGAGGACAGTCTCCATTTTCCCTGTAAGCAATCCTTTTTCCACTAGTCAGCAGCCAGGCACCATCTTTCCTGTGTTGAGCCCTCCCCCACAGGGCCAAATCTGAATCTGATTGGTCTGGTGAGCTCTGCTGGGATCCAGCTCTACCCAACTCCCCCAATGCCAGAGGCATTTTCTCCAGGAGTAGCCAGCCCCACCCGCATTGCACTATTTGTTGAAAAACTATCAGAGTCCTGCAGGTCCCAGACAGCGGTGGTGGGAGGGTGGGGGTGGAGGGGAGTCAACTGGCCTCATTGTGCTCTGAGACATTTGCTGAGTCACTCCAGGCTCAGCACTACACCAAACCAGAATTTACATTAACCGCAACTCTTCCAACTCTAGTGACTCCCTGAGACCCTGCCTCACCCAACTTGCATACCACATGAGTCTCTATCTGCAGCTGAACCTTAAGGGAGTTGGCACAGGGCAGCAGACCCCAGAGTGTCCTGGCTTTTTGCTACCTCAGGCCTGGTACTGGTGACAGAAATCCTCGGTTCACAGTGTGGCCTCTCCCACGTGCCTCCAGGTTTAGCACAGGCAATGAACAATTGCAGATCACTTTGTAGCTCTTCTCAGGTAGCCCTTGGCTGGTCACAGGAAGTAGGTCACTTGGGTCTGCACTGGAGCCCCTCCCAAGAGGCTCCAGAACCAACATACTTGGAGGTTGGGTTCAGACCACAGCAGAGCACCACTCAATTAGCCCCACAAGCAGCACACACAAAAGGTGGTCTCAGCAGGCACCAGAGCCCTATGGAGCAAATCACACTTAGTGGGGTAAGCCCTCCCCATCGCACAGCATCCCATAAGCTGTGGACATGGCCAAACCCCACAGCCAATCAGCCTGAGGGTCACTCTCACCCACTGACATGCCAACAGCAATCAAGGCTCAACCATAACAGGAATACACACACCATCCACACAAGGGACACTCCTAGAGTACCCACAGCTGGTGACCAGAAAGGTTGTGCCAGGGCCCCACAGGGCACCTACTACAAAGGCCACCCAGCCAAGACTGAGAGACATAGCAGATCTACCTAATACATAGAAACAAACACAGAGAGGCAGCCAAAATGTGGAAACAAAGGAATGTGTCCCAAATGAAAAAACAATAGAAAACTCCAGAAAAAAAAACACCAAAAAACTAAATGAAATGGACGTAAGCAACCTACTAGATACAAAGTTCAAAACACTGGTTATAAGGATGCTCAAGGAACTTAGTGAGAAGTTCAACAAAGAGAGAGCAAACATAAAAACCATAGAAACCATAAAAAAGAACCAGTCAGAAGTGAAGAATGCAATAACTGAAATGAAGAATGCACTAGAAGGAATCACCAGCAGACTAGATGAAGCAGAGCATCAAATCAGCGATTTGGAAGACAGGGTAGCAGAAAACACCCAATCAGAACAGCAAATAGAAAAAGGAATTTTTGAAAAATGACGATAGTTTAAGAGACCCCTGGAACAACATCAAGCATAACAACATTCACATCATAGGGGTATCAGAAGGAGAAAAGAGAAAGCAAGAGATTGAGAACCTATTTGAAGAAATAATAACTGAAAACTTTCCTAACCTTATAAAAGAAATAGACATACAAGCCCAGGAAGCACAGAGATGCATCATACTTGAAATGGCAAAGGTTAAAGTCAAAGAGAGAATCCTAAAAGCAGCAAGAGAAAAGCAGTTAGTTCCCTACAAGGGAGCTCTCATAGACTGTTAGCTGATTTCTCAACAGAAACTTTACAGGCCAGAAGGGATTGATGTGAAATATCCAAAGTGATGATAAGCAAGGACATACAACCAAGATTACTCAACCCAGCAAGGCTGTTGTTTTAAATTGAAGGACAGATAAAGAGCTTCCCAGACAAGAAAAAGCTAAAGAAGTTCATCACCACCAAAACAGCGTTACAAGGAATGTTAGAGGGGCTTCTTTAAGATGGGGGGAAAAAAGATAAAAAAATATGAGTAATAAAATGGCAATAGCTACATATCTATCAACAATTATTTTCAATGTAAATGGATTAAATACTCTAATCAAAAGACATAGGAGGGCTAAATGGGTAAGAAAACAAAATCCTTACATATGCTGCCTACAACACGATGCCTTCAGATTGAAAGTCACACACAGACTAAAAGTAAAGGGATAAAAAAAGTTATTTCATGAGAATGAAAAAAAGAAAAGAGCTGGTGTAGCAATACTTATATTAGACAAAATAGACTTTAAAACAAAGTCTATAACAAGAGACAAAGAAGGACCCAGTAATCTCACTTCTGGGTATTTATCCAAAGAAACCCAAAATGCTACTTCAAGGGGATGTGTACATCCATATGTTCATTGCAGCGTTGTTTACAATAGTCAAGATCTGGAGGCAGCCTTGGTGACCGTCGATGGGTGAATGGATAATAAAAAGTAACTGGTACCTGGTACAATGGAATATTGCTTGGCCATGGAAGGGAGTGGGTTCTTGCCATCTGCGGCGGTGTGGATGGACCTGGAGAGTATTGTGCTGAGCGGAGTATATCAGACAGAGAAGACAGATGCAATGTGATTTCACTTATGTGTGGAATATAAAGAACAAAATTAACAAACTCATAGATACAGAAAACATTTTAATGGCTGCCAGATAGGAGGGAGGTTGGAGGAGTGGGTGAAAAAGGGGGAAGGGATTAAGAAGTACAAATTAGTTATTGCAAAGTAGTTATTGAGGTGTAGGGGATAGCATAAGGAATATAGTCAATACTATTGTAAGATGGGTACTAGATTTGTTGGGGTGAATGGAAGGGTAAAAAAGGTAAAGGAATTAAGAAGTACAAACGGTAGTTACAAAATGATGATGGGGATGTAAAGTACAGTGTAGTTCCCTATAGTCAATACTATGGTAATAACTATGTGTAGTGCCAGGTGGGTACTAGACTAGTCAGGAGGATCACTTCTTAAATTGTATAAATCTCTAACCACTATGCTGTACACCTGAAATTAATATAAAATATATTGAATGTCACCTGTAATTGAAAATTTTAAAAAGGGCAAAAAAGGTAAAAAGGAATGAGGTTCAAATCTCCAGGTACAAAACAAGTAAGTCGTGGGGACGTAATATGCAGCATGGGGAATATTGTCAATAATATTGTGATAGCATGGTACAGTGTCAGATGGTTGCTGGACTTATCATGATGATCACTTCTTTAGGTAAATAAATGTTGAATAACTATGGTGTACCCCTAAAACTAATGAAATATTGTATGTTAGCTATATTTTTAATGAATTTTTTAAAGTATTTATTGGGGAAAGGGAACAGGACTTTATTGGGGAACAGTGTGTACTTCCAGGACTTTTTTTCCAAGTCAAGTTGTTGTCCTTTCAATCTTAGTTCCGGGGGGCGGAGCCCACCATCCCTTGCGGGACTGGAGGAATTGAACTGGCAACCTTGTGGTTGAGAACCCACTGGCCCATGTGGGAATCGAACCGGCAGCCTTCAGAGTTAGGAGCATGGAGCTCTAAGCGCCTGAGCCACCGGGCCAGGCCCTCAAATATTTTTTAAATCACTTTAAAAAAAGAAAAAGAAAGTACCAACTAAGACCTCAATTATATTACATTAGTATAAAAAAAGAAGTGTCAAGCCTTCCTTGGCTCCTCCCCACTTGTTGATTTTAACTCTCTGTTGGCAATCCAATATCTTCCCAATAATTTCTTTATTTGCAAGTCTTTTTCTGAGATTGGTGATGACAGACATTGATTAGTAATAATAGCTAACATTTATACAGCACGCATTACTTGCCAACTGCTGTTCTAAGTGCTTTGCTATATGTATTATCTCCGTTAGTATTAATAAAATAGACAAACAGGTTTCTGTGCTGGCAGAGGAAAGCTGTGCGGCAGAATAATTTACTTTAATAAGAAAAAACAAAAGTGTACGGAAGCCTTTTTTCAGATCCGGAGATCAAAAATACACTTTTTTCTAATAGCAAGAAACTGGAAGCAGTCTAAATCATCTGAGAATAGGAAATTAAATAAGCAAATTATAGTACAACCACTCAAGGGACTAGTACACAGCCATTTAAAATGATAGCAAAACTGAGATCTACAATGAGAAAAGCTTGTCATTGTAACAGTGTAAAAATGTAAAAGCAAATGGTCAAGGAGTAGAAAGGATTATGGAAACATTGAGAACTGTTTTGTTAGGGTGGTAATTATAGGTGGGGTTTTCCCCTGTTTCTAAACTCTCCCTAATGTTGTTATATTGTATCTATAATTTAAAAAGGAAACACACTTTTGATCACTATGAATTCATCCCAATGCTCCAGGATGACGCTTTTCCGAGTGTGGGGAAATCTCTATTATCATCCCTTTAGCAACCATTTAAGATAATTAACTTCAGGGCCACTTTTAAGTCTGTGCTGGCAGGGCAGATGTTGACCACAATGTTGAACTGAAGTTCTCAGTACCAGATCCCCAAATGGACCACTATTTTAATCCCCATGAGATTCTGTTGTGCGGTTAAAACCCCAATCCAGATGCAGACATTTGGGGATGGGAGCCCCCATTGTCCTGACCGGATCATCCTTGCTACACTACAGTTTTCTGCTCCACACCAGGAGCTGGGAGGTCAGCTTCAGTTCATGAAAATTTGTAAAAATGAGACATCACTCCTTTGATTCACACTTTTCTCTTCTATGCAGGCTCATTCCCAGGCATCTCCCATAGCCTTGATTTGTGATGATCTTGTCCACTTCCCTGACCCTCCACTTCCCAGACTCTAAACCCACCTTCTCTGTGAACCTTCCATAGTTCCATAAGGAATTCTCCCTAAGATGCCAAAAAATAAACCTAACATGAGTTGAACTACTAATGAAATGAAAATGAAAATTGCAGGTTTTTTAGGTCAAAAATGGTCTAACATCTACAACTTCATATGGCTCAGCCTAATTCATAGCAGGCAGCACCACCTACAGTATGCAATGTTGGCAGCCCCAGAAGGTTGCACTTCAAAGCCTCTAAAGTCACGTAGTGTTGCCCATCTGAATCTTTAGGACTCAGTGCTTCTTCTTTGACGTTGCTTTTCACAGGTGGGTCCCATCTCCAAATTTGATATCTTTTTAATACATTCCAGAGATTTATAGTTTGCACTTAGTCGAGACATATCTAGAAAGGAACTTTGAGGTCCCTTCTAACCAAGATATATTAATTTATTTAGCAGGATGATCTTACTGAATAAGAACTACTTAACAGCTCTGCCTAGGCAAACATCCTGATTATCTTTCAAAATTAAAAAGTGCATGAGCTCTGTGACCTAGCAATTCCACTTCTTGGTAATTTGTCCAACAAATATACCCAGACTCATGCAAAATGACGTATATTTTAAAGCATTCATTGCTGCTTTGGTTTGTAACAGCAAAAGACTATTTTTAACTGATTAAGTAAATTTGGCACATCAATACAGTAGGCTGGAATAAGGTGTCTCCAGGATACAATGTAAGTGAAAAAAGTAAGACAGTGTTATGGTATGTTTCCATTTCCATGAGGAAGTGGTGCAGAGAGAATATGTGTATGTGTGCGCATAACTGTGTGAGGACATAGAATGTCCCTAGATACATACATAAGACAATAATAGTTGCCTCTTGGGAGGCAACGGAACAGAGTGGTACAGGAAAGGGAAAGAGACTTATCTTTCAGTATATGCCATTTGGCACATTGTGAATTTTCTGCCATGTGCATGAATTACTTATTTAAAATAAAAGTAACAATTTATTTTAAACTAAGATTATCTTTAAATGAATGAGATTGAGAATTAAGAGTACAATCTTGCTTGGATATTGACTGAAGGAAGAGTCCCTGTCATTAACTCATAGAGTTAGGGTGACCTGTTGCTTATATTCACCTTGTTTATTCCACCCCTCCTGAGAAAAGGCTGAAGTATTGATGCAAAGGATTATACTTCTCCTGACATGGAACTCCCAAACCACTCTAAACTTTCCTCAGTTTGGTCTTTCAAGCCTAGAGCTGGGGGAGGAAGGGGACAATTTTAGGAGGAGGCAATTTAGGAGAAGCATTCTTTTGAGTAGGCAGCACATCTCTGCTGTAATTTGTAAAGTAACCTGAGCCCAAATGAGTAAAGATTTCCTATTCAGCCACCACTATTTGTTAAGTACTATAAATCAAGCACACCAAAATCTGGGATAATGTTTTCTAAGTTTGGTTTATTTTTATGATCGGCTCCTTGCATTGAACCTCTACTTGTCAAGTAAGGCTAAATCTAGGCCAATCCCTCATGCAAAGGATCACACATTTGATCTTTAGGCAGATTTTAGACATGAAGCCTTCTGAGGGGAAAAATAAATGATAGTAAAAGGGAACCCATCCAATTATGTTTTTGTCTCAGCAGCTGTGGTGCTGTAACCACCTAAAAATCTCCCTCAAAACAACCCCAATCTTAAGTGGCCTGAGCTATTCATGAAACTTTGGGAGAAGCAAAGAAAAATAAGTTTATGTTATACTCAGATGTTTTTAACTGGGTCCTCTTTCCTTTGGAGAACACATAAGCAAATCGTATTAGAATATCATCAAAGCCTCTGGCAGAACAACTGCCAAGTGGGGCAGTCAAGGATGCCATCTGCCCCATTTCGCCACTTATCCTCAAGTTTCCTTCAGCCAAAGCTCTCAGTATTATCATGATACATGTATCATTTCCCCTTTAAAAGTGCATTTTTCACTCTTGAAAGGGAAATGCAAACATACAATTAATTACATTTAATTAAAATAACAACAAAATTTGGAAACTAATTGGGGAAGTGTATGCAACATACATACGACAATCATTATTCTTAATAAATGAATATGCCAGTTTTTCTTTGTGAGCAAAGAACACAAGCTAACGACTAAATGTATTAAATAGTGTCAAACTTCATTAATACAAAAAAATGCAAATTAAATTTGGTGTTATTTCACTTATTAAGTTACCGAAGATAAACAGTGATGGTACTATTCAATGTCTGCTACCATATGCAGAAAAAAACACTCATAATCTGCTATGGAACTGTAATGCTATACCTTTCTAAAAGGTAACTGGTAAATTGTGTCAAAAACCTTAAAAGTACAAATTTCCTCAATCTACTAGTGTTATTTTCTGGAATATAAATATTACTTACATGGAAACATATAAAGATATGTGCCAAGTTAGCTATAAGGATGGTCATTGCAATATCATTTGTAATCGCCAAAAAATTGAAAAAAATCCTAACCATCCATCCTTAAAGAACTGGCTTCGTAAATTGTTGATGCATCCATAGAATAAAACGTTCATCAGTAATAAAAGAGTACATGAGAAAATGGTAATTACATATCTTCAAATAGGAAAAAAGCAGTTTACATGAGTATGGCCCATATAAATGCAGAGTGTGTCTAAAAATGTGTTCCACCAAAATGTTAATGTGATTCTCCTTGGGTTGTGGGATTTCATATTGGTGTGTTTTTTAAAAATTTTCTTCATTGTATTTTTCTGAATTGTTTGATTTTTTTTTTTTTACTGTAAATGGGTCAATTTCACAAAAACAGAAAAAAAGCTCTTTTTTAAAAAAATACAAGGAATAAGTGAATCTCCTTTGAAAATCACCTACCATATGTGTGAAAAGATGAATTTTTCTTAGGGCCTTTTACGACACATGAAAATGAACTGTACAGTTTTACTGTTTGAAGTCCTCTGAGAAAGTCTGTGGGTGTTCTCTTCCGAAGACTTGGTCTGGAAAGATTAATCTGTGGTTTGGGTTTCAGAAATGTAGTCTATTACGTGTTCTTAAAAACAAAAGTGGGCATCACTGTTCATACAAATGATTGGTCCTTTAAAAGTCCTGAGCTTCAGAAGAGCACTGGCTTTCTCTTCCTTAGCACTCTATTTTTAATCAGGGGACAAGACAATGGAGAGGGAGCCTTATAATGGAAGCATCCACCTGTCCTACATGTTTGCAAGAAAGACCAGTAGAGCTTCTAAGTTTGGAGTCTGAGTGAGCCTTTCAGATGACAGCAGCGCTTTGATTTTGTGATTACAATTAAAGATCAAGGTGAGCACCCGAAGCCTGAAGACTTTCCCTGAGGGAAATGAATAAACACTTGGCTCCTATACCTACATCCAGCCAGAATACAAATAGAGCATATTATCAGCCATCAGAGCATGTTGTTCCTGAGTAGCAGTGGACTGAGGAGCAGACCTTAAATCAAAGTGAAGGAGAGTGCCCCAGTGGCCCTCATCAACCATTCCTCAGCTGGGCTCCCCATGGAGCTGAGAGAGAGGGGGACCCCCCTTTAGGCAGCCAGATCAGCAGAACGAGCCCTAGGATTCAACAAGGTGTCAGGTGTATTCATTGTACACAGATTCTCATTTGCCTCTTCCACTGTCTGACAGATTGCTTCTTTGCAGATCTCCAGAAGGAGACAAATTGCTGGGAAGGATGTGGGGAAAGAGGCACACTCATATTGGTACATGATTTAGGAAGGGAAACAATTTGGCAGTGTCTATCAAATTTTTAAATGCACATACAGTGTGGCACAGTGACTTTGTTTTCAGGATGCTAGCTTCCAAAATCCTAGCACAAGGATATACGTACAGGGAAGCAGAGTACAGTATCATTTATAATGGAAAAAAATTCCAAACAACTTCAATATTCATCACTACAGGGCCATTTAAGTAAAGTACAGAGAGTGCCAAAAAATGTATACACATTTTAAGAAAGGAAAAAACTGTATTAAAATTGTGATACTCAATATATACTGATAACAAAAGATGAACACAAGTCATGTGTATACATTTTTTTGGCACCCCTAGTATGTCACACCCATACAATGGAATACCATGTGGCCATTAGAAAGGAAATACTATGGCAGTGACTTGGAAAGATAGCTCTGTTAAATGATCACCCTTGGGGGAAAAAAACCAAAAACCTTTATTTCCTTACATGAGCACAGATAGATGTGTGTGTAAATGTCTAGTTAGCGTTGAAAAGAATTTGAAAAGTTCTGTACCAAAGAGTTAATAAGGATTCTTCTAAAAAAGGATGTGGTTAAGATTGAAATAGAAGCAGGGAAAACTGACTTCCTACTTTATACATTTCTGCATTGTTTAAATTTGAATTTTTTCTTTATTATGTTTACTATTATTTTTTTAAAAGGTCAAGGTTATACTTAGTAGTTCATGCTGAGGTTCTGTTCAACATGACATCAACTCTGTGTTCCCTTCACTCCTACCAGCCCAGAGGACGTGAGCGCTGGGGAGAAGTCAAGGTAGCATCTGAGGCAGGGCCTCCACCACAATGCAGCAAGGTAAGCAGCTACTCGTGACTGACCCTAGATATGAGAGCACAGTAAAATCATTGCAGAATAGAATCCTGGGTCCCAGTAACATTATGCTTCCTCTGCCTCTGAGCCTAATTGGCCCCTAGCCTGGGGTTGGGCTGAGCCCACAGTTGAAGGCCAAATGCACTTTGATACAGGAATGGAAGTACCTGGGGCAGAAGGCAGAGAAGGCATTGCCTCAAGAAACTGGATCTCCATCCAAACTCCAGTCTTCTTTGAAGCAAATTTCTCAATTTAATCTGATTGATTCTTACAGTGTCTTCAACTTAGGAGTAGGGGATGGTAGGCTAACTGTAGTGTTAAGAGTGTCCTGAAGCTAGTTCTCTCATCTACTCTCTGGGTAGCCTTGAGAAAAATCACTGCACCTCTCAATGCTCTCACTCTTGCTTTTCCTAGGCTATAGAAATACCCCCCAAGTAATATTGTAGCTATTTGAACAATACATTTTATAAAGATGTTCTCAAAGTTTCTTATAAGTCTAATATTCAAAAATTATAGTTCATATAAACAAAGGCTGATACGCCATAAGCCAAAAACTCTCTCCAAGTAGGGAATTATGGGTGACCTTTGACTGCACTCAGGGAGAGGCTGTATCAAGGGCACTTGAACTTGTTTTGAAGGCATAGGATGATTCTGGTGGGCAGCTCTGTACATTCTCATTGACAATTTCCAAAGGCAGTCCTCATCCTCTGTCTTCTCAAGAATCAGAGCATACTGTCTGTTTCTTTGATATGGCCTCCTGGAGCTTCCTCTTATGGCCTGGTGTAGAGAATATTGTCTAGTAAGTGCTGCACATAACAAACGTGGCTGTTGATATTTGTTTACAAGCTCTCCGAAGAGCTTCTTGCTCTTCCCTCTTTTGGTTCTGCCAATATGGGTAGAACATGAATATTCAGGAACATTATGGCAAGGAAAGAGGCAGCAAAGCCACAGTTTGGGGCTGTCAGGGACACCACTCCCTATCTCTGCCAAGTGCTAGCAGCTAACGGGGTCACTTCACGTTTTTTTCCCTTTTTCTTTTTTCTGTTATTTTACACCCTGTTTTCTAAGTAAAAAATGAGAACAAAATGAGAAAGTGAGAGAAGATGGTGAAGTAGGTAAACATGATGCTTGCCTCCTGTCATGACCACATCAAAATTACAACTAAACTACAGAACAGCCATCATTGAGAATTGCCTGAAGTCTAGCTTAATCAAAGCCCTACAACTAAAGACATGTGGAAGGAGCCACCTTGAGGCTTGTAGGAGGGGCAGAGACATGGAGCCAGCTGGTCCTACAGCCACGTGTGATCATTACAAATTAGGAAGGAGATCTCAGCTGCAGAGGTCCCCCCCTTCTGAAGGGGGGTCTCAGCACCACACCAGAATCCCCAGTCCAGGGTTTCAGTGCCAGGGAGAGAAGTCCCCATAATTGCTGCCTGTAAAAACCAGCAAAGGGTGGCCTGTTAGTGTTGGTTAGAGCACAGTACTGATAGCACCAAGGTTGAAGTTTCAATCCCCACACGGGCCACTGTGAGCTGTGCCCTCCTTAAAACAAACAAACAAGCAAACAAACAAAACCCAGCAGAGATTGTGGCTGAATAAGACGAGGGTGGTTAGAGTCCCAGACACTTCTCTTAGAGAACCCACGAACTTACTCACTGGTGGACTCATGCAGTCTGAGACCCAGCACTGGGGCAGCAGCTTGAAAGACACCAGGGACACACCGGGAGGAACTGAATTGTCCTGTTTCAGGACAAGGACTGGAGGGGCAGCTTTCTCCCAGACAAAAGAGCTGGTGGAAGCCATTGTTTCTTTTTTGAGCCTTCCCAACTCCCAGCATGCAAACAACACAGGTGGCCACCATATCTGAGTCTCCATCAACCTGGCTAATACTGTTCATTCTCCCTGATTCCCTGAAATCCCACCCCACTGTGTCCTCAGGTCTTTCCTCAGCACAATCACCTTTACCTTTTTTTTTTGAGGGAACACTTCAGATTCTTTTCCCAACATTTAGCTCTTCCTCTGCAGCCCCTTCAGGTGGTAGCTGCTTCTCCCCCATGTCCTTCACGGACCTGTTCTCACCTGCACTTTCACACTTGTCTCTCCCTCCTCCCTAAAATGCCCCAGCTTTGACTCTTAGACCATCAGACTATATAGCACCTACTATCCCAAACTGGTAGCTGAAATCTATAGCTGAAAGACCCCCAGGTCTTTCCCTCTCATTCTTTAAAGACTTTAGCTCCTATCTCACCATCCCTCTTTCCAGCATCGATCCCATCCTAATTCTTGGGAATTCCAATATCTATGATCTTTCCAATGTTCTCGCCTTTCATTTCCTTGACCTCCTGTGCTCCAGCCACTCACTCCCTTGACTGTACTCTAGATGCTGACATTAAATTCACCCTTCCATTTCTATTTCATCCAACTCTCCAGCCACACCTCTTATCTTTCCAACCCAAATCTATCGCTTCAACAATTCATCGACCCACTGAAATCTAAAATTATTTAATGCTACCCACCTCTTCACTGGCCTTCACCCCCTCAGATCTTCATTTCCTTTCTGACCCAGTTTAGATTTTGTGGAATCACTTCTTTGCACACATAAGTAACTTTCTTGCCCCTCTCTCTCCTTTCATCATACCATCCTTGCAAAAGCCCAACCCTGGCCAAATCCAACTCTCTGCCTACTGTGCAACCTAATCTGACTATGCCTAGTGAAAATCATACACCAGTGAGACTGATTGGGCCCCCAGAGATGCCCAGAAATCTTGTACAAAATTCCATCTATTTCATGCACTCATTCTCTCTAGATGACTTTCAAAATTTTCCCCTCACCTCAAACCCACAACACCTCCTCCTCCATCCTCACTCTAAGATGATGACCTGACTTACTATTTCACTGAGAAAATCAGAAAAGAACAAGCTCCATCTCCACCATATCCATCCCACTGTGTCTGAGCCCGACTCTGCTTTCACCCATTTTGTACACAGACCATCTTTGCTACCAACTAGACCAATACCTCCATTTATACACTGTACCCTATTTCTTCTTGCCTTCTCATAGATACTGATAAGATAATTCTCCTTTCTCTCCTCTACATCATCAATTTATTTTCCTTTCTCTAGTGCAAGATTTCCCATCATAATCCAAACATACCGATCGTTTTCTCCCTTCTTTAAACACAAATCCTGACCTCTATCTACGACTTCATTTTCTTGCTCCTCTTTGCAACAAAAATCGCTATAATAGTTATATGCATTGAAACTGCCTCAAATTTCTTTCTTCCCACTATGTTTCAGTCTCACTCCAAAAAGATTTTAGTCCTACTATTCACTCACCCAACAGTTCATGACAAGGTCTTCCGTGACCTCCACATTAAGTCCAACCATCAATCCTTACCCAACCTGAACTATTCATAGCATTCTATGCTATAGTTGGTCACCACTTGATCACTCTCGCCTTCTAAAACACTTTCTCCCCTTGGCCTCCTGTGTACCACTTTTTCTTGGTTCTCTTCCTGCCTTGCTGGTTGCTCTGCTCAATCTCCTTTCCTGATTTCTCCTCAGCTCCCAGAGCTCTAAACATTGACATGCCCCAGAGCTTGACCCTTAGAACAATTCTTGGCCTACGTTGATTCCCTGACTAATTTCATTCAGTCTCGTAGTTTCAAAAATTATCTCTTTGTCAACAATTCCCCAGTTCACCAGCCTGGACAGATCCCCTGAACTCCAGACTCATATATCCCACTCTATTTGCAGTTTCCACTTGGATGTTTAATAGGCATCTCAAACTCAGTATACCCAGTATCAAATCCTTTATTTTTCTCCATAAATCTCCCCCACTCCCAGTCTTGCTCATCTCTACAAATGGCAAATCTATTTTTGCAGTTTCTCAGGACAAAACCTTGACACCTCTTTCTCTCACAACCTTATCCAATCCACTAGAAAAAAAATTAAATACATCCAGAGTCCAATCACTTCTCAGAACTTCCACTGCTACCATCATTAGCAGCTCTTACCTGGATTATTGTAAAAGTCTCCTGGCTGTCATGCATTGTTGTGGATACTGCTGGTTGTTCACCACAATCCATTATCTTTTCCATTTGTTGCATGTGAGTTGATACAAGTGAATTTCCCATTCTACTTGTAGTTTGCTGTGAATGTGTGATGAAGTTCTGGACAAAGGAATGCAAAAAGAAGGGATGTGTGCCACTTTCAAGATAAATCTAAAGACCATGGGTGTGTCTCCTGCATTTTATTTTTATTATTATAATTTCTAATTAGTTTCAGGTGTACAAAACTAAAGAATAGAATGAGAAACAGTCTCCTGCATTTTCTTTTCTTTTCCCGTGAACCATAACCTGAAAGAACCTGCAAGTCATGCAGACAATAGCAATGGCCTACGAGACAGAGGATCCCAGGTGTCTGAATAATAATATAAAGTAGAGCTGCCTGCTGCCCTGAAATAATACGCTTTAGGCTGTTGGTTGAGAGAGGAATAAACTTCTGTCTTTAATCCACTGAATTACAGAAGCTTAGACTTAATTAATACAGGCACGTCAGTTACAGAATCTAAAATGTATAGGCTTTTCAAGGGCTTGAAAAGATGCTTGAATTCTGTCTTCTCCCTCCAGTAGTTCTAAAACATGAAAAAACAAATTGCAAATTCAGCGTTAACAAATGTTTACATGAATTTAAAAGTTGACATTATGTCAACATGACAGCTGCAACTCAAATGTTATTTATAAATATAATAAAGATGAATCATAAAAAGAAAATGAATAATTCATTTCTAACAAAATTCAAAATTCTTCCAAAAAACGTTCATAGCAAATAATTATATTGAAGTATGGGTATGTTTTGTTATTTGATATTTTGTGGGCTAGGGCCTCAAAATGAAAGTATGTTGGTCCTTGGGTGGCCTTAACTGACGCTTCCTATCTTTCTCCTCACTAGCTAATTACCTTAGTCAAGTCACTTGAACTCTGAGACTCATTTACGCCGGCAAAATGGGGAGAGAGCAGGAAAATAATACTTATTTCACAGAGTTGTAAGGAGAATTAAAAAGTACGCTGGTTTTGAAAACACTCTGCATAAATTATGGGAATATATGCAATGAATACTATTACATTATAGGTTTCCATAGCATCTCAGTGTTTTGAGAGCATCTAGAAGTCAATTAAGCTTGTGGTGTCCAACTCAACAGAATTATCTGAAAGCTTTTTAAAACAGATTACAAGACTGTCCCCGCCCCCAAAGAGTCTCATTAAGTAGGCCTTGGGTTATTTTTTTTTAAGGTCCCCTATACACAAGAAACTACCAATATTGGTTCATTACCCTGGTGTAGAACAGGGTGACTAGGCAACAAGGGTAGGAAGGAGAATTTTCATGAAATATTTTACTGAATCTTTAAAATTCTGAGCTACATGAATATATAATCATTTTCAAAAAGCAATCAGATTAAAATTATTTAATATATTAATCAATGAACAAATAAATGTTTCTGAAAGAATCCTGATATAACTGACCCTGAACAGGAGTTTGGAGACTAGGTCAATTTTCCCAACCACCCATTCATGCAGATTTAGCCTTCCAGATTCCACTTGAACATTCTCAATGTCTCAACTCACCTTACCTTACCAAGCAGCCCATTCAGTTGCTGAACAGCTCTAATTGTTAGCATATTGTTGTGTGCAAGTCTGTGTCAAAGTGAGGGACGCCATAAACATCACCATGTAGCTAGGGGCATGATTGGACCCACAGCATAACTGAATTCATCGACAACAGTGAGGTACTTGATAACAGGGTTTATTGGATATGATTCTGGTGGGTCTCTGCCTGTCACTGAGACAGAAAAGTGACATTGATTTTATCTTCAGATTTTTGCTTGACCTACTGATGTGATTGTGGCTCTGGTTATCAGAGAGCTCTCAACATGGGATGTGAGTCCTTGTTTAATCAGCATTGTGTGTGTCTTGGCCCTGATTCTTATTATCTAATGCAAATGGGCTTCCTTATTAACTAACATAGTAGCTTTAAGCAGGGAGAGCCAAGCAAAGTGAAGCTACAAAATTTAAGCAACTGAGTACTGTCTTGTCCTGGAATAATGTAAGATTTCTTGGTAAATAAATGTGCCAATACCCCAATCCAAATGCACAATAATCAAAAGAGAGATGAAATTGCTCTGAAATAAATGAGTGGGAAATGTTAGTTCCATGATTTTGGAATAGAAACCAATCCTTTCAATCCAAAAGCCTATACCAATTGACCCTACTTCACCCCCACCTTCACTACCAAATTCCTATTGTTTGTTCTCATTGAAATGGTCGGAAACCTCTAAGTAACAGACAGGTTGTTACCAATACAGCATCAGCCCCAGATGGATTAGAGGGAGAATGATGTTTGTGGCTCTTCATAATCCCTCCATCTATTCCAGGATTCTGAGTTTCTCCAGGGAATGTGGCAAAGCCGCAGGAAGTCCCCCAAGGCAAAATATTGCAGGCTGCTCTCTGGTTCAGCTGCCAAACACAGAAAAAGTAATGCAGGAGAGAAAATGAGAGGAAACTCTTCCTTGTTTGCAACTCAGGGGCAGGTTGTTTTATTCCTCCTGGGGTCTACCATAGCCTGTCAGTCTCTCAGGAACACATACTTCCTTGTAAGTCTGCCGTTTCCAAAATGAACCCCCAAAGCCACCTCCTTCAAGTAGCCTCATATAGAGAGAGAAATGTGTACTGATGTTGCTTCAGCCTCGTTCTGCTTCCAAATCCAAAAACAGAGTTGAGGGAAGTTTTGAACAAAATCTTTATATTCTCTGTGCTTGAGTTCCTCTAAATTGAATGGCATTTGCCATTCAAGGAGGACCAACCCCCTCTTTAATGAAATGCCGCACTGTCATCATGGAATTGAGGGGAAATAGTTGCAATGGGATTTGTGGGGGGGGGAGCATTTTGGAGCAGATTGTAAGGAGAGAACAATGAGACATAAAGTAACCATTCTTTACTCTTTTAAGCAATAATTTATATTTACTGAAATTCACAGTGCACAAATAAGCTATGGGAAGACAGAAAGAGAAGACAGCATAGGTGAGTACTCTAAAAGAAACGTAAAATGAGACAACAGAATAATAGCTGAAAAACTCAGATTCCTTACACATACGCACACACACACAAATTAGGATCACAAGGAATATTATAGACATTTCTAACATTTCTTTTTTCTATTTTCAATCATTTTTTGTCACATTGCATAGGACTATTAAATTCTCTGTATTATGCATTATTTCATTTAAGTCAATTTGGTACAAACAAAACAAAAAATCAGCCTTATTTGTCACAAACATTGAATATTTGATTTTTAAAAAAGACTTAAGAATGCCGAAAAATGTTTTATGTGAAATACTCATTACACTATAGTAGAATGGGATAGGGAAATGAACACATTATAGATGGTCTTCATAGAACATCCAGGCCCTAAAATGGCTACAACTGACATTAACAGTGCAGGTATTTTGAAATCAAGAATAAGAAAGTACCACTTTAACAACAACAAAAAACAGAGTTGAAATCAATGCTTTTATATCATATTTATGTTTAGAAATATTTTAAGACTATGATATTTGGAAATATTTGGAAATGTTGGGAAATGTTTGGAATATATTTTTGGAAAAAACACATTCAGGAATGTGTTATGCCTCCTGACAATTTTTTTGCTTCATTTTGCATGAAAAGTAATTATGTTATTTATATTGTATACTAGGGAAACTTTAGAACAATTTTCCTCATTTTAGTTTCTGTGAATTTTGCGTTCTGTTTCAGCATATCAGCTTTGTAGCAAATGCTAAAACAGGAAAAGAAAGAAACCCCCACTTCAAATACGCAGAAGAACTAAACAGGGTTTTGATGTTTTACAAATATTATTTCTACTTTTGCACACTTCATGTACGTGCCCACAGCAGACAAGGAAGAAAGGTAAGAGTAAAGCACGGTGAAATCTGATCTTGCCACAACCCCATTGATGGTCTGTTAGATTCATTTTTCTTCCCTGCAAACAATTGGAAAGGACCGGTGACAGGGGGAAAAAAAGTCTTTAAAACTTGGACAATCACTAGGGAATACTTCATTTCATTATACAAATAGGGAGTTGAGAGGTCGCCGCTAATTCTATGGGTTTCCCCAGCAAGACAGACGCTCACACCCAACTTTTGAAACTGAAAACTACAGTATTCCACAGATGATTGTGCCTGGTGTTTGAAAGGCCCCTGCAGAGGACTAGTCAAAATATTTACATTCCTCTCAGAAACTGTAACGCCAAGGAAAAGTGAAACATAGTGAGAGGACGAATCAAAAGGAAAACTTTCCTTGCCCTGGCAGTGAGAAAAGGTGTCAGGCCGCTGGGTCCGCAACAATAGTTCTGTTTTCTTGCTTTAGATCAAGGGTGGATCACACCTTCCCGGCGAACGTTCCTCTACGGCAAGGTGCATTAGGAGAATTTTGTGTCAGAATTAGGGTTGTATCAATTTCTGAAAGCTTGTGGGTAATAGAAAGCCGCAAGTGGGTGTCTTTACTTGTCCACGTGCCTTCCCCGGGCTCTGCACCGACGCGGTAAATAGGTGGCTGAGTGATGGCCACGTATGTTTTTTCCATAACGTGCAGCCACTGGCTCAAAGTGAGTCAGACTTTGGCATGGACACGTGTTCGAGTCTGGACGGCTGCGGGGACACCGTGAGGGTGGAGGAAGGAGCGGGCGGAGGCGAGGATTAGCGAAGGAAAGGACCCAACCCCCTCCCTTCTGTTTTCACAGTGTGCGTCACGCTCTGGACGCCCCCAGCCCGCGGCGGGCGAACGCGCGGCAGGGCACCCGCCAGGCGATCGCCTTTCCCGCCCCAGGTCCTCTATCCCCGACGTTGCCATCGGGAGTCCCCCAGGCAGGCCAAAGTGGAGACTTGGCCTGGAGCCCCCGGAACAGGCCTGGGACCCGTGCATCTTCTCTCAGCTTGGCGCCCGCCGACGTGGGTGCGGAACTGGGCGTCCAGGAGCCGGGCCTGAGCGCAGCCTGAGTTCACCGGCGGCGAGGCCGAGGCCGGCGAGGAGGCACCACCCGGCACGGGGACACCCTCGTCTTTCCTGCTGCGGCCGCGCTTCTCCCGCCGCCCGCGTTCTAGACAGCAAAGCACCTTCTGACCAAGCATTAGTAGTAATACTCCATTATTCCTGTTAGAACAAGTTAATGTAAGGGTTGGGCCGCGGGGCCCCGGGCGGGGTCACATGTGCCCCCGTCACTCCGGCTCCCCTCGCCTCTCCGGCTCGAGTTATGCCATCAAGCTAATATATTGTGACTGCTCTTCTCTCCTGTGACAAAGGCTTGCAGCTGCCTCCAAATCAATAGACGCCAAAGAAATATGAAAACAATCATGACACAAAACTTAAATCCTGGCTGGAGCCTACATAATCAGAACTGTGCGGCTGTTCTCCAAGCCGCCGATTAATTTATCCCAAAGTTTAGTCAAATTTTTATTCCGGTACCTTTTCCCCAGCAGATCCCGCTACATCTGTCGGGTTTGTAATGTAATTTGTAATTACTGCCCTTCATGTGGTCCGGTGCCTTGAACCATCTTTAATTAAAAGCATAATTAAGGGAAGATCTAAAGAAAGACAATTACCAGATGGTCTTTTTTTTAGAAGCGGTAGTTTCGCGGAGAGGGGCGCAGGATGTGTCCCCGGGACCCCGCGCCTGGGGAGGGAGCAGCGGGCCCCAGCGGCGCCTGCGCAAGGCCGAGGCCCGGGCCCCCCACTCACCCCCTCTCCCTGCGGCTTCAGCTGAGAAGTTCTGCCGAGGCTGTGCCCGAAGGTGAGCTCCAGCGACCCCACGGTGCAAAGACCCTGGTTTTCTACGCTCTTTCCCTGAGGTGGCGGGGGTGTGGGTGGCCGCGGGGGAGAACAGGGAAAGCTCAAGGCCTAAGCAACTTCCAAATCCAAGAGGGAGCCCCGGCCCCCTGCGCGCGAACCTAGCAGCTCAGAAGCAGAACGCTCACCAGGAATGGAAGAAAGGGGGAAGGAAGAGGAAAGGGTGGCTGTCCCTGGGGGCAAGCTGACAAAGGGCTCCCAGCCCAAGCTCTTCCTACACAGGACTGGACGAGGGTGGGAGTTGGTGGGATCTGTCCCAGGCGGGTCCAAGAACCCCTGAGGACAACAAGACAGCAGCGCCAGCGCCCGCAGCCCCGTCGTGCAAAGTGCCCCCTTGACGGTGACTGTCTCGGATGTCGGCTCGTCCGGGTCCACTGGTCCCTGGGATTTTCAGAACAAGTTTCGGGGGGAGGAGGAAACAAACCCATTTTCCATCCCGTCCCACCCCCACGTCCCTGCAATGAATAATGCAGGCAAGAGCCAAGATTTCTGCATTAGCGACGCGTTGCCCCGGCGGCTGGCGCAAGGATCCCGAAGTCGGATAAGGGAAATTAAACTGCTGTTGTATGGTGGGCATGTCATTATGTGACTTCATATTCAAAGTCAAGCAGCAATGAATTGTAATCATTTCAATTATCTTCAATACACTTTCTGTAGGACACAAGTGGTCAAAGATTAAAAAAAAAAGTACATTCTTGCGGCTCCGTGGGTCCATTTTCCAGACGGTTTGTTGCTCTTGCTGCCTGATTTGGTTTCGGCTTTTATTCCCCAGCCTCAGCTTCTCTTACAGAGACTCCCGCGGAGTGAGCGAGCCCCGCGGCCCTCGGCGGCTCCCCTGGTGCAGCGGACAGACTACGCAGAGTCGGGAATTGCCTCCGCGCGCCTAGTGCGCGCATTTTGGTTGCTTTCACCTTTAATTAACTTAGAACAACAGATATGCCTGGAGCTCTAGATCTGGTATCGCCTTGGGAAGGGGGCCGTCGTATTATATTCTGTGTCCTCCCCAGTCTAGGAGGGTGGGCTGTCCGCAGCAGCCTGCGCCCCCGGAGGGCCGCACTGCGCGTCAGAAAGGCACGTGCTGGACGGTGCCCTGACCTCCAACGTCCCTCACCGAGGCCGGGACTGTCTTCTTCAAGCCCGGAGAAGGCAGGGAAGAGCGGGAACCGGCAGAGCCTGCTCTCCTTTGTTGAAACTACCCCCAGCCCGTGTTCGCTCCCTCTTGTCCCTGAATGTGAGGCAGTGGCGAGTTAGCTGTGGTGTCCTTGGGGGGCGGCAAAGCGCCCTCCGCCCCCAGCCCAGGCAGAGAGAGTAAGAGTCGGCTTTGAAGCCCACGTCCATCGCGCGGATTAGGACTAATCCCGATCTTTACTCTAATGTCCCCTCTCGGGTTTTTATTATACTCATTTGGAAGGAAATGAGCTCTTGCCAGGAAAATAGCACCCCGCACCCCACTTTTCATAGCTGCGCAGGGCCGGGGCCTGAACAACCCCGCGGGCAATCCTCGAGCTGCCGATATTATATTTGTGAAATGTTCTTTTGTTGAAGCTTTTAACACCTTCTTATAACGAATCATTTGTTCTTTTCTCTTTAATTTTGATAGACAATTAGCCATCAGAGATACACCAGTTGACTGTAACCGAGCATTAAACTCGCCTTTATGTAACGCTAATTTAGCATAGCTGCTTTGTTTAACTTTACTATATAAGACCAGGTTTTGTAGCAAAAAAAAAAATAGGTGTAATTTTATGTGGGGCTTCATTTCTTTTGGCCCTGTACGCAGCAAGCCCTCTCCTCTTTGTGAAGCGCTGTGCCGAGGCCTGACGCCATTTCCCGTGCCTAGCACCTGCAGGCTGGGGAGGGAGGGGAGAGGGAATTAGCATTGATATAGATTTAGTTGAAATGTAATCTCTTAAATCTGTCCAAGATTCGGGGAGATAATTACACTTTCACTGAATTGCCAGGGGTCAGCGTCTCAGAGGACCTGAGGAGTTGATTTACTAACAATAGTGTTACATAAAAAACGGCGTTTGAGATTATAATGTTGATGGCTGCAGTCGCTGGGGAAATGCGGCTGCTTCCAACTAATTCTAAGTAACTTGCTTTTTGCCTCCCTTTTCGTCCCTCCCCTTCTTCCGGGGCTCTGTCTTTGGAAAGATTCAGAGCTTCTCGGGGTTTAATTTGGTGGCAGGCACCGGAAGGTTGGGGTTGACACTCTTTTGAGTGTTTGTGGTGACAGGTTGTAGCCTTGACAGGAAGGCTGGGCTCTTCTTACCAGAACCAGGATGAGGGCGCCAGTAGCGAGACTCCAGCAGGAGCAGAGCGCAAGCCGCAGAAGTGGACCAAAGCTTCGAGAAGAAGTGGGGTATCTTCCCGGATCCTCGCCTCCCCAGCCTGCCTGGAACTGGACCTGCCCTGCTTCCAGCAGACTAGCACTCCCCAGCTGGACGAGGACAAGTCCCGGTTCTGTACCCTACACTCCTATCCAGGCGGTGCTTCTGGCCCAGCAGCCTCAGACCTAGGGACGCTCGTTTCCCACCCCTAACTTTGCGAAGTTCCAGCTGGCATTTGATGGGAGGCTAGGACACACGTGCAGAAAGGTTCTGGAAATATGAAGAGATACTGCAAGGTCCAGATTCTAGCTTGGGGTAGAGAATAAGCTTTAAAACTGAGAAGTCAGCGTCCTTTGGGGTGGAGACAGTTAAGGAGTTTACACTCCCCTATACCCTTCTCTGACTCTTGTCAAATGTTACCCACATTAGTCTCCGTCCACAGACAGGAAGGAGTCTCCATCAGAAATCCCACTGCTGCCTCTCACTTGTAGCCCCTGCCAGGTAATTCAGAGCCTTGCTCCTCCTCAAGTCTCACTCACCCTACTTTGGCCTCAGGGCACCCAGTGACCCGCCAGTGGGCTCATCCCCACCCAAAGACCAATGCAGCGCCCCTGAGACTGTATACAAAAATCAAGGGATGAATAGGGAAAAGTAGTCCCTTTTCCTGGGTGGGACAAAAAGAGCTGGTTTTGTGGCCTCCTCCAGAGTCGCACTGGGCCAGGCAATAAGGGGAGAAGGGCCACACCAGCATTCAGCAACCGAGGCCTGGACTCATGACATGGACTCCATGGCCAAGGGCTCAGATTTCCTCCTGATGGAGAGACTTTGGAGGCTTAAAGGGGGGCACCTGTCCTTTCTACCTTTTACTCCCTATGTGGCAATGGAGGGGAGGCAAAAAGAGCATCACTGGGCCTGCCAGACTTGGGTCCAGGCCTTGCTCAGGCTCTCGCTTGGGCTGGGAGCTCTGCTTCTGTGAAGAAAGGCTACTGGACCCACAATTTGTGCTTCTAAACAAAAGGAGGAGCCACCCCTTAGCTTAACACGCCTTCACCCACCTTACCGAGGCCCAGAGCGTCTGTGGACTGGCGGGGCACTCGTGGCTGTTGGGTGCACTCCAGAGCTCACCTGAGAACCAAGAGGAAGAGGCCTGGGTGCCCAAGCTGTTGGCGAGGTGAGGCGTGTCCCTGAGCATCCTTGTGTTTAGGTCGGGGTGGGGCCCCCCCCTTATCTTATATGTAACAGCAATATATATGTTAATTGAAAACTTCTGAATTTAAAAAGGTTGTGACAAGTTATAATTTGTCCTGTCAATGCCTGGAATCCTTATTTATCTCTTTAGCTTGCCTCCCGCTTGCGCCTGTCAGCTAACAGCTTGCCTAACTCGTTGACTTCCTCACTCATGGCACGGAAATGACAAATGTGCTGTTTTATCCGTACAATTTATTTCATTATTGTTGCCAGCACGAAGCATCACAATCAATCATAATGAAGTCCAGTTGGCAGGTGTCAATCTTGGTGTGTTTTTGTATGTCTCAGTCTATATTTAATCCAATTATAAGGGTCACAGAGTAAGTGCCAATCCTCTTGTTACAACTCACATCTTATTTAAGATTTAAAGTAAAAAAAAGTCAACTCAATCACATGGTCCTTTGGGGGGAAGGAAGGGGGATGCCTTTGAAACCCCCATCTCTCTCTCTCTCACTCTGCCTTCTCACCTCCAGTTTAAATTACGCAGCCATCTCTTTTTATTAAAGAGTTGCAGGGAATCCCAGTTTTATGCGCATTTGTGTGCAAATGAGGCTCTCCTTATTTTGCTAAAGTAGAAGCAGGCTTAATGATGAGAGATCTTTCCGCTCATTGCCCATTCAAATACAATTGTAGATCGAAGGCTGCCTTGTCACGTTGAGAAAAAGTGAATTTCTAACATCCAGGACGTGCCTGTCTACTTTCAGAGAATTGCATCCAATCACCCTTAGGGAATTCAGCTAATGTCTCTGTCCCCACCCAGGCAAGGGAGAGAAAGAAATCAAACAGGGTGCCACAGACTGACTGACTTCACATGAAAATATTGAGAAGGAAAGGAAAAGCAGTTTTCTCGAATTTATTGTAATCAAGATTTTCTTAATGGGAAAGCATACTGGAAGGATTCCGAGATTTTCCCAAATGTCCAAGAAAACTTTATGATGGGATAGAATGGACAGGAGAGTAACTGAAATATTTCTTTCAATGAGAGCAGGAAAATAATTGAACAGCAGAGATACCACAATACTGCATATGACCATGCCATTATGCAGTCTTTTAGACCTGAATGAAGAGATGGCAAATACTAACTTCGCTAAATATTTTCCTTTTTTAATGCTCAGATTCACAAAACATTCCTCCAGTTTTTATTTAAAATAAAATCTTGTTTTAAAAAGCTTGCCATTTAAGGAGAAGGAAGTGAAGGAGAAGGACGAAAGAGCGAGATCCAAATGCACTGCCTGTTAAATTTAATATATGGATTTCTGTCTTGTACAGCTATTTGAAATGATGCAATTCACAGTATTTTTCTCAATTAGTCAGGGACTTTTCCCTCTTTTTCTGTTATTGTTTTATGTGAAAGATTTGTATTAAACCCTTTTATAAATTAGTACCCTCCCAGGGATAATTTTAAAAACAGAAGTTAACAGGATGGATTATGTCCAGACTTAGTAAAATGAAATTAAAATACTTAAGTGGAAAAATCCATTTTTTACTTTCAATTGTTTCTAGAATGGCCAGAGCCATTCTCAGTGAAAAGACAAATACTAAATCAATTCCCACCCACCCTGTAGCACAGATCCTGCAGGAGGGGCTTCCAGTCTGGAAGCTGCTTTATTTGCATAAAGGAGAGAGAGAGAGAGAGAGAGAGAGAGAGAGAGAGAGAGAGAGAGAGAGAGAGAGAGAGAGAGAGAGAGAGAACATACTTTGGACAAGAACTACATATATCAGCTACAGTTCAAGCCAAGGGCGGATCTATCTTCCCGTCCCTTATCTCCTTCCATTCAAGCCTTGCTCTCGAACCATTCTTCTCCTTCCCTTCCTCCACTCCGACCCCCTATCTCAGATCCCTCACCCTTTCCCCATTGCCCACCTCGCCTAGGTGAGCTGCAGGGGAAGCTCTGGGCTTCCCGGCAGGCCTAGGCCAGGGAACCCCCGCAGACCCGGCGGCTGCCGAGCTCACTCACTGCCATTGTGAATAACCAGAGCTTGGGACTGCCCTAGGCATCGGGGATTCCTGTTTCTGGCCCTTCGCACCCCACCTGCAGCCCGCCTCCGCTTGCACTCCGCATCCGTGTTACAAGTCGTCGAGGACGCCCCGGAGCCGCCCGCGCTGCCGGGAGATGCGGCCTAGACAGTCGGCCTTTGCCCAGGCGGGGCAAGGCCGGGCCTCGCAGGCTGAGCACGACTAAGGGCCGGACCGGGCCCAGCCGCCCCGAAGGCCGGTGGCAGGCTCCCGGGTCCACAGCTACCCGGAGACCAATCTTCGGCAGCAGCTGAACTTGCACCCTCCCCCGCGGCGACCCCGGCGCGAGCTTCCTCCCGCCCAGCCTTCTGTGCCCGGGGCAAATGGAGAGCGGCTCGTGCGTTGGCCCGGAGCGCGGAAGGGCCTGGCCAGGCCTCGCCTCCACCGCCCGGCGTTCCCGCGCCTCCCGAGCGCGCCCTTTATTGACAGGCAGATAAGAAGGCCCGGGCCGTGGCGTTTCCAGCGTCGCTCTTGAGCACCCTGCCGGGTTGCAGGGATCCGCACACATTTAATGGCTCGGACGACAAACAACCACGGAGCAGACTTCCCGGCGGCCTCCATTCGGGACAGAGGGTGCGGGTGGGGAGAGAGCCGCTGCCACAAACTACGGAGCTAGGGAGGCCTGCTCAGGCCCGGGGCCTACACGCAGTCCAAACTGGCAGACCCTGGAGAGGGGGAGACCTCGGACATCTGGGGCCGAAAGCTGGACCAGGTCCTGGAGAAGAGCTAGGGCTCCTGCCAAGAAACTAGGTCACTAGAGAAGGCCGGTGGCGGTGGAGAAACCGTAGCAAACACCTCTCTGAGTACCACTCCCCGGCAGTGCTGGGCTTGGAGAGACAGGACCACAGCAGGGTTCTGGCTCAGATTAGAGTGGAGGGCGGTAGGATGGATGTTTCTGGCCCCTGACACTGGAAGACCTGAGGTTTGGGATGGGGAGAAATAGTGGGTACCGGTTGTAAATAAGTAAGATCTCCACGCTTAGACCACTCTGCCTATTCTCCCATTCTCCTCTTCACTTCTACCCTGCCTTCAGGGCCTCGAAGGGCTGAGACCAAAAAAAAAAAAAAAAAAATCAAGTCAGGGAGCTGGCTGGCCCGGTGGAGAGGAGCGAGTAGGCAGACTGCCTGGAGCCTCCTCCCGGCTGGTTGCGAAGCCCCACACCTGTCCAGGTGTGCCCGGGGCGGGAGCGGGAACCTCTCGACCTCTCGTGCGCCATCTGTGCTCCGCTCTCCTTTTGCCGCACCCACCCAAGCAAGGCGAACAGGAACTGGCCCTGGGGCCCTCCTGCCGCCTAGGCGCCAACCTCCGAGCTTCAAGAAACACACGCCCGGGTCTACCAGGGCTAGGCGTCCCACGAGCTGCTTCAAAGCCAATCCACGCCCCACCACTTCCGCTCCTGCCACCTCGTCAAGCGTCCCTGGCTCTCCCGGACTGACCTCTGTCACTTCCAAGTTGGAGACTCGGATGAAGGCTGAGAACGAAGGGAATGGACATTGAGAAGCCTCCTCCCCTGTTGAGGAGAGAGAGACCAGGGAATCACAACGCGAGTTAGGTCCCCATCCCAAGATGCCCGGCTCGATTAAGTTGCGTATCTCCCAATCCATATTGAGTGTAAGGAGAAAACAAGCACAGACCACCAGGTCAGTATCCTGCCCATCCGCCCCAATTTCTGTGGTTTGCTGGGCCCCGGGCAGGGGAATCTTTACTTCAGAATTTGGGACTTTCCTATTTTCCTCCTCTAGGCCACAAAGTCAATAGTTAACCCCCCAAGTCAAAGATTAATAAAGTCACCTACATTTTCTACGTGACTGGAGCCTTTCAACCCAAGGAGGCGCGAGAAGCCAGCGGAGGTGCCGTTTGTGGCTCCCCTCAGAAGAAACCAGCAGCCCTGGAGAGGATTTTGGCCTAACCCAGGAGAAGCAATCGCTCGTTCTTTCCCGGGAGTCCCCGTCTGTGCCTAGCTGGTGACTTGTAAGCCCACAGGCCAGTTTTAGGGTACCCATCGCTCCTTGAGCTCCTCTTGAAAACGATTTCCTCTAGAGGACCCTCTCAACCCCGGTGTAACCTTCGTGTGTCTCTGATAAAGTGACTCCCTCGGGAGTGGAAGGAGGGGGCTAGGTGGGCACCCAGAAAGGTAGCTGGCTCGCCTAGAGGAGGGACCCACGTTCCAGGAGGGAAGAACGTACTTAGTAGGACGAGTTTCTTTGGGGTGACTCAACGCCCTAAGAAAGAGCGGTCGGGTTGGGGTTGGGCTGGGCGTGAGCAGCCAAGGGCTGGGCCCAGGCAGGCCACCGCAGGGCTCGGAGCGGGCCGGATTCGGGGTGGGGAGGAGGAGGCTCCCGCCGGGCCTGAGCGCTGGTGGGCACGGAGCTGAGCCCAACTCTGGCCGCCATGACGTCACGCGCGTCGGGCAGCCAATGAGAACCGCGCTGGCATGGATATTAAGGAAAGTTAGCGCTTGCTTGAGCACCCTCTTTTCTTATCATTGACATTTAAACTCTGGGGCAGGTCCTCGCGTAGAACGCGGCTGTCAGATCTGCCACTTCCCCTGCCGAGCGGCGGTGAGAAGTGTGGGAACCGGCGCCGCCAGGCTCACCTGCCTCCCCGCCCTCCGCTCCCAGGTAACCGCCCGGGCTCCGGCCCCCGCCCGGCTCCGGGCCCGCGCCGCCTCTCCGCTGCCCGCGACTGGTGCCCCCAAATCCAAACCCGCCCCAAGTAGCCCGGGGGCTTGATTTTTGCTTTTAAAAGGAGGCATAAAAGATGGAGGGGAGTTACAGAGGGCGGAATCAGATAGGGAAGGAGGGGCGTCTTGTCTTTGCCTAGAGTGTTTTTCTGCAAAAGTAGCAAAATGTTCCAGTCCCCAGAGTGGACTTCCAGTTGGGTGCTGCGCCGGGTTAAGGGGGGCGGGGAGAGGGAGAGCGGGATCTGCTACTGTCTGCAGAAGCGGTTCGCTACGGTGAGAAATGCAGGGGTGGAGGGGGGGTATGCAGTTTGCACCTAGAACACGCCGAATCACAATCCACCACATTCACGCGTGGAGACGTCCCCATCCGCGCCTGGAGCGTGTGGAAACGCCCCGCCGCGGACCCGGCGAAGTGCAGCAAAAGTTTCCGGCGGTTGCAAAGTGTAGATGGTCGGACCGAAACAAAGTCCTAGAGATGGGAGTTCGTTTCTCAGAAAGGAGCGGAGGACTAAAGAATGCTGCCGGCAGAGCTGGGCAGCGCGTAAAGCCCCCAGCGTGTGATTTGAGCTTCACTTCGCAAGACCTAATAATTAGCGATTCTCACTGAGCTAGAACGCGGGCTCGGGTTACCGCCGGCACTGCGCTGGCTGCCTCGGTGGGAAGCCTGTGAGCGCCAGGGGGCCGGGCCGCTGAGTGCCGGGGAGAACAGCGCCCCGCTACTCTCCTGCCCCCAGACGGCCCAAGCCGGGCTCCAGAAGTTTCTCCAACGCGGGTCAGGGAAGGGAAGACCCCATACTTAGACTCACTCGTGGTTCTGCGGGGCGAAAGTTGCAGAAGGTTCGCCTCAAACAGCCAGGAACGCCTGCGCAGAAGCACCCGCCGGAGGTTGGGAGGCCTCTAGGTCAGGCCGGAGCTCGCCCCTCATTCCCACTTTTGCTCCTGGCGCCACCTCTCTAGACGTTCTGGGTGTTCATCTTCGGAGGACGTTTGTGTCTCAGGCACCTATGACAGGTGCTTGGGACCACTGCCCGACTCCGAGCGGTGGCCGCCCCCTGCCCAGCTCGCTCGGGAAGCAAGGGAACGAGAGAAGTGGCCACCCGGCCGAGCACCTTACCTGAGTCTGGGTCCTCTCCTCGGGTTCCTTTCTCCAGAGTTGAGGGGCGATCAGGTTGCCCACTTAGCTGTGGGAAGTGGACCTTCCCCTCTAGTCATAAATCAAATCCAGCCATCCTCGGGCCTCCTCCCTCATTAGAGATGTTTATTGGAGATTGTGTTTATTCGGGCTGTCACGGCGAGAAAACGCAGTGACATAATTGCCTCTGACCAGAGTCTTTGCGCCGCGCCCAGAGCAAGCCGGGGACCTCCTCTGTCGCCTTCTCACTCCCGTGCCCTCCTTAATCGGAGGGCGTATGTGGTTGGCTGGTCTTTTTTTCCCTCGGACCCTCTCTTGTAATTTGAATTATTGAACGAGCTACTATTCAAATATCCCCAGGGCCTGGCGTTTACTTATTTATTTATTTTAGAATTTTAAAGGAAAACCGGAGGGAGCTTAACGCCCCTCCAGGGCGGAAGGGGGCAGCGCGGGAGAGATGGAAAGAGAGTCCCTCTCGCTGCGCAAACTTTCTGGCAGGTCCGGCTGCCGCGCGCGGAGGCCAGACACCACCCGGCGCCGGAGCCTGGCCTGAGCGGTGGGGAGCTCACCCGGAGGAAGGGATGCCATGGATATTGGTGGTGTCATATGTTGTTTTATTTTTCATTGTCTCATCTCGGGAGGAATCTGAGGCTTCAAGGGCCTAGGCTAAGGATTCTTAAACTTTCCCGGCCGAACTCCTCGAACCAACCTGCCGCTCCTCCCCCGCCTTTCGCCCCCGCTGCCCCCCAGGCTTCAGTTTTCCCCGCTAGGCAGGTTTGTAAGTCACCATCTGTGAGACTGAGTTAGGAAGTGATGAAAAGCGCCGAATTGTTCTCTAATTGAAAATACTTTTTTTTTTTTTTTTTTGGTGACCAGGCTGACAAATATGTGGGATCCCGGCTTTTGATCCCTCACTGCTGCCTCTATTCTCCAATCGCTAATAAAACTCGCATTGAGCCCCTTAGTGCCTTGATTAACAGGCAGATTAACTCTTACTGGGGTGGGGAACAGCTTGTCCCAATCAATGTCATTTTAAGAGCCCGTCAGGATACGCTTAGCTCCGGTTCCCTGGCTGCTCGCGCAAACCAGCCATGACATTTGCTCCCTCCCCCACCCCCAGCCACATACCCCCCAGCAAAGCCCCTAGTTCCCGGCCCGCGTGTTCCCTGCTCCACGCCAGGACAAATGCTAGACTCGGTCCCTGGCCTTTAAAATAGGCAGCTGTTAGAGAAGGGATCTCTAGGTCTCGAGAAGGAACCGAGGTGGCCTTGGCTTTCTTTTCGTTTGAAGCTGAACTCTTGACTCTTGAGGGCGGAGGTTACAGTGAAAAGAGAGTTGGGGAACCGTCGCATTGACAAAAATGGAAAGCAAACTTTTCCTGGGAACCCTGTTTGCAAAAATCAGAGTACCACTGATTGCAAATGTCCCACACATCAGGAGTTTTAAACCTGATTCCCATCTGGACAGCAGCATGTAGAGTTAGGGAACCAAAGGCTGAGGAGTCCCGGGATCTCTTGGCTAGGAAACACAATTGGACAATGATTTTTTAAAAAGTGTTTGGGTGAGAGGTAGAGAAAGAGAGACGCTTGCCTCCTAATGTGAATGGAAGAGGACGGAACCTACTTGCCATTTGGCAGGACGGGAGGTAAGGCGAGGGCACCGCGGCTTTCCCCAGCCGAGCGTGACCACAGCCTGCAGGCGCTACCCGGCCGGCTCCCGGTTCTCTTCTGCTTCCCGGCGCTCGGGTCTCTGCGAGGCTGCGGGCTGAACTAGAAATCTGCAGGTTGCTAGGGAAAGGATGGGGGGAAAGGCCTCGTGTGGAGGAGGCACCCCAAACTGAGCGGCAGAGGTGGGTGCCTTTGCCTTTCGTGCTCGTTTGACCCTTTTCATCAGCTCTGCTATCGAGGGAAGCCAGCTTCCCAGGGCCAGCAAAGAGAGAACCGCTTGAGGCTCTGCAAATTGACGCAGGTGTCTGCGGAGACTTTCCTCCTTCAAAGGAAAGCTCTTCTCCAGCCTCCCCAGAGCGCCAGCACTGCGCCTCTGCTTGGCGGTGGGAAAGTGGCAGTTCAGAGGTGTCACAACACCGGGTGGAAGATCCTTGGTTCCGAAGCCGTGCGCCGAAAGCACATCTCCCGAAAACTGGTCACGTTTTTGCCTTGCCAGAGGCCACCTTCGGACCGAAAATCTAGGGAGTGGGCACAGGCGAATGCCTGGGACCGCTGGGGGTGAGATGCTGCCTGATCTCACATTTACCAACCAATACCCGCCAGAGGCTGCCGGCGCTCTGGGGAGCTGCGAGCCCCCGGCGAGACTTTCTCCGCACAGAGAGCCTCCCCCTACCGGGTGGGATGACCCCAGCCCCCGAGGGACCAGGCCGAAGAGCTGTCCTCTTCAGGCTCCAAAAGGCGGGGGGTGGGGGGGAACATCTTGGGGAGAGGCGGGAAAAGGCAAGACAGAAACGGAAGGCTCGATCCCGCCGATCCCCCGCCCCCGCCTTGGAGGGCAGCATGCGGGCCTCCGTGGTGTTGGAAGCCACAATTAAAATGGCGACCTGCGAGCTGTCTCAGTTTTGCTCACACCTCTGCCCCTGGCGCGCTGCCCCTCCGTCCCAGCACCCACAACCAGCTGCGTCGCCCCCAGAACACGTACTTGGCAGCGGGCGCGAGGCGCCCCACACCGTAGAACAGAACCCCCCCCTCACTTTGAAACTAGCCCAGAAAGAACAGGGAATCTCACTCTCCATCCCTCCCCTTAAACTTTGAAAACTCTGCCTCCCTCAGGGCTGAGCTACGCCTCCAAAATATATTGACACACTGGAAGCAACCAACTCGTTTTTGTTTCTTGTTTGTGCAGAGGGGTTTCCAAGAGTCCTTCCCGGAGCCCCCACCCACACCCCCACCCATGACGTCAGTGGCATTCAAACCCGGCTCCTCGCTTCTTATGATTTTTGTTGTTAAAACTTTTCTCCGAGGTGAGATGGGACTGGGGGGTGGGAGAAGGAGCCCATTAAAAGAGCCAGTGCCCAGGGGGGAAATAGCAACCAGATTATGGCGGCTTCTTTCCGAGGCAAAGTTTAAGAAGGTGCTAATCCACTCGGTTGCTAATTTGACAGGTTGTAAAAATGATATTCGCCTCCAGTTCGGACAGAATCTGGGCCTCCCCCCAAGCCCCTCCGCTTATGCCCAGGGGACTTGAGTTCAAGCTTCTTGAATGCTTGTTTGAGAAGTAAAAAGGGAGAGAAGGAGAAGGCAGACTCTCGCTGGTCTGGGACCTTGGTCCGCAGTCCCACGTCCCGGGACCGGGAAAAGTCGCGGTCCTACGAAATCTCACGTAGGAGGCCGCTGACCCCGGCGCCGGGCGCCACCTGCTTGGTTTCTGGCCTGTTTTCTCCTGGCGCAGAGGGCTCGTGGGCCGCGGGAATGGCGGTTCCCAGGCCCAGGAGGTGAGCGGGTTGTGAGGCCCCAACCCTGGGCCCAAGCTGGGGAGGCCTCCGCTTTTCCTGAGCTCTGCCCAAGCTGCTTGGTCGTGGCGTTAGCAGGTCCCCGCAGGGGACGAGAGTATGAGGCCTATCCGAGGCCCGCAGCCCAAGGCAGCCTGCAGTCCTCACGGCCTCAGCGTCCCGGGGTGGCTACCGCGCCGTGGGTCAGCACCGAGTTCAGGGTGCACAGACTTTATTGATGAGTTCTGACTTTCGGCACTTTCCATAAGTCAAGAGGAGTTAAGTGTACCCGGTGGTAGCTGTTTCAGCCTCCCTGCCCCAACTGTTCCAACCCTATTCTTTGCTGGGTCCTGGGGTATGTCCCCCATCCCCAAACTTCCCCTTTCCCGGAGACACGGCGTGCAAGGTCCGATAGAGCTCGGGACTTCACGGGACTAGGCAGCCGCTCCCTCCCTTGTCACCTTAACTGCGGGGCGCCAAGGGGCGCCTTTGGAGTGTACTGAGGTGTGTCCTAATCGTCCGGCATTCAACAAATGGACTTCTGGTGTGTGGTCAGAAGAGAAAAGCCATTTACTTACTTTCCTCCCCGGTTTTCTGGCAACAGCTGAAGGGGAGCTGCTTCCGTGGACTGAGCAGACCCAGGAAAAGGAATCGTGGTGACGAGACACACGCACCACACACAGATAACCGGTGGCACACACCCACACACCGACATCTCCGGCGAGGACACACACACACACACACACACACACACAGAATCTCTCCCAGCATTGGTCACCTTCCTCCCTCTTATCTCCCCCTGGCGTCCCCTGCTCTCGGGAGCCTGGAAAAGCAGCCGCACTTAGTCAACAAATGGCACGTGGGAGAAGTTGGTGAGTGTTTGGTGAGGACTCTTCAGGGCTTTTCACAAGAACCCTCTGTACACAAAGTAAGTGGCGTGTTTGCTCGGGCCTCTCCAGCCCGGCTGTGCCTCCGCTCCGCTGCGCACCGCGGCTTCCGAAAGGAGAAAGAACAGAAGAAAGGGCCGGGGGGGGGGGGGAGCGACGGGGGGGGAATGGGCAGGCCCGGGAGGCCTGGACTGGGAAGGCCGCCCGGCCTCGCCGAGTTCCCAGCCCCGAGGCCTTCTCTCGGCCTAGCTTCGCCTCGGCCTCCGCCGTAGTGATGCTGCCGGGACCCAATGCCGCTTACGTCCCTTTTCTTCACTGCACAGCCAGGTGGGCTAGGGCGCGGCCACTGCTGTGCTCGGCGTCGCAGAGCTCAGGAGGAGATGGGGTAGGGGCGGGAAGCGAGAGCGGGGGCGGGGCGGCAGGCCATGCTGCGCTGGAGTTGGCACGAAAGGGTTACGCAGAGATGCAGAAACTTGCTCCCCCCTTGAGTTGGGAGTCCCGCGCCCAGCTTAGGGTGGTGGCGGGTGCGACCCCCAGCCCAGCGGCCTTCACTCGACCCCTCAAGTTCTCGGCCACAGTGCGGGCGGCGCTGACTCCCGAAGCGCTCCGAGCCTAGAGATGTCGGCGAGCGCCAGATCCAGAGCCTGGGCGCGGGGGCCCAGCGCCGGGGAGAGGAGCAGGACCCACCGCTGGAGCCGAAAACAAGTGTATTCATATTCAAACAAACGGACCAATTGCACCAGGCGGGGAGAGGGAACATCCAATCGGCTGGCGCGAGGCCCCGGCGCTGCTTTGCATAAAGCAATATTTTGTGTGGGAGCGAGCGGTGCATTTGCATGTTGCGGAGTGATTAGTGGGTTTGAAAAGCGAACCGTGGCTCGGCCTCATTTCCCGCTCTGGTTCAGGCGCAGGAGGAAGTGTTTTGCTGGAGGATGATGACAGAGGTCAGGCTTCGCTAATGGGCCAGTGAGGAGCGGTGGAGGCGAGGCCGGGCGCCGGCACACACACATTAACACACTTGAGCCATCACCAATCAGCATAGGTGTGCTGGCTGCAGCCACTTCTCTCACCCACACTCTTTATCTCTCGTTCTCCAGCCGCTGACAGCCCATTTTATTGTCAATCTCTGTCTCCTTTCCAGGGATCTGAGAATTGCTCTCACACACCAAACCAGAAGCATCCGTGGAGAAAACTCTTACCAGCAACTCCTTTAAAAACACCGTCATTTCAAACCGTGGTCTTTAAGCAGCAACAACAGCCAAAAAAAACCCCAACCAAACAAAACTCTTGACAGGAGCTTTGACGAGAAAGGATGCCTCATAAAGGTGAGTCCGCTGCTTTCTTCTCGCATCATTCAATTGCAATATTCAGGCAGGTCTCCCCCGTCCTCCCCCTTCCTTCCTCCCCTCTCGCCGGTCCCCTCCCCCACTGCTACGCCGGGAGAGTTGGGCCGGAGAAGTTTCCACGCAGGAGCCCAAACTTTGTACTTCCAGCGAAAGCCCGCGTCGGAGGGCGACGGCCGGCGAGCGGGAGCGGCGCAGGGTTCGGGGCGGGCGGCCGGCTCACCCCCGGCGCCAGCGCGGGCTGAGCTCGCTGCAACAGCCGAGGCTCGGGGCGCAGAAGCAGCCGGGGCTCCCGGCCCCAGCGTCGCCAAATGCTCCCCGCCGGCGGGAGAGGACGAAGAGGCTCTGCGGTGTCCCAGACCCGAGAACGGCTGCAGGAACCAGCCGCCGCCGGCTGCTTTGTCCAGCCGAGGGCCCCGCGAACACGCAGAGATCGGGCGTGCCGAGGAAGCGGCGAGGGAGCCGGCTTGCCGCGCTGCGGTGCGCTCGCCCGACCTCCGGCTTTGTGCTGCACTCGGCCCGGGTACAGAAGTCCGCTGGCTGTCGAGCACCGAGGGGCACCGCGCCCGCCGCCAGCCGGAGCAGAGTCCACCCGCAAGGCAATCGCACGCTGGAGGCAGAGAGAAAGAGCGAGTGAGCGGGCGCCGGGAAGGAAGCCACCAGGCCAAAGCGGTCGAACGCGCGCTCGGAGGGAGCTCAGAGGCAAGAGGAAGGATTGTCAGCTTCCAGCAAGCCCCCAGGCTCTTGCCCCTAACTTGAGCGCAGAGCTCGGAACTTGAAAACTCTGCTCCCCAGGCTTCCCCCAACCTTCGCCCTCGCCCTGCGAAAGCTGGGGTCTTCCCTGTTCTCCAGCCCCCAGCGCTCGGTGGGTATTTTTCCTTGTCTTTGACAAAGCTGCACCCGGTGTTGCCATTTCAACAAGTTTGGAGGTGGAAAGGTGGATTGCTTTTTTGTTTTGTTTTGTTTTTCTATCCAAATCCCGATTTTTTTTTTTTGGTGAGTTAAAAAAATCAATATGAAAGCATTGGCTTTCTCCTTCATCTGATCACATCATCTCCCAGCTAATTAGTCTGAGTAATTTGAGAGCTTTCCGATTGATTGCAAGACCTCAGGAGGAAAAGTGTCTTTTCAAAGTTCATAAAGTTGTTGCCTCTTTCCTTGTGCATATTTTCTCAGTCTCCCTGCACCATAATAGCTCTGAATTTTAGCAAGTGTAATTGGGGGGAAATGGAGTTGAATTTCAAGTGGAAATGCTTTCTTTTTTTGAGTGCTAAACCCCGGCACTCTAGTCTTGAGTGATTTCTAGAAAGTTTAGAAACAAAGTGAGTGTGGTATCCTTTTCTCTCATATTCTACAAAGCTCCCTAAGCCATTTTGGAGGTTTAACTCGAACTTGGGGAGATTGAGGAGGGGGAGGGGGCAGAAAATAAAATAAAAAGCAAAGAATTTGAAAGCCTCGCAGTTCACGGAGGAGAAATAACAGTTGTTGTCATTGACATTACATTTTTTTGTTTTGTTTTATAGCTGGTGACCTTTGCAAATGTCTGAAGGCAATTTGATTAGTTATCTTACTTGGCCCTAGAGAGTAAAACTTTGTCATCTTAATTGCTAATTACTCTTTGGCTGGTGGCCGGGAGGGCCGAAAGTAAGCTCTCCTCTTCACTCAAGCTAAGGAGTTTGGGGTTGGATTTTGAGAATTAAGTCATTAAGACAACAGTATTTGAAAGCTGAGGCTAGTGTTGGGGATGGGGGAGGCAGTGGCCTAGTGGACCAGGGCCGTGGTGACTTTCAGGTGTCTGGAGACTCCTCGTTCCTGGCTGGGCTCTAGGAAGCCCCGGGCTGAGCTGGGTGGGGGGCTCTGGCTGTGTCTGAGGGGGAGGGGTCCTAGCCTCTTCCCGAACGACTGCTTCCGGAAGTCAGTGTGCCCCGGGTCCCGGGTTGCTTTTGCACTAAGTGTTAATAATTACTTAAGTAATTAGATAGCCTCTTAGCCGAGAAGAGGGTGGGAATGGAGCAGAACCGGAACTTGAAACGCTTCCACCTTCCCAGATGCTTCGAAAATTAATTGGTTAGTACTCTCTGGAATCAGCTTCTGAATTTTTAAAAATGCCCTCAAGAATGTACTGGCCAGGATGGGGGCATTCAGTTGTGCTTGAGTACAGAGTGGGTTACGGAGAGGAGTTCAAGAAGTTGTACCCGTTCTAAGGGAATTACCCTGCCCCTTTCCCTGCCTGTTTTCTCTTTGCAGAGTCCTATTTTGAAGGTAGAGAGGACAGATTCTGCTTGAATTTGGGGGTTTCTGCCCGGCCAGGGTATTACTATGGTCATGGGGACTATAACACTGGGAGTGAAGCTTTGAGATCCAAGCCAGCTAGGGATAACTAGGTAGCCCTCTGCCATTTCCAATATTTACCAGGCTGCATTTGGAAGCTGGTAAAAAGTCCCCTTCTTAAGTTTATTTTTTATGGATTTAAGCTGCCTCCTAGCTAGTTAATACATTAGACCATGAATGGCCTTGGAGAGAAAAAAATGTGCTTCTTGGAATTCCTTTCTTGCAGGCAGGCAAAATTAATAATCAGAATAGGCAAAACAGGAAAAAATGAATATTTTTGTTTTTTTTAACAGGGAGAAATGATGCTGTGACTATTTAATTATTTTATCTCTCTCTCTCTCTCTTTCTCTCTCTCTCTCTCTCTCTCTCTCTCTCTCTCTCTCTCTCTCTCTCTCTCTCCCTTTTTCAAACCTCTGAATAGGCTCTTTATTGTAATTCTCTCTTCCCAATTGAGCTCCCCACGGTGCCGTTGTATCTTTTTACAGCCCCTAACAACTCACACCAGTAACACAATTACCTCTAGATATTTATAACAAGAAATTACTTTTCTATTTTCTCCCCCCTCCCCCAGAACCTTCTTCTTAGGGGAAGGCAGGGAAGAGGTGGTAGAGGGCGAACCTTGGGGGACACAGACTAGGTCAGGATTTACTAAGCTAGAAGTGTCCCTCTGTTTTCTTTGTGAGTTGGTGGGTTGTGGGTACGTGTGGTTGGAAGCTGTGTTGCTGGTTAGGGAGACTTGGTTTTGCTCTTTGGGTTTGGGGAGAGCTAGAGAATAGAAGCCATTGTTCGCTGCCTGTAGGCTTTGTCGACCACGCTCACCCCCTCCTGTTCGTACTTTTTAAAGCAGTGAGGCGAGGTAGACAGCGTGTGTCACAGTACAGTAAAAGGGAGGAAGAGCTAAACACCAAAAGAGAAGTTAATCACAATAAGTGAGGTTTGGGGGGGAGGAATGTTGGGCTCGCCACATTCAAAGCTCCAGGAAGGCTGGGAGATGGGTGGAGTGGGGGCCTGACTCGGAAGCTTTGAAGGGAAGAGTGAAAGATAAAGGGGTAACCGGAGAGTTGGGTTCTGGGGGCCTTGGGGCAACTCAGTTGGGGCAACTGAGGTGGTGAAATTCCCTAAAGAGGGAGTATGGCTCGGCAGCCCTCCTAATCAGTCCCAGTCTGCACCCCCAGACACCTGAAGTTCTGAGGTCCTCTTCATCTCACCTCTAAACTTCAGGTATTAGTCCTCAGCCTCTACTCCTTACCCCACGGTTTCTCTTGTTTTCCCCCCTCCCCATCTGGATATTTTTGCAAAATGGGACCCCGACTTGTCAGATTCTCCAATTCTCCCAAGGCAACAGGCCAGAGTAGCCACTTCTAAAAGGTGGTGAATTCTGCAGGAGAGGCCACTAAAGAAAATGTGGGTGCAAATCTGGGATTTAGGGTTTTATGGCAGTTTGAGCCCTAGATATGTTTTTTTTTTTTTTCTGAGAATGTGGCTCGGAGAGCCCATGGGCCTATGCTTTTGAGCCACAATTTGACATACCTTTCTCTCCTTCTGTTTTATCTTAGGGGGAAGACTTTAACTAGAGGCGCGCAGATGTGTGAGACCTTTTATTGTAAGAGTGGACAGACATCCCAGATTTCAGGCAAGTTCTGCAGTGGCTCGAAAGCTGCTTTGGGCTCTAAAACCCTAAAGAGTCAGAATGCTTCTTCATTGTTCAGATAGAATAAAAAATTCAAAATCGAGTCAGCCTTTCTCCTGATTAAAGGGTTAACTACTTAAGGATTTTGGGGAAAACAGACTAGGAGTATTGGTGTATTTTATTTGTAGATTGTGCATGCACTGGAGGGCAGGGCTGGATGACCCTCAGATCTCCCCCAAGTGATTAAGTGGATCATTTCCTAAAGACGGGGCATTCTCCTGTCCTGGCTCCAGGTCATCCTCTGTAGCGAAGTAGGCCTACCTGGTGCGAGCCCAGGATTAACGCCTATATTCTTGCTAACAGAGCCCCATATTCGAGCCCCGTGGGATCCCGCGGCCCCCAGCCAGTGCCAGCATGCAGAACAGTAAGTGCCTCTCTGGTGTTTGTCTGACCCGGCTGGGGAAGCGCGAACCTCAGGGGAGTGTGCAGAGGTTTGAGGTACCCCGGCAAGAGGGAAAAGCCCTGGGCACTCAAGGCAGCTGTGCCCCTGTCCTCGACCGGCAGCTGGAGAGGGAGGGCGTTTATTCTGCAGTTCTCGCTCCTGTTAGAACAGGGGCTGGGCCCTTCAGAACTGCCCGCTTGAGTTTGCGAAGTTGAGGTAGAGAAACCCCATCCCCCCAAATCCTGTAACACACACCCCTCCCCGCCTCTGCCCGGACTCTGACCCCAGAGAGAGGGGCTGGGCTGAGCAGGGAGGGGCGGAGGCTTCTCCTGTTTGCGAAAGGAGAAGGAGGCCTCTTTGGGTTTAGCCAAGACTGAAAGTCTCTACCATCCAGGCGAGGTGGGGGTGGGGGCTCTCCTCCCCCAGTCACTCGCAGAGCAGCCCCTCCCCTCCCCACCCCAGCTCTGGGCCTAGAAGGCAGAGAGCAGGACACTCAGGCCGGCGGTGGGGTGTAGGTGGTAAACTGGAACCATGGGGCTGTTATGCAGCGCTAGCCTGGCGAGAACAGGTTTACTGGTTCTGGGAAGAGAGTGGAAGTTGAACCAAGGAGATGGGAAAGCCCTGTTCTGGTAGTTGCAACTCTCTGGGTGCTGGTCATTCCTAGGCCCGCAGTGCCTTTGATTTCTGGGCTCCTGTGCTTCCCTCGTTACCTCTGTCCAGACCCCTTGGGCCCCCAGTCCACCTTCCTGCTTAATGCATGCGTGTTGGTATGTGACACGGCTAGTCTGAGCCTAGGCCTGGGAGCCTGGAGGCTCAGTGAAATCAGGCCCTGGTTGAGGTGCAGGGACGGGACATGGCTTAGGGGCTCAGCTGTAGTAGGAGTGCAGAAAGACCTAAGTCTTCTAGCAACCTTCCCTTGCCGAACTGCGGACTTAGGAGGGTCTCGAGCGCCCGATCCTTCTGTCCAGGAAGGGCTAGCTGCCCTCTGGCTGTTCCGGCGGCTGGTGGGCACCAAGCTTAGGAGAGGGCGCAAAGGTGGCGAGCTTCAAGGCGGGTTAGTTGTGCATAACCTGCCAGACCCCCCTCCCCTCGCTTGGCCCGGGAGGCACCCTTCTTGGCGAGGTGAAGGCTTCTGCCCACACCTCCTGGCTGCTGGGTTCTCTCCCTGCAGCTGACTCCCCAGGCGTAGGCTTTCCGGCAGGCCTGGCTGGAGCGCGCAGCGCTGAGCGTTTGCCGTTGCGGCCTGGCTGGAGGGCCCCGAGGGGCGCCGGGTCGGGGGCCGGCCTGCAGGGCTTTGTGCCGCTCGCTCCCGGGTGTGCGCGAGGCGCAGAGCATCCAAATTGACACCATATGTTTTCCTATTAGATGCTTCTCGGTCGAATTCTAGGCGCATAATCATCGCCACTCGGCGAGAGCGCCAGCCGTCCCCAGGGAAGGGACACAATGATTGAGGCTTAACCTCTGAAGGGGAACTTAGAGCAGCGTTTCCTCGCTGCCATTTCTATGCTGGCAAAGGCGACCTGGCCCTGGCGTCTCCTGGGTGCGCACCCGTCCCATGTCGCGGCGGAAGTGGTGGGCACATTCTCTTTTGCAATGGGGAGGGGAGAAGGAGGAAGGTCTAGGATAAGTCGGCCCCACATGCCTTGGCATTCGTAGGTTGAGCGTTGCCTAGGCTGTGCGTGTAGTTTGGAAAGTCTTTCTTGGTCTCTCTCTGGGACAGCCTTTCTCTTTCCTGGAAGGCTCCATTTGCCCAAAGGGGAGGCTGGGCAGCTGGAGCGGTAGATGGGTCCAGCGAAGCAAAGGAATACGTTAACGGAACCTAGGAGAAACCGGAAGCGCGGACTAGGCCTTGCTCTGTTGGAGAAAGTGTCCCTGCGATGTCCCCGCCCGGTGCCCAGATCCCCCAAACGCCTGTCACTTCTCATCGAGTTGAGGCTCCGGTTCCCCCTTCTCAGTGAGGCCCCCCCTCCGCCCCAAGCCTTTGGCTACCCTGAAAACACGGCTCCCCTCGAAGGGGAAACGAGTGCAGTTCAATCTCCTCTGAGTGATCTACAAATAGGGACGGAAAGGGTCGTTTTATCACGGTCCCGTTTGTCGTGACGATGCAATTTCCCGGAGCGGAGCACTGTCACAAAGTGACAAGGCTGCCACAAGCGCCCCGACTGATCTTTTCAATTAGCCTTCCATGCATGATCCGGAGCGACTTCCGCCTATTTCCAGAAATTAAGCTCAAACTTGACGTGCAGCTAGTTTTATTTTAAAGACAAATGTCAGAGAGGCTCATCATATTTTCCCCCCTCTTCTATATTTGGAGCTTATTTATTGCTAAGAAGCTCAGGCTTCTGGAGTCAATTTATCAGAGGCTCCAAGGAGAAGAGAGGAGAGAAGTGGAGAGGAGAGGAGAGTAGAGAAGAGGAGAAGAGAGGAGAGGAGAGCTGAGCAGGGAGCCACGTCTTCTGGAAGGACTGCTCTCTAGAGTCGGGGCTGCAGGTTGGAGATTTTTAAGGAAGTGGAAATTGGCAATTGGCTCTATTTGTGTGCCTGTGGTTTCTGGGGAGGGGGCTACAGAGAGGTGCTAACTTCCTCTCCCTATTCTCTAACATTAGACAATAGGGTAAGGTTGTAAGATAATAAGATAAAGGAGGGGTGGGGGACACTGGTGTGGTCTTTTCCTTTTCTTTTCGCGTTTTGATTTTTACTAATACCTGTCCTTGGCTGTGGGGAGAGCCGAGATCAGCAGCGGAATTAAAACGAGCTGTGGCGGCTGTGAGCAGACTCCCGGCTCCAGCCCCACTGCGGCAGCCGGACTACTTTGTGGTTGGGGCGAATCTGGGACTCTGACCCTCACGCCTGCAGTGAAAGCGCTGAAACCCAGGTTGGGGTTCGCCAGCCACAGATTAGCTGTTCTGGTTCTTCTCCACTCTTTCCCCCTCTCTTTTCCTATATATGTAGTTTTAACCCTGGTGCTTGTGCTGTGCCTTCGCCAGAGTTTGGAATGTGACAGCAAACGTTTCTGGACTCGAGCGTCCATGGGAGTGCTGAAGGGCTGTACGGTTTGCTCTGACAGTTCCAACAATGCAGAGAGCTTGGAAATTCAGTGTGGGTTTTCTAGAACCACAGTTTGCCATGACACTCAGAGGGGATCTTTGGGAGGATATTTTTAGAGCCGGTTGTTTGCACCTTGTGGGTTCAGGGGCTTGCTGGGGTGTTTATGAAGAGGGACAGTGGGCTGGGGGCACTGCTGGCGTGATGGCGATAGAGAGGTACGTGTGTTCTTGCTAGTCGGCATGTGTCTACCTGTATGGTGCTTCTGCAGTCCAGTGGGCAAGAGCGCGGCTGTGTTTGGGGCTGGGCTGCCCGATGCTCGGCTTGGCTGCGTGGTCCTGTTGTCGTTTTTGATCGATAGCGGGGACCTGATCACCAAAGTTGACAGGGAGCTGAGGATGCATTGTGGATGTTTTCTCCTCCTCTTCTTTTTCCTCCTCCGCTTCCTCTTCTTTCTCTTTCCTCTCCTCTCCTCTCCTCTCTGCTCCCCTCCCCTCAGGTCACAGCGGAGTGAATCAGCTCGGTGGTGTTTTTGTCAACGGGCGGCCACTGCCTGACTCCACCCGGCAGAAGATCGTAGAACTAGCTCACAGCGGGGCCCGGCCGTGCGACATTTCCCGAATTCTGCAGGTGATCCTCACGGCGCCGCCCCACTCGCTGCCCCCGTGGCCCTCCACTTTCAACGCCCTCTCATCATTTCTTACTGTAAACGCTGCTAATTATGGACCCCCCCACCCTCATCCACCCACCCCAGACCCCACCCCACTCCCCTGTCTTCCCACTTGTCCCTTTCCTTCCACCAACCTTCCCTGTCTCTTTCAACTTGGGTCAGTCACGTAAAATAACTCATCCGCTTAAGAAAAAAAAAATCTGTCAATTAAAAAAAAAACCTTTGTCTTTTTATTTGGTAAGAAATTAATTGTGATAACAGTTTATGAACTATAATAAGCCGAGTTTTACAAAACCAGCATAATTTCATTCCCTTCTCTCTCATCCCATGCTTACCTCAGATGTGGAGATATCTGTTTGCATTCTTCATGTTCATGAAGACTATATATTGACTTTAAAATGACAAATGCTATTTACCTCCCTCCCTCCAATTGACACTTACCCAAATGGATATTTTTTTAAAAGAAAAATAAGTGAAAATTCAGTTTATGTTCCCCTTTGCTCTTACAACGTAACACCACTTTAAGCAAGGTCAGCACAAAAAATTAATCTGACTTCGTTTTGATGCATCTTCAGGCAATGTTTAAGAAAACAGTTTTTTTTAAAAAAAACTTTTAAATTAGTTTTTTTTAGTTCAAATTGTTTGAAAGTATCATCATATTTGTAGTTTTTAGGGCTACAAATGTAATTTTAAGAAAAAAGCTCTCTACAGTAAGTTCTCGTACCATTGAAGGTATATTTTTGTGTTATAGACCCATGCAGATGCAAAAGTCCAAGTGCTGGACAATCAAAACGTAAGCTTGTCATTGTTTAATGCATACTTAAACAATTTTATTTTTGTCTTGAAATTATTAATAATGTGGTTTTCTGTCCACTTCCCCTATGCAGGTGTCCAACGGATGTGTGAGTAAAATTCTGGGCAGGTATTACGAGACTGGCTCCATCAGACCAAGGGCAATCGGAGGTAGTAAACCGAGAGTAGCGACTCCAGAAGTTGTAAGCAAAATAGCCCAGTATAAGCGGGAGTGCCCGTCCATCTTTGCTTGGGAAATCCGAGACAGATTACTGTCCGAGGGGGTCTGTACCAACGATAACATACCAAGTGTAAGTTCATTGAGAACATCCCCCCTCCCTGCCCTACGCTTCGTGCTCTGTCCTCTTTACCATACATCTTTTTTCACCTCCTCCTGCTCTGCTCCCTCCCAGTGTTTCTCTGTCTCTATCTCCTCCCGGCTCCACATAGGTCTCCTCTGTACCTGGGGCTATTGAGAGGAGCATCCCGACTTCTTTTTTTGACTTTCCAGAAAATGGGAGTCAAGTGTGGGAGTTGTTCACCTCATTTGCATACTGCTAAGTAAAGGGCAGAGGCACCCGGGAAAAGGCTCTTGAATCAAGAAGGAAAATGAAAATGAAAACCAGATTCTAACCTCCTCCAACTCCATCTGCCTGAACCTTCCTTCAGGCGTCAAATATCTATTTCTTCTCCAATATAAAATAAAGTTGGAAAAAGCTCTAAACCGAGTCTGATTTGGGAGGTGGTGGTGGAATCTTTTAATAAAAGCAAAACAGCCATGTGAGTTAACTCTCCAGAGACATGGATCAACGGTGAAGGACAGCCCCCACCCCCCAACTGTGACCCAATGCAGTTTCCATGAGCAAAATGATGGCTGTCATTCTGTCCACAATGTCTCTGCAATCTACCCACTGTCCCAGGATGGCTGGGAGTTTTTTTAATGTGTTAAGGGTTCTTTAAGGGGGTGCGCATGCTGTGATGGGGACTTAATACAGGGCGACCCTGTCTTCAGGAGACGCTACCATTTGGTTTGATTTTGGTTTGATTTGCAGGTGTCATCAATAAACAGAGTTCTTCGCAACCTGGCTAGCGAAAAGCAACAGATGGGCGCAGACGGCATGTATGATAAACTAAGGATGTTGAACGGGCAGACCGGAAGCTGGGGCACCCGCCCGGGTTGGTATCCCGGGACTTCAGTGCCAGGGCAACCTACCCAAGGTAAAAACCCAAGCACCCATAGTCTACACTCTGTATATGCAGACCATTCTCTTCTCTCCCAACCTTTCTCTCTCCCAGCCTCTGTGCTTAGAGAATGTAGTGGGGAGACTCTTCAAAAGCTTGGGATACATTGACTTGCACTGTGTATAGGTGGTGTTTGTTCAACTATCTGATTGGCCTGGGAATGGAAGGGCTGTGTATGTTAAGAGTAGTATTAATGTGGCTCGTGTGTGGATGTGTGTGTGTGCATGATCTCGTGTGTGTTATGGGCAGGAGTATGTGCCTGTGTTTTAAGAGCTAGCTGCCTGGTAATCTACTCAAATTTGCCATTAGAATGCACGGAGAGCCCCCTTGCTGTAGAAGTGTGACAAGTTAACACACTGACAGACTGTAAGGTAAACATAATAGTATCACTTTGCTTTTTGCCATAATTGACAAATTATGTGACTGTGAGTAGGGTGCATGTGAGAGAGGGTGAGCAGAGAGATGCAGGGCTGAGTGGAGGATGGGGGCATTGGAAGTGGTGGTCTCCCAACTAAAACATTCTGTCACCATCTCTGTTCCTACACCTTCCACCCTTCCTGGTCCCCAGTTCTCACTCTCTGTGGGTGGCGACTGCTTAGAAGGGTGGAGTGAACATACTGTGAGCCAGCCTGTGGGGTGCCCCGAGCTGGGAGGAGGGATGGGATCTTGCCCATCCCAGGATCTGTGAGAAGGGATGGAGGAAGAGGAACAGATAGGGGCGGGGTGAGGCCCCTCGGTTCTACCCTCCCCTACACACACCGAAGTAGCTTGGTCAAGAATAGGAAACAGTTTACTCCGAAGATTAATCGGTATTTGTTGTCCTCGTGACAAGGAGATAATATGCGGGATAATGGGACGTGGTGTCTCACTCCCCAGAGCACGACCAAGCCTGGGGGCTCCGGATGGGGGGCGGCGACTCAGGGACGCTGACGGGGCTGCCCGCGCGTCTTTGCTCTCTCGGACCTCTCCGGGTGCCTTGCGCCTCCACGGTGCCGGGCTAGAGAAGGGGAAATCGGTAACAGTATGCGAAATATCTGGTACAAAGGATGCTTCTGTCACTCGCAAGAATTTGTTATGGGAACAATCCTGTCGCTCTGTAATTGCTCATTAGAGAACGTTTTGTTTCTCATTAAGGCGACATGAATAAGCGTCTAGTTGAAGGAGACAGCTGTAGAAATGTTCCACAAGAGACCTCTGGACACGATTCGGCACCAATTGCCAATTAGACATGTCAGTTTTAAGAGCAGAAAACAATATAGGACGGACACTGGGAAGATAGGGAGCAAAGCGCTCGCTCCGGGTTTCCCAGCGCGGCCGCCGGGCTGTCCGAGGCCGCCTGACCCGCTGGGACCGGTTCCCCCGGACGACCCTGCCGGCCTGCTCCGCGCGCCCAGAGGCCTCGGCCTCCCACTCCTCCCGGCTGCAGGCCTCGGCCCACTCGGGCCTCTGGGGAGGCTCCGTGTAGACCACCACGCCCTCCCCTGACCTTTGAAACTGCAGGATGCCCCTTGTACAACCTGGGCAGAGCGCGTCCCCCAGCCCCCTGCAGCCTGAGACCCGGGTGACCCTAACCCCGCCGAGTCTAGCTGACCGGGTCTGAGAAGACGTGGGGAGGCGGCCGGGCCAGCGACGGCTGAGCCCGGAGCCTCCACATCTTGGCCCTCGGGGGGCGCGAGGGCTCACGGTGATTCGGAGCCCAGAGCGTGGAACTCCCCCTGCTGCTTCCTGGAGCCCGGAGAGAAGCCAAAGGCTGCCGCTTTGCCAGCGCCACCACTTCTACCAGAGGCGGCGCCCGAATAGGGCAGCTTTTCGTAGCGGGGAGCGTGAGGGCGGGAAGGGAGAACCTCACCGCTAGGACCTGGTGGGGATAGTGGAGGCGGGCGGTGGAGCGCCTTCTGGGGCTCTGCGGTGCTTGGCGCCGAGGTGCTGGAGAATTCTGCCACACCGACTGCCAGTCTCCCCTCCGTCCAAGAAAAGGACAGACTCAAGCTCTTGGTCCAGCGGGCACGGACCGCCCACTGTGTGGGGAGCAGGCATTGCCCACACTGAGGGTGGAGCCCCCGCGTGGGGGCCGTGGGACGCTGGTGGCGAGCTTCCGCTGGCTGCCCCCGGAATCCTCAGACCTTCTGGCGCTAAGAAGTACCCCTCCCTCCCTGGACCCCTTTCCCGGCTGGGAAGCTGTTTTGGGGTTTTAAAGAGTCCATTACTCCAAAAGCATAAGGCGAGGTTAGGTCTCAGAGGGAGACAAATATGGTTTCCATCTGATCAATGCCATGCCGCGGTGAATAAAATCGTGACGATGTGGGCTGACACCAAGAGACAACTCTATCCAGCCCCAATTCTCTAGCGATTTGGTGGTTTTAGGGATCACGGAGACACTTTTTCTTATCTCCTCCCCTCACCCCAGCCCCCATAATACCCAGGCCCTCTATAGGATTTAGTCAGTCTCTTTTTCAACAGATGCTACAATGTTTTGATCCGCGCTCGGGAGCTGAAAAGGTGCCGCAACCGGGTTGCTATCTTTTCTTGCTTGTTTTCCGCCTCACTGATTAAGACACTAAGAAACTAAGGAATGATTTTATTTCCCAGCGTCCTTTTTTTTTTGTTTTTTGTTTTGTGTGTTTTTTTTTTCTTTTTTTTCTTTTTTCTCTTCTTCTTCCAGGAAACAAATCCTATCCCCAGCGTCAGATGGTCCTGGGGCTGGGATAATGGGAGGCGCTTTCATTCGCCTTCTCAAGGATTAGGCTGGAAGGTGGACGGCGCCCATTGAAGGCCCCTTCTTTGCGCTCGAGGGGGCGCCTTTTAAAGAAGATATCTTAATTGTCTGCCACTTAGGTTTATCATGTGGGGAATTCGAGATCCAACTCCTACTTTTATTTTGTTAACAGCTTTAAGGGTGGAAGGTTTATCCACTAAAGCAAAATAAATAAATAAATAAATAAATAAATAAATAAATAAATAAATAAATGGGAGGGGGCGTCCAATCTAAGAGTGACCTCTCCTTCACCACCTGGCTGCAAGCAGTTGCTACTTTAAAAGTAATAAAAAAGTATCAGTGGTGCACGTTGGCTCTGCGGGGGTTAGGGATGGATTCTGCAGCCACTGACCTACCTTGAATTGTACCCTCCTCTCCGCACCAAAGTTTGAAATAGCGCTCTCCTCATCCCAGTTGACTTTCCTCCCCTTAAATGTCAGTTCTCAAGTTTGCACTGCGCCTGCGTTAGTGTGAGTTTGTGTATTTGTGTGAGTGTGTGTTGGGGGAAGAGGAGAGAGGGAGAAGGAAAGCATGGGCAAATGTCCATGTTTTAAAATTAGGAAGATGTCAGAGAAGCAAACGAAAGCAGAGAATGCTATCTGGGGGTGTATCTTCTGATGGACACCCGGACAGTTTTGTTTAATTGGCAAGATCGAATGTGCAGGAAAAAGGACTGGGGTGGGGTCTCCTGGAAGGATGACCGACCACCTCTTCGAGATGGGATTGTGGTTTCTTCAAAGTCCCTTTCCCTAAACATCAGATGGTCGCAGATTTTTCTTTGTGTTTTCCTAAAGTAATAAACTACAGGCCTGTCTAGTTGGCCCAATAGGGCTATTTATCTAAAGTCTTCCTCCGTTCACCAAATCCAAAAATAAGGGCGGTTCTTTACTTCTTTCCCTGTAAAACACTTTGCAAAGTCACCCGGAAACTTAGGGCAGTAAATTAGCACAAACTTGTGCTGGCACACGTGAGTCCAGCGTCTCTCCCTGAGCTAAGTAGCCCTCCCCACCCCCCATTTTTCTGAGGTAGCACAAGACCACCCAAAGTAGAGCCTGGGCCTATTTACTAATATTCTCTTTCCCCCTCATTTTTATTTCTCATTGTCTCCCCCTCTAAGTCCACCCTCTTGTCTCTCTTTCCTCTCAACACTCTTTTCTGTCCTCCTTATACCTTTCTGGCATGTCTTTTTGTAGCCCCTTTTCTTCCTCTATCTTTCTCTACCCCTTCTCCTCCTCAACTCCCCCTCCCTCCCAACCCGGTCCCCACCCTTCCTCCCTGCTCCCTCCCCTACTCCCGACCCAGGTCTCCGTCCTTCCAGCCTGCCGCCTTCACCCCCCTCCACGTCCACCCTGTCCCCATCCGCCCTCCCTGCCTTCCCTCACCCCTGCCCTGGCCCCCCATCCACCCTCCATCCCCCCAGCCAAGCGCCCTAAATAGCATTGAGGCGCCCGCTCTTCGGACAGTGATTAATGATAGCAGAGCAGAGGGGTTAACACACTTCACTGAAAAGTCTGTTGACTGGGCTTCTTGTAACACAATGTGGCCCGCTGCACGCCTCAAGAGAATCCTTTTGTTGTCCGTGCTCATTGTGGTCTCAAAATTCTGCCCACGAAAGTTTGCCAACGCTCCTGCCCCAGGAGTTTAATAGTTTCCCTTACTCGCGGGGCATTGTGCGGCGCTGAAAAGCAGCCTCTCTCTATTCAAGTGTTGGTGGTCATCTCAATAGATCTCCAAGGGCCCATATGGTGGCCAGTGCCGATGAATCCGCCTGTTTAAATGGGGGAGAAAGTTGGGGTTTTAAAACATTTCAAAGTTCCTGAAAAGATCCCACTAGATCCTGTCACAATTCCCTGAACTCTTTGAAGACTCTGCCTATTGTCTCCTGGTTATAAATGATATTCCTGGCCAAGTCGATTCCCACCAAGGCCCCTTAGAGGCCCCTCCCCTCCACAGGCCAAGTTTCTAGGATGGGGGTGGGAGAGGCTGGTGGGCCCCATTGGTATCCCTTGGGGGCCACCAGACCCAAGACCCAGGACCCGGCATGCAGCCCCAGTCAGGGCTGAGTGCTTCCCTTCAGACAAGCTGTGGCTTCCTGAGCAAGGTGCAAGACAAGAGACAGCTAGCCCAAGTGCACATCTTGCCCTCCAAGCAGCGAAACAAAACAATAAAACTTTCCCCTGTTTAATGATAGAAATTACATTAAAAGTGGTAGCAATGCCCTAATTAAAAATGTACCACTTAAATGATATGCCAAGGATTCAGCTGCAGCATAGCATATTTAGCTAGTTAGTGAACTCTCTACTATTTCTTTTTTAAAATTATACGTTAAAAATTTAAAAGAAATCTTACTTTTCTCTGGTGCACCACATTACAAAGAATGGACAGTCCTTTTATCTAAATATAAAATTCCATTTTCAGCAATTATAGCCTGTTCTTGGTGATGATATAATTACAGCTGTGCTCGTAATAGGTGTCAAGGCAAAGCACACTCACACAATAGTTGAATAAAACTGCAGAACAATGCGAGCACTTCTAAATTCACAACCTTTAAAATGAAATTGACTGTGCAGAATTCAAATAAAAACTAGATAAATATTTTTTTTTAAAGATTACAAGCTTGGCTTGGTTTCTTAATAGCATTTTCTACAAACCTATCAACATCTAATTGATTAGATAGGAATTACCGATTATAGATCAGCTGAAATCTTGAACATCACTCTTCTATTTTCCCAACACAGCCATAGGTAAATAAATTCTGTAGGGAAAGGAAAATACGTGAGGCATTTGGGAAGTCAAGGTTAGTTCTGCAAGGTCGTTTTTACTGGAAACGTCAGCACTTATTTTGTCATTTGAAGACACGCTACTCTGAGTGTCTGTATTGTATGGGCAGTCTCATCTTGATAAAAACAGAAAGAACTAAAATCATGGTCAGGTAACGTATGTAACTAATGTCTTTTCTTAAAAGGGCTGACAGTTATCTTGGGAGTGTTTTGGTAAGACTGTCCGAATACACTGCTCCTGGCATTTATGGCCATACCAGACCCCTTTTGGAGGCCTCAAGTTATTCCAAATTTCTCATACTGTACTATTCTTTTTGTTCCAGATGGCTGCCAGCAACAGGAAGGAGGGGGAGAGAATACCAACTCCATTAGTTCCAATGGAGAAGATTCAGATGAGGCACAAATGCGACTTCAGCTGAAGCGGAAGCTGCAAAGAAATAGAACATCTTTTACCCAAGAGCAAATTGAGGCCCTGGAGAAAGGTGATGGAGTTTTTCAAAGTAGAGAAGCAGTAAATCAAAGTAAATGCCACATCTTCAGTACAAAGAGCTAAATTTAGCCAGGGTCCTTTGCATAGAGGACTGAAAAGATTTTTTTTTTTTTTATTTCTGTCTCTCTTTTTTTTCTGGGCATCTTTTCAGTGTGTGTGTGTGTGTGTGTGTGTGTGTGTGTGTGTGTGTGTGTGTGTTCTTCTTTTCATGTACCAGTAATTCAAAGACTAAAAGTCTGACTTCTCATAAAGAAAAAAATGATGATTTGGCTAATGTAGGCCACAGAAGTGTTCTTGAATGAATGCCATTCCAAAGAAAATTCAACTTGGTTCTGGTGGGATAGTTCTTCCAAGTACAGCCAACATTAATAGCAGTAGCATTTTAAAGGGAATTGGTTGGAGGTGCTGAAAGTGGGGAGGCGGGAACCTGTGTGATCCACGGCGTGATTGACACATTATGTGTAGTTCTGACACAACACAGAAAACTCAATTTACTCTTTCAGAGTTTGAGAGAACCCATTATCCAGATGTGTTTGCCCGAGAAAGACTAGCAGCCAAAATAGATCTACCTGAAGCAAGAATACAGGTACCCAGGGACCACGTGGTTTCGTGCTTTGTGATTCAGACCATTTTCCTTTCCTAGAGACAAAAGTGTCTCTAATGAATGCCATTTATTTACATAAATAGTAACAGAGTCCCTCTGCTAAATACTTTACCACCATTGGGGGTAAGGGATGGGAGACAGTGGGAGTGCCAGGGGTGGGGTTGAATTGGAATACACATGGGGCTTACCTGTTCCATCTGATTTCCAGGTATGGTTTTCTAATCGAAGGGCCAAATGGAGAAGAGAAGAAAAACTGAGGAATCAGAGAAGACAGGCCAGCAACACACCTAGTCATATTCCTATCAGCAGTAGTTTCAGCACCAGTGTCTACCAACCAATCCCTCAGCCCACCACGCCTGGTAATTTGAAATATTAATACTTTTAAGAAATGTGTTTAAACCTGTTTGCCCTCAGCTCTGACTCTCACCATGACTGTCTGTCATGTCCCTTTCCCTGCAGTTTCCTCCTTCACCTCTGGCTCCATGTTGGGCCGAACAGACACAGCCCTCACCAACACATACAGCGCTCTGCCACCCATGCCCAGCTTCACCATGGCGAATAACCTGCCTATGCAAGTAAGTGAGGCCGGTGGCTGCCTGCTTAGCAGGTGCGTGGGAGAAGTGAAGTGTGTGTTGGGGCCTGCAGACTTTACTGGCCCCATTGGGAGCCTTTCTCACTGCAGTGATTGGCTTGACCAGTCAAGTCTGAGATGAAAACAGTCAGTCCTGTCTTCTAGTTGATTGACTGACTGATTCATGCCCTTAAAAAAATTAAAAACCTGGTGTTCAGTCAAGTTAATCTGCCTTTTGCTCACAGAGAATGTTAGGTTGATAATGGTGGGGGGCAATGGGGCATGTTTTGGGTGTCAGTGAAACTTGTATCAGAAAATGGAAATAATCCTGGTGCATTATAAGATAGTAAAGGGTTATACATAAAATTTGGGTTTATATTAACGTGTTCACATTAATAGATATAGAATCACATTATTTAGTGTATATATGGTAAACTAGTGAGGAAGATCAAATGAATCAGAAATGGGATACATTTAATACAGAGGAACAGCTAGTTTTCTTTTTACATCTTATAATAAAAAAAAAAGAAATAGAAGGTATTTGCTAGAAATGTAGTGTCTTTGCCGTGAATTTTGTGATAAATTTGTGGCACTCTGAACCACCTGGGTTGATGCGGTTACTTGGTGTAACAACCTACTCCTACTCTCAATTCAGTCCCAAATATTTATCAGCCCCTAAATGTGATAGGCCTTGTACCAGGTTAACCCTTTATGATGGAAGCTGTGTAATGCAGGTGGGGTATACTAGAATTTTGGAGCTGGATAGATTCTTGATGGGGGAAAATTGGTCTTCTGGTAAACCTTCTGCAGTGACCTTCCCAGGTTGTGGGACAATTAGAGATGCCAGATGATGTGAAATTGGCCGGTGTGAGCCCCTGATGGAAACAGTTCTGAGGTTACACAGAATGTTTATTCTCCATTGGATATCTTTTGCTGGGTTTCTAATCGAAATAACGGCACAATAAAAGTTTCACAGTCTTCAGACTAACATAGGAGCAGCTAGATAAGGAATTTCACAGGAATTATTGCCATGTTTATTTTTATTGCATCTGGATATTATTGGCCATAGTGCAATTAATGTAAATTAAGGGATTAACAGTCCATTAGCTGGTCTTGCTCCAACTGCCTTTGAATTTTCCAGAAGTCAGATTGCCTAGAGGAAGTGATTTGGGGAATTAGAAACAAACTCAAGCTGAAATTCTGGCAGGGATGGCCCTTAAAGGCCTGCTTACTTCTTTGAATCTGATTTTCCCAGTCAACTTCTGATTGTAGAAAGGCCACTAAGTGTCTTGTTCAGGTTTGTAAATTGTAGCAACGTCTAGGTTTCTGTGAAAAAAAAAAACCAACAAAATGCGTAGATGAGAAAACAATTGGAAACAAATAGATGCTGCTATTCTATTAGGGTTGTTTCAACATATAGACTGGTATGGGGTCGATTTATTTCACTGATTTAAAAAAATTACACCACTTATATAATTCAAAATGTACATACATTCATAAAGCATAAAGAAAATAAAAATTATCCATGAGTCTACTGTTTAGAGAAAATTACTCCTTGAATTTTGAAGGGAGAGATTGGCTAGTTGTGTGTGGGGACTGGTCTGTCTGTCCATCAATTCATGCTGTTTACCAAAATTTTCAATCATTTTACAAAGAGTGGGTTTCCTCCTCTGAATTTTCTCTAATGTGTGGATCTTGGAATGTTAAGTCTTTCTACAGTTTGCAGACCAGGGCGGTACTATCATCTCCCTTGTTCCTGACATTATCTTTCTATTAATTCATCCCAAGCTTGCTGCCCTGGCATAGCCCCATGAGAGCCCATGAGGGGTTTCGTCCCAGTTCTGTGTATTTCTTACTTAGTTAGGATAAAGTTCATCTCCTCAATACCACCATTCCAAACACTGAGAGGGTAGTAACACAATTTTATGCATAAAATCCAATTTTGGGTTTTGGGTCAGTAAGGAAGTCACAGCCAGTTCACAGGATGGGACTAGGTATTTACTGACTCTTCTGACCACTTTAATCTGAGATCATTACTGATCTGCCTCTTCAAAGAATCTTTACTCCTATGATTCCAAGCAGGAAAGGCAAACAAGGTCCCTAAAGCAAACTTTGTAGAGAGTTTCTCCCACTGTCTTCTGCCCCAAAATTTGAGATATGGGATTCCAGGGAGTCCCTGGATTTCCAAATAGATTGGATTTGCAGGAGCGGAGGTGTGTTTTAATGGAAATCCTCATGCTATCGCTTCTCTCAAGATGCCAGTAGAGGTGCAAGATGAACATGGATAAAAATCCTGTGTTATGGATAGTGCTAACCGTCTAGCTGGACAGTGATGGGAATTTGTAGAAACTTTTAGAAGTTTGGTGTGTAGGCAGCTGTTCTGTATCAGTGGCCAGTGGAAGGATTGGTTGGAGGCCTGATCATAGAGTTATCGCATGGAAGTCCGGTGTTTCACATGAGGGCATCTTTAATGATCAGACTTGTTGGCAGAGGTCCTGGGGCGGAGGGAGCCTGGGGATGTGGCTGTGTGATGTGTTTCTCAGTAACTACTGGTTTGCTTTTCCTCTCAGCCCCCAGTCCCCAGCCAGACCTCCTCCTACTCCTGCATGCTGCCTACCAGCCCTTCGGTGAATGGGCGGAGTTATGACACCTACACCCCCCCACATATGCAGACACACATGAACAGTCAGCCAATGGGCACCTCGGGCACCACTTCCACAGGTAAGCTGCGGATCTCCGAAGGCTGCACAGAGGTGGCCTGTAGAGCTGCTTTGGCCAGGTGTTCTCCCTTCACTCACAGTTTATCTTAAAAACAACCTCCTGGCCTGCCTTATGTGGTGGTGTGGTGAACTCCTTGTTGCTCACTTTTCTGGGGAAAACGGATTGAAAAGGGAAATTCAGTCAAGTTAGTAACTTGACACCATACAGACAAAAAGCAAAGTTGCTTTTCCTGAATTTGGTCACAGAAGTTGTATATGAAGATAAGGCCTGAGACTGTTAAGTTTTCTGAGGAGTAATTATTAGCCCAAGTTCAACAGTGAGGGCCCCCTGAGCTGCATGGCGAGTGCTTACTGGAAGACTTCTCACCCTCCTCGCTCCTCTGTGCTTCTCATCGCAGCGGAAGCAGTACCACACTGGTTTTCCAGAGATAGTTTCATTGTTAAAGCTCCAAACATACAAAGAAATGGAGGTTTTTTTCTTTTTCTTTTTCTTTTTGGGTGGAGGATCTGGAGTTCAATAGGTAAGTGTAAAAATGTTAACTGGTTTCCGAAGATGCTACTTTTGTTTGTAACACTTGAAAATATATTTTTAAAATATAGTTAAATGTTAGAAAGCATTAGAGTTTTTCTTTTAACCTATACATTTATACTCCATGCCTGTCTCTTGAAGGGAATATCTACATGGCTATTTCTTTCATCCACTTCTAGGACTCATTTCCCCTGGTGTGTCAGTTCCAGTTCAAGTTCCTGGAAGTGAACCTGATATGTCTCAATATTGGCCAAGATTACAGTAAAAAAAAAAAAAAAAAAAAAAAAAAAAGAAAAGAAAAGAAAAAAAAGAAAAAGGAAAAAAAGAGAGAGAGAGAGAATATATTGTGTTAATTCAGTCAGTTACTATGTGGCCACAACAGTTGAGCATTCAGGAAGGAAAGAAAATGGCTGTTAGAAGCACTTCAGTTCTGCAGTTGTGTCCGGTATTGTACCACTGGGGAATGGACGTGAAACACGGACCTTTGTATACAGAAGGCACGGTATCAGTTGGAACAAAACTTCATTTTGGTATCCAAACTTTTATTCATTTTGGTGTATTATTTGTAAATGGGCATTTGTATGTTATAATGAAAAAAAAAGAACAACATAAACTGGATGTATGTTTGATCTGTGTTGGTCATGAAGTTGTTTTTAAAAACAGGAAACCGTGATCAACGAGCTTTGCCACGAGTTTAAGAGTTTTATCAAGATATATCGAATACTTCTACCCATCTGTTCATAGTCTATGGACTGAGGTTCCATGTTGGCACCATTCCTTTGCATATAATTAAACCTGGAACAACATGCACTAGATTTATGTAAGAAAATATCTGTTGGTTTTCCAAAGGTTGTTAACAGATGAAGTTTATGTGCAAAAGAGGGTAAAATATACATTCAAGGAAGAAACAAGTTGATAGCTAAAAGGTAGAGTGTGTCTTCGATATAATCCAATTTGTTTTATGTCAAAATGTAAGTATTTGTCTTCCCTAGAAATCCTCAGAATGATTTCTATAATAAAGTTAATTTCATTTATATTTGACAAGAATACTCTATAGATGTTTTATACACATTTTCATGCAATCATACATTTCTTTTTTGGCCAGCAATAGTTAATTGTTCTTAGATATAGTTGTATTACTGTTCACAGTCCAATCATTTTGTGCATCTAGAATTCATTCCTAATCAATTAAAAGTGCTTGCAAGAGTTTTAAACTTAAGTGTTTTGAAGTTGTTCACAACTACATATCAAAATTAACCATTGTTGATTGTAAAAACCATGCCAAAGCCTTTGTATTTCCTTTATTATACTATTTTCTTTTTAACCTGATAGTGTGGTGTTACAAATTTTGTTTCCATGTTATAGTAACATTTGAGACCAATGGTTACTTTCATACATGCTCTATTTTAAATCCTGATGATCCTTAAAGAAATAATTCTTATAGAGATCATAAATCAGAAATGTGTTAGAAAAAAATTCCACTTAAAGCTGTGTGTAGATCTGTGCCCGTTTATACATACAAAATGGTAACATATCTCAGTTAGCCATTTAATTCGAAAGCTCAAAGTCTAGAAATCATTTAAAAATGCAGCAAGCTTTTATCATGTTTCCCCGAAAATAAAACCTAGTGGGATCATCAGCTCTAATGCATCTTTTGGAGCAAAAATTAATATAAGACCTGGTATTATATTATATTATATTATTATGTTATATATTATATAGACCCGGTCTTATATTAAAATAAGACTGGGTATTATATTAATTTTTGCTCCAAAAGACGCATTAGAGCTGATGGTCTGCTTAGGTCTTATTTTCGGGGAAACACAGTAACTAAACTAAGAATTGTCTTTTGAATTAGGGCTGGCATTTTCAATCTGGGCAGATTTCCATTGTCAGCCTATTTCAACAGTGATTTCACTGAAGTATATTCAAAAGTAGATTTCTTATACAAGACTCTCTAAAAGCTGTTGCCTTTCTCCAATAGGCCCTGTCCCTTTTCTGTCTCCCTCCCCTTTGCACAAGAGGCATCATTTCCCATTGAACCACTACAGCTGTTCCCATTTGAATCTCGCTTTCTGTGCGGTTGTGGATGGTTGGAGGGTGGAGGGGGGATGTTGCATGTCAAGCAATAATGAGCACAGACACATCAACAGACAACAACAAAGAGGCCTGTGACTGGCCGGTTGGAGTTAAAGGCCTTCAGTCATTGGCAGCTTAAGCCAAACATTCCCAAATCTATGAAGCAGGGCCCATTGTTGGTCAGTTGTTATTTGCAATGAAGCACAGATCTGATCATGTTTAAAGTGGCAGCACGCAGGGCAGGAGTGCTTGAGCCCAAGCAAAGGATGGAAAAAAATAAGCCTTTGTTGGGTGCAAAAGGCCTGTCTGAGACTTTTAGTTCTCTCTGTTCTGTGCAACATATAAGTCAATATAGATAAGTTTTCCTCTGCAAACTTCAATCAAAGGCTGAGGGTTTTGGCAGTCTAGATTAAGTGCTTGCACAGGAAGAAATCTCTGGGGACAAAGACACTTCCGCTGAATTGTACTCTGCTCTTTTTTTTTTTTTTTTTTGGTCTGTTTTGTTTTTAATCCCCAAAGGCAAATGGTCAGAAATACAGAAATTAATTGGAGGCTTTAAAAAATAACCTTCTAGCTTAACATCTACTTTCTAGATTACTTGTGAACAGATAATTATGATTTGTCTCTCTGGCATGCTATATGTTAATACTTTTATTCCACTAGAGTTGCTGCACCTTTAGAGAGACCTTCCTAGGATAATTGCAGTTTTTATGTGTGCATGTAGTTTGATTCAATGTCAGCCTGCACTGCATGCTTGCACACTTTTGCAGTGGGGTGTGCACACACATGCACTGTTGGTACAGTTGCCCACGCAGATATTCTACCTCCCAACATTTTGTAGCCCACATTCCCTGAGGGACACTTGCCCAGGGAGCTGTCAGAGAAGGGCTATTTGAGGTGTGTGCTGGTTGGCTGACTTCTCTGCAAGAAGGGGCAGTTTCCAACGTGGCTATGATTTGGGCCAGGGTCAGACAACCAGTTCTGGCCCACAGCTCTATTGTGTAGCGAGCATAGACTTTGGAGAACCGGGTGTGGCACTTTGGGTGTGGGAGCTGGGAATGGGAGACGGGAGTGTTGTGGAAGCGGAGGATCTGTACATATGCACTTGGGCACGTATACGTGTCCTCTGAGGGGCAGGATTTCCAGGACACAGTGGTACAGCCTGTTTTGGTCTGAAGACGCGGCTGCTCAGCTGCAGAAGCCCTCTGGTCCTGCAGGATGGAACGCCTGCCTAGCCTTCTGCCCTCACCCTGGGGAGATGATGAGCTCTCCTTCTGAATGGAGCTCCAGGCACTCTCCCGGGGACAGCATGGCAGGCACTGAGTGGATGCAGTGCCCAGGAGGTGGCCTTTGACTCATTGTTGCAATAATTTGTTTTTGTTTATTTATTTCCTGATAGGCATATTTATATATTTATCAATGGGAACTTTGCAGGGACACTTCGATACCATCTTCCAGGTGGTGACCATCTATCTGTGACGTCCTCCATAGAATCACAAGACTAACTGCTTATGATTTTTCTCCAAACTTGCCCGACTAGGGACACCAGGTGAACAGAATTAGAGGTGAATGTTTGAGGAAGAAACATTTAAATTACTGAGTGAAAAAATGCTTTTTACTACAATGAATTTCTAGAATATTTCCCCTCCAAAGCTGTGCCTCGTAAGTCTTAAATGATAATCTACTGGCTTTTCTTGATATGGCTCACATAACATAATCATCTCTTCCTATTTAAAAAATCACAACTAGGTTAACTAAGACTCATTTCTACAGTATTATTTTAAGATTCAGCTTTGTTTTGTGAATTTTTGTCATCTTAGGATGGTGTCTGTATTCTGCTTATTCTTTTGGCACTGGGCCTCAATTTTAACAAGATTAGGAAAAAAAAGGCTTTCTTCTTTGTATGTTTGGCTCACCAAGACCAAACACAAATTCTTCCCCTTTTTGTTTCTCAAGAATAAACCTCACCTGTTTTTTTTTTGTTTTGCACCAGTCCTGAATGACTGCTCAGTTTTAAAGTCAAAGTGTAAGGACTTGGGGTTAGTACTGCTTACTTTCGGTCTTGTGTTGATGGTAACTATCTTGGAAGGCATTAACATGTTTTAGAAATGACATTCACAATGGGCTTAAACAAATGAATAGGGTTCCTCCCCCCCATTTCCCTTTTGCATTCGGATGCCTGTGTCTGATTCTTTAAAATTAAAAGATAGACAAGGAACTGATTGCCGAGTATTGCTTCCATCTGAAGTAGTTTTATTTTGTCCAGTGTTAGTATTTGCAGATCCTGGAGGTGGAGATAAAGAATGCAAGAGAGAGAGAGAAAAGTGGAAATTGGTGGCTACTAAAAAGAAATTCAGAAGGTCTTAGAACTCTAGCACCTAAGCAGATTGCAGCAGTCAGAATATTTACCTCAGGTTAAAGAAAGGCAAATCTAGCATAATAAATGAATACCATAGAGGGTTTTGAAGTTTTAGAAATATTTAAAAGACATGAGAACATTCCAAACACTATGTGTAGCATAGTTACTTGAGTATTTATATCTTTGAGACAGTTGGTAACTGAAAAAAAAAATCTGTTTACAGAGTGTAGATTTCATAATGTATCTAAAAGGTCTGTATACCTATGGTAGCATTATTGGAGACCAGTATTTTTATGTAGTAAGTTATTAGCATATGGCTAATGGCTAATGTTCCCAGAAGGGAGGAAAACACATTTTTAGAGTGGGTTTTTATCGGAGGAAAACAGAAATATACATCCCTCTTCAATAGCTTATTTTTTACAAAGCCTGCCTAGTGAATCAGAACAAAGCACTTGCACCTGAGTTTTGGAAAGCCCAGGTACTATTATTGTTCGGAATGCACTTTTATTGAGTTTGAAAAGCGTTTTTTTATATTTAAAATAAGTTGGGTTCAAATACATGCATTCAATTTTTATAGTATTTATCTGTTCGCAAAGCATATAGTATTAGAGAGTAATTGGCTGTTAATTTCATTGACATAGCAGCCAGGGTAGTAAATCAACGACCTACTAAGTATTTTTGACAAGCAATTTACATATCTGATGACTTCACATTTCGTTTTCAGAGTCAAATGCTATGCAATTGTTTCGTTGTGTGTTTGTATCAAATGAGTCACAACACGGCAAGAAAAAGGTTAGCGTTATTAAAATAATAACCTGACTAAAATACTCATTTGAATTTGTTCAGACTGTTCATAATGCTTTCAAAGGATATAGCAAAGCTTTTGTGGAGTATCTGCACATTATTTACTATCTATGGACTAAATTGATTTTTTTGAAGTTGCTTTAAATTTTAAAAGCACCTTCGCTTAATATAAAAGCCTTTTAATTTTAACTGACAGATCAATTCTGAAACTTTATTTTGAAAAGAAAATGGGGAAGAATTTGTCTTTCGAATTAAAAGAAGTGAAAAAAATAAACCAGACACTCAAAAAAAAAAAATAGAAGAAAAAATCTGATTTTTAGTACTAATGAAATAGTGGGTGACAAAATAGTTGTCTTTTTGATTTTGATCACAAAAAATAAACTGGTGGTGACAGGATATGATGGAGAGATTTGACATCCTGGCAAATCACTGTCATTGATTCAATTATTCTAATTCTGAATAAAAGCTGTATACAGTATGTGTTTATGCTACAGTGGGTTTTTTTAAGTGACTGACATTCATCATATTGGTTAGACAGTTTAAAAACCTAGTCTTTGTTTTCTTCAATGTTGTCAAGAACAAATAAAGTATAATTTGTGGTATATTAAAAGCAAACTGCTTAAAATGCTTGTTATAACTGCTTCAAAATATCCCAACATATTTGAAAATGTATTTTGGAAATTCAGGTTCTCGTAGAGGATGTTAAACAGCTTTTTATAAAATGAAACTCTACTTAAATATGCAAGTTACTTTTTAAATTTTGTTTTTTTGTCTACTATTTGTCAAAAGCTTTGAGAATATGGAACTATGATTCAAAAACCTAGTGTTTTATATGAAAACTGCTTTAGTATGCTATATACCCCCAAAAGACATGTTTATGTGGTTATAAATGTACATACCCAACCGATGTTCATAATTAACAAAAGGATTTAGCTAATGCAATGGAAATTTGAGTTAGCTTCAGTTTTCCACTTAGTCTCAGACCTATATTCTGTAAAAATCTCTCCCCAGGTTTCAATACATGTTTTCTTCCCCAGTATCTTAGCATTAACGTAGCTGTCAGTTTGAATTTCAATCCTGAATTATGTGTTGACATAATTTCATGGTGCTGACTTTAATTGTTTAGGATTACTAAATAGAAGACCATATACTTCTTTTTCTATACTTTCTATCACTCAAGTTTTTTATATTTATTAACTTCTATAGCAGACTAATTAACGGAGTCTTAATCCCAAAATATTATTTTGTCTTCATCAATTTAGTAACAGGATGCATGAATGCAAACCCATTTTATTATAGTCTTCATATACTAGCAAACAAATTCCTCATTGTTTTAAAAACCTTAGCACTTTTGGTGGCAAGTGACTCTTTCAGAAATAAAGAGAAAATATGTTTTTCATATATGATTTTGAATTTCATAATGCTTTATATGCTACCTGCTGTGACAGGTAGTTTACCATGAAATAAGTGCCTTAATACACGTACGCCAATGACCACTGTAAGGCATCATGAATTTTTGACATTTTAGTTGCTTTTATTTAAAAATTAAAATGACCTATCTTCTTTAGATATAGCATAAAACAAAATTTTAAAATGAAAGTATTTCTGCTGTACTATTTCTGTATAAAAAGTTGGTTAAAAAAAAAGAAGAATGGTGGTCTCATTTTGCAATCCTGTGTTTTTCAAGACGTGGAGGGTCAAATTGTTAAGAAAAATATTTACATAAGCTATTAGCGATCATAATTAGAATGCCATAGAACTCTGCACGCAGAGACTAAGAAGGAAATGCTAGAAGTCCAGGTGCTTCTTGCCTCCGGCCATCATGCCACAGCCTGGGCCCAGCCGCGTGGCGGATTCTGCCACATCCTGTTTGCTTGAGCGGCTCACTGTGTCTGACAAGTCTGGAGGCAAATGCAGTCGCTACAGCAGAAGATTTCAGGAGAAGGAAAGAAAGAAAAAAAATTAATTTTGCTTTCATGAGCACACTTCAGGATACAATATTATGCTCTGTTGATCAGCATTTAGTCTTGCATATAAAATTCCTACTACAACAATTCTTTAGACTGAAGCCCAATATAATCACATCCCACTGATGCTAGATTTCACAAATTATAGCTGTTATATAAACCAGACCAGGAATCTCAGTGGAACATTTCCAGAGTCCAAATCTAAACATATATGATTTTTCTTATTTAGGTAGAAATACAAACATGTATATGCATAAATAAAAGCATAATTGAAAACAAACAAACATATAATAATGGCAGGGTTGCTTTTTGGCTTTCTTTTGTTTTTGCCAGGGCTCCAAAATGCTATTTTTTCAATTGAATATAGCTTTTCAGCAATTATGGGTTCTCATAAATGCCTGTTTCCCTTTGTCTATTAAGTTGACATGAAGATGATTCTATTTCAAGGTTATACTTTCTCTAGAAACTTGCAATTTTCATAGAAATACTGACATGATGAAAACAAATTATACCAATAAAAGGGTCAATATTTTTCATATGCTCAGATAAGTCATCTATAACATCTGTTACAAGTCTTGGTAGGTTTGTTTCTATGCATGATGTTGGGTCATGTTTTCAAAAGTATTGTGTAGCTTTGAACATCTCCCCATCCGAATTGTTTTTCTGCAGATACAGGTTGATTTAAGCAGATATCGGCTGATGTAAGCAGTAAGTGACCATAATTATATAACAGTTACCGTAATAAGGGAGAAATATTCATATTTCAAAATAACTTTTTAGGTTTTTTTATTATCAAATTCCTTAACTATTAGTGCTAATAGCTCACATGATTTGTTTCACAAAAATCCATAGTCAAAGGAACATATCTGTTGTGTGTGAGGCACAAAGTGGGTGTGGGAGGAGAAAGGTAAGCAAGGCAGGGTCGGGCCGTGCAGTGAAGTTGGCGTGAAGTGACCTGGAGACAACCTATAGGAAACCCTTCCTTTGGAAAACTCCCTTCAATACCAAAAAAAATAAAGATGAGAAAGGTTAGGATCATTTGCTTTTTTGTCAAAATATTGTGATCCACAAGGATATGTTCTGGCTAGTTTCTTTCATGTGTTCACCGCATGTGAACACAAGCGGTGTGCGGAGGACTGAAATATTTTAAAACATTAAAAAAAATTTATGAAAATATTCTTCCTTGATTTCAGTTTGCCTGTATGTACTTATTTTTTAATGAAAATATATTTAGGATGAAAGACAGTATCACACAGATACATGATCAACAAAGATGTCAGAAGGCCAGGAAAATCGGCAATATCCAGATAGTAATATTCATATAGTTGTACTCATTTGTATCCTTGGCCCCAGCCTGTAACATATTAAGTAATTAAGTGTCTATTTTTTGAATGCTACAAAGCTCTAATAAAGAGATATTTCTTTCTTTGTTTACACAATTCTTTCATTTCTAGATACCCTAGAATGTTCCACAAAGGATTTCAAGCAGAAATGAAAGGGTGAAAGGCTCAGGAGTCTCAAATACGTGCATGACTCGAAAGCCTGAGGTTAGGAACGTCTTTGTAGCATGAACTCTGTCAGTGTTCTCGTGAGGAAGCATGAGGGAAAGATACATTTAATTATGTCTGAGTTTTAATTTAAAGTTTCTTTAAGATCTTGGAGTTAACTGCTAATGAGCAAAGGAAAACTGACCAGGATGCATGCATGATCTGAAGGTTAACAGAAACTTAAAGAAAATTCACCATTAAAGAACGTGTGTGTACACTTTTGGTTGGGACCTCACAAGGATGATGTCAGATGGTTATTAGGCTGCTCAGGAAATCAACGGGATGAGTAGAATCCACTGGAAGCGAGGCATTCTGAAAGGACGTGTGAACAGAGCACCTCCCACACCCCGCCTTTCCTTAGAACCCGGTAACATGAATAAGACAAGCACACAGGTACCACTCATAGTGAGTGGTCCAGATTATGGCTGCACGAAAGGCAGAGACAAAGCAAGAATCATGGTGGGGGGAGGGGAGCAGCAAAAAGCTTCAGTGGGGATGGGCTAGGTGTTAAATAATGAACTGGATTCTGACATGTAGAAATGGTGAGCTGCTTAACAGTAGAATTGACGTATCTTTAAGATGCATCATCTAGTTGAAGGTTACACTGCTCTGACAATCTAAATGAGGAAACTAGTGTCATTGATTCAGAACCCGCATCATACCATTTATTTTAGGAGCTTACCTATTTGCTAAAAATTTCTCTTCTGTTTCTCTAGGCGATGAGTATGAGCCAGTTGGCTGAAAGCCCTTCCTAGCCAAGGTAGCTAAATGTGACGTGTGACATGCTTGGAAATCTTTCAGGTTGAACAGCGTTCAAGAAAAGTCAAATATCCGTTCGTGTGTAACTTCTGAGCACAAAAATTTGGGGTGACGTGATTAAATGCTTCCGACCAAAGGCTACGTTGCAAAGGCTAGTTGCACACTCATGTCCTTTGAAAAAGCTGAAGGGTGGCTTTCGGAAATATGCGAATCTGTGTGATTTTGCTGGCTTTTGTTGATGATGACTTTAACGAGCTTACTCTGCAGTCTAAATTCTCAAGCAGTGGGTTTTGTTTTCTTCCTTTCTGAGCCTCCCCCTGCACACCATGTCAGTGCGATGTGAAGCAGCGAGGAAGAAGGAGGGACGGGGTCCAGGCTTGCCAGGTGTGTCAGGGACTTTTCCTCTGAGGCTTCCAAAGCACTTACACACTTGACATGTGCATGTTCAGATGCTGCTGTACCCTAGATCTGTCTTGTGAAAAACAACATGCTGCTGTAGGATACTCTGCATAGCGTGGTGACCTCCTTTTGGACGGAAAGCGGCAAGGCTGCGGGGGTGTACGGAGTTCCAGACCTTGGGGTTTCACTGCTTGATGTTTTAAATAAAAATCAGACCATATATATATATATGTATATATATATATATATATATATATATATATGTATATATATGTATATATATGTATATATATAAATCATACTTTTTTAGCCTCGTAAACCAAATCAACGTACTCATCTTTCTCATTTTATACCCGAGGCAAGGGTTGCAAACGTATCTTACATCTCTAGCTGAAATTTTTCCACCTGAGTTTCTTTCCCCAGATTCTGGGAGGATGGGCCTGGGCTGTGGGTGCAGGAGACGCATATTTGGCTGACTGGCTGCCTGTGTTTTTCTATTAATGCCTTGTCTAAAATGATGGTTTTTATGTAGGCAAAGGGATTTGGGAAAGGTGTGACAACTTCCAATTTCCCTGCAGAGGCCTAGGAGATTTGTAGCAATCCCTCTGGATCAATGGGTCCCTTTTCTCGAGGGATACAAGGTGGGAAAGCATTGAACAGATTAGGGGAGCTCCTGCCATAAGGCCCCCTTAGGCAGCGCTGGGTCGTAATGAAGCAGCAGCCCCACAAGTGCCTGGCTCTGCGGCTCTGGGGGGGCCATGCCCAGCCAGCCTTTGAGATTCTTCCCCCTCTGCAAACCTCTCTCTTTTTGTTGGGCTAAGACCCTGTCTGTGTTTTGCTCTCTTGAGTCCACACCTAAATGGATCCTATAGACACACAAGATTGAATTTCCTGGCTCCATAGTTCCCTTCCTAATTCCTTTTCTCCCCGCCTGCCAGCCCCGTGCTCAGCACTCACAGCTCCCAGACAGAAGGGGCAAGATAATGAATCTAGATTACACCTGGATTTGAGACAAATTGCAGGTAAATACCCATTAAAATAAGGTTAATCAATTTATATTTCTCGTATTTTGCCAAGGCCAACCCACCAGGCGCTGTTTGTTTTCTGAGAACAATCAATGTAGTACGTTTTAACCCTTAGCAGATGAATAGAGATTTGTTTCAATCCTTTTACAATTTCTGATATTTCCTGAAAAGTCACACTTCGTACATATTACTCACAACCACAGAAATAGGTGTTAATATTTCAAAATACTTCCTAGTTTTTTCTTTCCTCTTTAAAACATAGCCAATTTGAACTAAAACTTGTAAACACCTTAGAACATTTAGGTTCTACGTGGGTCCCTTCACAGAGACAGCTAGCAACAGTTTTATACCTCCCTCTGTCACTTACTCTCTGTGTGACCTCAGATAAGACACCTCAATGTCCTCCTCTATGACAGGGGAATAATTCTCCCCTCACAAGACTGTTGTCAGGCTCAAGTGAGATGCATAAGTGTTCTGTGACCTGTCAAGTACGACACTAACTTATTTATACCTCTTCTTGCTCCAAAAAAGGATTTGACGCGGCTCATAAAAACAAATATGGTACAAGGTAAAAAATCCGTGAGTTTAGGGCAGGAAAATGAATCTACAAGTATAATGAGCTGTACATAATTATAACTGACATCAGCAGAATATTGGACTTAGCCAGCAGGTCTCAGTCAGTAAGGCACGTTTGAGCATTAAGTATACATTGCCCTCCACTGCGATTCTGTAAAGAAATATAGAAGGAAACTGCAATCACAGTCTGCTTCTAGAAAGATTTTAAAAATCTAAACATTTTGCTCATACTTAGTCAGGCAGTAGTGAAACTGGAGCTGCAAGATGCCTGGCTTCTGGGCCAGTGAAAATATGTATGGCTGTATGAAGGAGGCAATTTGGGGGTCCACCTTATTTTAACACTCTTTCGCACATGTATTCTTTGCTGACAAAATATTAAAAGAAACGCTAGAAGATGAAGCTTCTCCACTCAAGTTTTAAAAGAATCGCCCCCCTCTTTATATAATGGGGAGGAAACAAATTAACAAAAGACAGACTATCCTATTCCCCTCCAGATCCTTTCAAGAGCTGTGTGATGCCCTCGCCTGGAGGACGCTTTGCTGATTTCTGTGGCTGTACTCTGTTATGAGGCCCTGCTCTGAATGTCAGGGAATGAATCACTACAGGCTGAGGAGCTGTGATACAGAAACACTCCCACCCCCTCCAAAAAATGGCTTTTTCTAAAAAGGTAGAAGTTTGTTTCTCTCCCACTTTACAGTCTAGCCGTAGGCAATTCTGAGCTAGAAGGACGCGTCCGCCATTCTCAGCAAGGAGCTTCTCCTTCGGGCTCCACGGCTGATGCTTTTACTCTCTCTCAGCTGATGGAAAGAAGTGACCGAGGCAAGACCTGGAAGCTGGACACATCACTCATATCCAGAACTTAGATATGGCTACACCTGGCTGCAAGGGAGTCTGGGAAATGTTCCAAATTGTGTAAAAATGTTTAACAAATCCATTATTATGGAAGGAGCAAATGGATATTGGGAGACAACTTCTCAACAGTTTTGAGAAGGGCCACAGCAAAGGGATCACCTTCCAGAAGCATTCACTCAGGGCGGGAGTTACTGCTGACTGTCTGGGGCTCCATTCTTAGCTTCTGACCAAGGAAATGCACACCTGATGCCTCGATAGCCCAGAGTGTGGGGATTAAAGTAGAGCTCAGTCTCTATTGCTCGTTATTAAAAAGAGAGAGATTTCCCCTTCCTTTGTGGGAAGACTGATATCCTTTCAGTGGCACAGGAAGGATAGAAGGGAGGAGACAGATGAAGCAGGTTTGATATATTCGTCATCACAATATCGCTGTTATTTCTTCATAAGACATTAGAGTGTTGTTTCACTGATAAAAAACGTCCACGTTACATGCGATTATGTAATTATTATATTTTTACACTGTTACATTTGCAGTAGTCCATAATCACTACATTATTACAATGTAATATTATGTTGCAATTATTCTCCACCTGGTTAAAATTTTGCAAAGTGGAAGATGTATCAGCCTAATTTTTTGAAATTTGTGTTGCTCTCATATAGGGATAGGCCAGGAGAAACCATGCCAAAACCAATTTTTGCTCTTTTTTGCTTGGTAGGTGTAGTGGCCGAATATTTCTGGAAAAGATTCTGCCAAACATGATCAGGTTTTAGTTTTTGTTTGTTTAAGATCCAATTCATTCTCAGGGTTTATGATTAAAATTATTTCTGTTGAATGTCATAATCACACTACATCCTTTGAATTGAGAAAAATTCATTTGGTTCTTCCTGATTGTTCTGAAAATTAGACAAAATTTCAGCTTGGGAACATTACATATTGGCTGCCCATGGAAAAATGCTCAGGTGTACAATTATTTTGACCGTCAGTTATAACTGGCAGGATTGTCTTGCCTCTAAATTCACCTCTCTGAAAGCAGACTGTGAGGAACTTCCTTGTCTAAACAAAAGTGTGATTTGTGAAAAAGCATGTGTCTGTGGCAGAGATTGCTAGCTTCTTCCCAATACCTATTCTCTTCCTTTGCAGTGAGTGAAAGATTCTCTGAATATCAGCGAGGGCATGTGGCATCTCATAATAAAGACCACAGTTTCCTGCTTCCCTTGCCAACAGATGAGGCCGTGACTAAGTTCTAGTCACTTCATCTTGAGCATTAGTTTAGGGTCAGATCTTTAAAGAGAGGGAGGGGCCCTTTACTTCTCCTTTCTCTCAGTATCCATATTTGACCTTGGCAAGAGGGCTCCTGCCTGCCTAGAGCTTGTATCCTTCTTAACAGGATATGCTTTGGATATCCAGAAACTTACAACTCCCTGTCCAAATGGCCACAAAGCCTGCACAGGTCTCTTCCCCAAGTTTGTCCCCCACGGGTGGGCTGTGTGTCTGTGTGCACACCGTGGGGCTGCAGGAGTAGCCAAGGGACTGCTGTCTGTGTGGCGTATGGAGGGGTTTGATTGTGCAGGCTGGGTATCCCCACGCACGTGCACTTAGCCTCGTGTGGGCAGAGAAAGGGGGTGGGCTGCAGGCCAGTTCTCTTTGTCTCCATGTTCTGGAGGAGAACCCTGATCCGAAATTTAAACTTGGCTTCCTAAGGAAGGTGTACTTGTGAAGGAAGGGAGCCAAAGCATATTTAATGGTTTGCTGGCTTGATAACTTAAAAGTACTTAGGCATATAAAATGATGGTCCTCTTTTTGCATTCTTACTCTAGGCCCCACACAGGTTAGGGATGAGCCTCACTTTTATCTTCCCACTTGCTGAAGTGTGGACTGTGCAGCCATCTTGGACCATCCAATGGAAGCTATGGGCAGTGCAGGGCACAGGGAAATGATAAAATCAGTCTGGGGTCTCCTGACACCACCTGGCCACCAAAAGAGCCCTGGGTCGCCCACCTGGGCTTCTATGTGAGAGATATATAAATTTCTGTATTACTTAAGGCACTGTATTTTTGGAACTCTGTAATAACAATCTAACCTATATCCTGTTTATACAGAACTTGGTACCTGCAAAATGGAGCACTCGAGTTCTGCGATCTAAATATGTGTTGCTTAGTGGCTGGAAGGTGGGCAGTGAGGTCACCTACTGCAGACTGGAAAGCTGGTGACCTGTTATGCCCGGAAGGCAAACCTTATTACACCTTCTTATCAGTGGCTCTAGGCAAAACGGAGAAATTCAGAATACTGGTGTGTTACATACTTTTTGCCATTTTCAGCAAAGTTATTTATACAAGACAAACGAACGTAAGCTAGAACTATGGAATTTGGAAGAAGAGACGAAGGGACTAGGTCTGGTAAAGGAGGTGCTCTGTCTGCGGCTCACAACCTCCCCTGACTAAAGCCTTGGCCATCTGGGGCCTCAGAGCCCAACTGCTTCTGCACCTGCACACCCAAGCAGGCAGCCTTCCCAGGAGACAGCTGTGCCCCTGCGCCTTGGTGGGATACCCTGCTAAGAGGCTGGCCAGAAAATGGGAGCCAGCTCCGAGACAAAAGTCAGAGTCAGGGTGTTGCCTTTCCTCTCAAGCTGGTTATTTTAGGTGGCATCAAGCTAGTTACTGAGAAGATGAAAGAGGGAGGTATGGGGAGAATAGAGAGGCCAGAAAATAAGACTGACGTCTTACAATGTAACACATGTGGCAGACACGCATCCATTCCAAAGGCCCTGAGGTTTGCCTGCCTGCAGGGCAGTCTGGAAAGGTGTGAGTTAGGCATACCTCATTAGATGTATCTGGACTGGACTCGGAAGGTGGAACAGAAGCAGGAGCTATCTTCCTGCTACTCTGACTGCTGCAATTGGTAAGCACTGTTGTAGGAACATTTTGTTTGCATCAGTATTCCGGTGACTGGTCCACAGTGTCGTGGGAGCTGAAAGGCAGCTGTGGAAGTGGAGGCCGGACCAGTGTCTCAGCGTCCACTTATTTGCTTCATGGAGGTCGAGAGCACTTGTAGCAGTGGCAGTGGAAATGTCCTAACCCCAGAACTGCCATCACAAAGGAGTGCCCTGCAGGTCCAGTGGTGGCCTCCCAATTCGTCACCTTTCTGACTATGGTAGAGGTAGCAGCTTCCCTGGAGGCCGGTTTGGTGGCAATGTCCCCAGCCCTTCCCCTAATTTCGCTAGCTACCAATTTTCCAGTATAAACTTTCCTTCTGCATAAAATAATCAGCTGGGATCTGTTTCCTATAGCTGAATCCTAGAACGATGTTTAGATAACTCTTTGGCTACGATTACTTGCTAATAGACTGGGAACCTTCTAAAGTCTTGAGGGAATTGTACTGCCAAAGAAACTACGAGCCTGGTCAAAAGTCTGGGATTATCCAATCCCTAAAGTAATCTTAGGTCCCCAACCCTGATCTATTAGTAAGTGGGAAGTGAGAAGTGTGCAGTCCCCGCAAGGCAGACTCTCAAATGAAGACTTCATGCAGCCATGAATGATACCGGACAAAGAATAATTTCCTAAAGGGGTACAGAGGATAACGGACAAGGGAGTTTTCTCAAGAGAGCAGAAGTGGGGCTACAAATGGGGCTAAAATCCTCTACCGCCAGTGCAGAGAATTTTGCAGTTTCTAGCCACTAGGATTCCCCACTCACCCCTGAAGAGGTAGTAAGTGTGGGAAGAAGGCTGTGCATGGATATTTAAGTTCCAAAGGGTTGTGGGCTATGATAGAGACTGATCATTATCCTCCAATATCTACTCTCTCCTTTCCCATTAGCAGAAGAACCCTTGAACACACAGCCATCCTGAATAAAGACTTCATTTCCATGTTTCCCTTTCTGCTCGCTGTGACCAAGTTGGAAAAGAGCAGAAGTGATGCTGCAACTTCAGGACAATCGAACGGAATTTGAACCCAGGCAGTCTGGCTTCAAAGTCCACATTCTTATTCATTATTCTATATGTCAGTACTTTTCGAAGCACTAGAAATAAAATAGTGAACAAGACAGGCAAGATCCCTGCTTTCAAAGAACTTACAATTTCAGAAAGGAACAATACACAGACATTGACATGACTTAAGAGGAGACAGCTGACATATAGGAAAGCAAACAAATGAAGAAGATCATACAGATGGTGAGAGGTGCTTTTAAGGAAATAAAACATGGTGACATGATATGGGCAGGGGGTACCATTTTAAGTGGGGAAGGCCTTTCTGGAGAGTACATTTGAGCTAATAACTAAATATGAGAAGGGACCTATAAAGACCTGGAAATAAATTTCAAGGCAAAGGTAATAAAATGCAAAAGCCTTAAGGCTGGAATAAGCTTGGCATGTTTGAAGGACAGGAAAAAAATTCAGTTTTTCTGTGGTGGTTGACAAATAGGGGAGAGGCTATGAGAAGTTTGGCTTGGTGGGTAGGTAGGTATCAGATCAGACCACGTAGGGTTTGTAAGCTGTGGTAAGTGATTTGGATTCTTAGCGCAAAGGGTGGCAAGAGAGTGGTGTAAACTTATTTCTATGAATAACACCAGGGCTCTCCTTACAAACCATAAGGTTTTGTAAGGACACCATGGTCCTTACAAAACCATACACAAACATTTTCAATAACAGAAAACAACAGTTGTTACAAACATGTATATTCCTTAAGGACAGAATTTTCTAAAACGTGGCTGTACATGGGCTGTTCTAGATCCTGTTTTCTTCTGATTCAAAAGAAACTTTCTATCTACTAAGTGACCCACAGTACCCCCTACCCCACCCTTCTCCTGAGGGGAGCGGTGATTCTCAATCTCATGCCTGCCCAACAGGAAGATTCCAGTTGGAGGGGTTGGAGCCTGTGTACAATGTTCGCGGAGGAGAAAATGGCAGGACTGTTTGGGGGGATGGTTTGCTGAGTTTAATCCTCTTAAAATGCGAGTCAGAATCTTTTAGATTGCATAGTAATAAGAACGCCACCATGTTTCAGTCCCACTGTTCCTAAACTCCCAGACATTTAAGACATGGGATAGTCATGTTATTTTCCTCCTTTATTTCACATGTCAACAAAGAACAAACTAGGTTATTCCTGGAGAGAACTTTGCTTAAAATGGCTATACCTTCTACACAAACTAAAGGCAGTATCTTTTTTCTTTTCTTTTGTTTTCTCCTTTGTTCTTTTGCACATTTAATTCTCATTAATGCCCTGAACTGAAAACAAAATATCATGGTAACACTTGGAATAAGGTGATTTAAAATGTTACCTAAACTTGGACGGTAGAAACACTGGGAAAGATATCTTCCCTCAACGCTGATTAGCTTCTCTGGGATAAAGGAATGGGATGGATAAGGCACACACGGCCGCCACCACCCCTGCGGTTCCCTGACTGTGGACCACTGACTAAATGAGACTCCTCATATCTCCCCAAATGACTCACTTCCATTCATCTTTCCTTAATGGCGTAGCAGGGCTTCTTACTCAGGCAACCTATTTACTGGTCTCTAACTGCTGCTTCACCCAAAGCTTGCATGGCTCTGGTACACACAATGCAGACAGGGGCATATAAGCTCCAGAGTGTGTAGAATTTGAATTAAGCTTCAGCAGAGCCAAGCTGAGAGATGCTTGAGGTCTGGGGCCTACTGCTGCTATGGCAGTAAATGGAAGAAGACCGGGATCTTTCTGTGGATGGACTGTCATTCTCATAGGCTCTTGGAGCCTGCTTTGTCCAGGAAGCCCCTTTTCTAAACCCAACGCAAGGGAGGAAACATTTTAGGAGCAATGTTTTGGGTCTACCTCGCAGGTGGCGTAGGAACAGTAAGATATTTTAGGAACATACAGTATTTTTGGATCCGAATGTTGAGCTTGAAAAAAAATTTCTTTTCGAAATAAATTCTAACAACTAATGATATGAGAATTCCTTTTCATCCTCTTTTTTCCTTTTAAAGCATGTGGATACTACTCTGGAGGTGGTTAAAGGTAACATTCTCTTTGTTTCTGTCTACTAGAATTCAAACTAATGTTTGCTCCTTACTATAATCCGAAGCCTCCAACTCAGTAAGTAAACTGTTAGCAGATGTGTGTGTAAATTCAACATTGATCCCTGAATCCTAGCTATTTTTAGAACTATAGCAGACCCAAGGCTCAACTTAGAGACTAGCAGAGGTCTGACTGATACAAAGCTTATAGAATAGATGAATTCTAAAATGTAAATAGCAGAAATCAGAAAAGGATATTAATGCCAGTCCACTAAATAATTTTCAAAATTGGCAGCTTTTGCCGAACCCTTCTCTTGGAAATGTGGCAATCATATCCTTTTTGTATATAAGTGAAGCATATATATGAAATATATTGATTTCCTTTTGGCTGCCCACAAATGAGTCCCGAGAGCATAATGGCCAAAGTGTTTACTTGCATAATGCCCTGCAGTGTATGCAGCACATTACTCCACAAAAGCCTGAGATGGGGTATGAAGTGCTCGGTGGAAATGGCAATGTTACAATGTCCTGACAGCATTAAATCTCCCCACTCCTCTTTAGTTACCGTGAGATCCCCACACCGAAGGGTCTGCTAGTTCCTGGGTATGAAGAAAGAATTTTTAATGGGGCCAAATGTAGGTGTTTACAAGGGGGGAATTGTTGTTTTTTATTAGGAGCTGCCTTATGTTCAATAGTTGTGTTTACTTTGCCAAGCTAGCCAGAATTAGAAATCCCCATTGCTAGGCAGCCTAGAGCGTCTGCAAAGTATTTCTGGGCATTCAGGGCTGAAGCATGTGCTGCCCAAAGGCAGGTTTCATTACAGTGTGTTATTTAGTCCTCTTCGTCCCTCCCTCCCCCCCCACCCCAGATAGCAGTGCTTCTATAGCAGGAAATCTTGGTTACTTTATGCTGAAACATATTTACATGACTGAAACACAACAATTAGCACATTTGTAAAGCTTGAGGGATAGGCACATTTTAATGGTTTTTTGAAGCAGGCTGATTTCCTGGAGCTTTTAATCTTATTTTATTTTGTTCTACATGCATGAACAAGTTCTTCTTTACTATAGGTATTTTTCAAAGTCTGCCTGGTGTGAATGTGAATGAAAAGAAAATTATACAAAAATTAACTTTATATTTCATCTTTGCTAAATCCAATTCCCAACTTCTTTCACCAGTTCAATATGTATGGAGGGCTACGCGATTATCTTTGACATGTTGTATTAGCTTTTATACAAAGGCAGTTAGGTAGTAGGTTTTTGGTTTGACAAAATGAAATGTGGTTTTCTCTATACTGACTGTACAAAAACTTTCCATAATGAACTAAAAGTATCAATTACAGCAGTGAGTTTCTTCACTCTTCATGGTCAGATAAAGGTACACTCTCCTACGTGGTGCATATTTCACTTGCTCCCAACGTAAATTAACACCCAGGTGGTATTAAGTAGTATAATTTGGTAAGTGTTACTGTGTGTGTGTGTGTGTGTGTGTGTGTGTGTGTGTGTCTGTTTATACATCCAACACGTAACATGGCAATATTGTCATGAATATTTCAATATATTTTAAATCTATAGATTAATTAATTGCTGAAATCTTGGTAAAATTTAGAAAACAAAAACAAAAACCTTTCCTATCAGAGTGTTCAGAAATGAAATGAAAAGAACACTTCCATTTTCCTTTTGATTTCTGAAAGCATGCTAACCCTGAAACCTCCCATTGCAATTTTCACTTAAAAGTTATGGCAAACTTACAATTACACTGGTTTCCAACAGTCACCCGGTACATCTATCTCCCTCCTCCACAGACCTCCCTCCTCACCAGTCTCAAAAGGAGCTTAGTGAACAGACTGGGCAACGCCAGAGCCCTCTCTCCACATGCCTCCGGGCAGTGATGGGGCAGCCAGACCGAGCACTCCAGCTGAGGGATACAGATCACAGATGACGACATAACTCCAAAGAGTAACTCTTTGCTGAAGTGACTTCACCGATAAGAAGTAAGCAGAAAATCAATTTAGTCTTAGATAGAAAACCTCTCCATGAATAATGG